>NC_136947.1:9668031-9670531 GCF_949987615.1 Pollachius pollachius | reverse complement strand
AGGTGCCAGTAGACCTGTATATATGTAAGTGTGTATACCGACCGATATAACGTGCGAGTGTGTATACACATCTACGTGCATGCAGGTGTATTGGGCTCTGGTGATGTCACACACACCTATGTGTATGTAGAGCATCAGATCCCACCAGACTCAGAGGCTCCGCCCCTCTCAGCAGAAGCATGTCGTGGTCTCGTCTTTTGGTCCAGTGGGGAACGAAACAAAATGTTATCCTTTTTGTTTTCAGTCCGCAACCAACGGGCGACTGCAGTTGATGTTGTCATTCCATGTCTCCATGCCAACTGTCACTCAAAAACCACAGCAAAGACCACACACACAAAAAAAAGAAGAGAAATTGGTGCATTCAAAGTTCTATGTACTTGTATAAATGGTGCAATGGTAATAAAATGTACGAAATCAATAACCTGGAGAGCTTCTGTTGGGTTTGTCACTCGCACACACACACATACAAACACACACGACACACATGCAAACATACACACAGAAACACACACACACACCCACACAAACACCTGAGTAGCACGCACACACACGTTGACGCACACACACACCAACACACACCTGATTAGCACGCACACACACGGCGACGCACACACACACACCAACACACACCTGAATAGCCCACACACCAACACACCTGTGTAGCACGCGGCACACGCACACCGCCGGCCGGTTGGAAATGGACCAGAGCCCCAGAGTTCTCACAAGCTTCTCAAGGTCTAAAACTTAATGACTAAAAATAAACCCCGAAATATAATAAATAGGAAGTTGCAGGACAGTGTGTGAACGAGCGTCTCTCTGCTCTACACAGCGTCGCCTCTCCGTGGGGAACGGCGTATTTTAAGGCGCTCTGAATCCAGGCGGCTTCAGGGTCTTAATCACGCCGTGAACACATGAATCATTCAGCAGCCGTTAAACGTGTCTCATCCTCCCGCACTCGGAGCACGTTGACAATAGCTACCAAATGATGAAGGACGTTTCGAGAAGAGTCTGGGGTTATTTTTAGCTCGCCGGCCCCCTGTGTTGACAGGCGGGCAGGTGGGCAAAGACGCCGGTGTTCCTTCATGACGGTGTGATGTTCTGCTCCTCCAGAGGCCAACTGTACCTCCAAACTCTCATGGAAATCTCAATCGTAACTATAATATAGAATTATATAGACCTTGCTTACATAATTACAAGTCGATTTAAAAGGAATCGTATACATTCTCCCTGGACCTAGAGATACCTCCCTGCCTCTCTCTGACTGAGAGGTGGTTAGATAGCTTGCATTTGCATTCAAACTGTAGCCACAAAGTCTGATACTGATGCCATGGAATCGACTGACATCTTTGACCAATCCTAAACTATCCACGATGGTCTCCCCCTCACCTTTGTTTCCTTTGTATTAACCCCACGATGTGAACGTTTCCCTATAAGACTCATGTTCACCCATTGTTTCACTGAATGTATGCTTGGTAATTTTGCTGCCTGTATCTTCCCATGATTGTGATCTAAAATGAAATCAAATATTTTGTGTCCTAAAAATAAGTTATTCTTCATCACAAATCAAATGGATCCGGAGTCCTTTCAGCCGGTCATATCATTTACATTTACATTTAGGGCATTTAGCAGACGCTTTTATCCAAAGCGACTTACAATAAGTGCATTTGTTACTATAAGTACATTTGTCATAAGAAGTGAAACAATATATCGCTGTCGGTACAGTAAAGATGTTCATAGAACCAAGTGCAAGTATTACAATCGTTAGGCTAACCCATTCCCCGTGTAAAGCAACGATAGCAGCTACTGTAGATGCTACACAATTAAGTACCTTGAATAAGTGCAATGTACAAGTGCCAGGACGTACAACATTCAATGGTGGCTGTGCATTGGTTTCTATGCAGAGTCGAGGTGAACTCTGAACAGGTGAGTTTTGAGTCTTTTGCGGAAGCTGGTGAGCGACTCTGCGGTCCTGACATCGGTAGGGAGCTCGTTCCACCACTGAGGTCCCAAAACAGAGAAAAGTTGTGACTTCGCTGATCGACCTTTGCTTGCTCTTAGCGATGGCGGTACCAGACGTCCAGCTGAGGTAGTTGAGCGGAGGGATCGAGCCGGGGTGTGTGGCTTTACTAATGCTTGGAGGTAGGCAGGGGCAGTTCCATCGACTGCCTTGTATGCCAGTACCATCATCTTGAATCTGATGCGAGCTATTACAGGGAGCCAGTGGAGGTCTGGGAAGAGGGGGGTTACATGTGAGAACTTTGGTAGGTTGAACACGAGGCGCGCTGCGATATCAAAGGTTCGACCAGAACACAACTCTACCTGACGACTTTAAGCAAACGACCGCTTCAACCAACACACCTTCCAGGAGCTCCGGCTCTCACACGTTCATCTGCCCCTCATGTGAGGGTGAACAGCTGCTTTTGTGAGCGTGTGTACCTCTGGAGACGCATGGACGGCTGGACGATGAATAAGTGAATGGACGGACGTAACATTAGGATAG
>NC_136947.1:9608031-9665531 GCF_949987615.1 Pollachius pollachius | reverse complement strand
CAGAAGGAGACGCTCTCGATCAGTCTCTGAAGAGACGGCTTCAGGTTTCCGGTGGAACGTTCCTTGTTTCCTGAGATTCCTCCGGTATTGCGTTGCCTTACGTACCACTTCAGTATTTCATCAGATATCAGAACGCAGCCGGCCACGAGGAACCGAGACTCCCGCCCCACCAGGTGAAACAATATTCAGGACTGATAACGAAGGGAACCGTCTCTGAAGTGCTTCTCATTCCTGCTGCGTGTTTTGTCTGGGGGGAAACCGAACGTTAGTCTTTAAGGAAGTTAAGCGCAATGCGGAAATAAACCTGGGTTCAATCCCTGATGTCCAGACCAGACCTTCAACAAGGTGTGGATCCAACCGTTTTCCTCCCAGGACCACAGAGACCGGGTCGAACGTCCTGTGGGTCCAAACCACTGCCACCTCTGAGCACTTCTCTCTCCACAACCCTGTCCACCACAGCATCACCAAGGGACAGGGAGACAGACAGGACAGGACAGGACAGGATAGACAGAAAGGACGGTGGAGACCGACAGGACAGGGAGAAAGACAGTGTGGTAAGAGAGACAGACAGGGAGGACAGACAGGCAGTGGGTGAAGAGGGGAGACAGGCAGGCAAGGAGGACAGCCAGGCAGTGGGTGAATAGGAGAGACAGGCAGGCAGGGAGGGGAGACAGTTACTGGGTTAGTGTTGTCACATGGTCTCGGAGTGTATAAGCTGGTCGTGTGATCACATGGTCTCTTTGAGGGACAGAACCATCCAGGGTTCCTCATGACACCAGGGTTCTCAGAGAGACACAGTTGGGAAGTTGGGTTCCGGTTGGGTTCCGCTCCAACAGACTGGAGCGTGCCGAGCGACGGTGGACCTCGACTCTGAGTTGAGGTGAACATCAGCTCCCCTCCTGCTGCGGTCGGTCGCCGGGCAGGTTAGCAGAGATAGCATCGCGGATGGAGAGAGGAATAAGGAGCGTCCCAGCAGGGGACGGTTGAAACTCCTGACGACCACCGGCTAACGACTCCATTCAGAAATCAGTTGATGTCACATGGAGGGAGCACTGCTGCCCTCTGATTGGTCGAGGGGCTTCCTGCGATGACGTGACTGGCTGAGGGGGCGGCCCTGGCTCAGACTCTCGCCTAGCAACAGGCAGACATTGCTGGCCTCGCCCCCCCTTGCTCGCCCCCCTAACTGGGTGAGCAGATGATAGATCAGGCATATATATATATAAGAAGAGAGAGAGAGAGAGAGAGAGAGAGAGAGAGAGAGAGAGAGAGAGAGAGACAGAAAGAGAGAGAACGAGAGAGAGAGAACGACAGAGAGAGAGAGAGAATATCTGTGGGATGGCACGCACACAGGAACATATAGGAGACTGCCAACATACACACACACACACACACACACACACACACACACACACACACACACTCACTCCTGTGCCAATAGGCCCACACTGACATACAAACACAAACACTCACATGCTCATACTGTTGGGACACAAACACACACTTGTATACAAACACACACATTCACTCACTCACACACACACAAACATTAGGAGATACACGATGACAAAGACTGAACACACACACATTTACAGTACACCGGAACACAGAGCACACACACACACACACACACAGACACACAATTACAAAGACTGAACACACACATTTACAGTTCACAGAACGCAAACACAAACAATTGCGCACACAGCACTATAGATGCTCACTACCAAGCAGGAACCAACCACACACGCCATCAATTAGGTCAAGATGCACACACACACACACACACACACACACACACACACACACACACACAAACTAGAGAACATATGGTTGCAGAACAGCCGTTCCATATTGTCTATTTGGGGAATATCTATCTGTAGCGCATCTAGATCTAGATCAACCCAACTCTACATCCAGCACTACAACCGCAGGTTCTAACGTAGAACGTGGAACGTTGGAACACTGAGGTAGGGCTTTGGGTAAGCATTGCATTGTGGGAATATCCTTAGTTTGACAAAGAAGCTGGACGTTACTGCTCCGCAGCATAGATGGACAACACACACACACACACACACACACACCACCACACTCTCTGCAACTGAGTTGTTGTTGATCCAGGGCGTAAATGTATACTTGATATATTATGTACTTCTCAATAGTATTTAGTATACATCTGTATTTCCCACACCATGTACATCTCTATAGTATATGATCGTTTATACAGTATGTATATCCACATTGTACATAAACTTCTCTATATTATATGATCATTTATGCAGTATGTAAATCCACATTGTACGCATACATCTCTATAATATATGATGGTATATATACATCCACATGTTACATAAACATCTCTATAGTATATGATCATTTATACAGTACTTATATCCACATAGTACATATACTTCATGCACCATGTACTTCTCAACAGAAGTATGCATGTATAGTTCATACACCACCTCGATAGTATCAACACACTGTACATCCAGACGCCCCTTCCCTCCCCCTCCTCCTCCCCCTCCTCCTCCCCCCGGGGATTGACAGTGAGAGAACAGAGCATGTGGGGTCTTCTGACGTCCTGATTGCTATAATTTACATCTCAGCCATCCGACCTCCACCCTCTCCTTCCAGCACCATCTGGGGTCTACTCCGTCTCTCCCCGGGGCTGGAGGCTGGATCACCATGGTGATTGCATCCGCGTGCGCTCTCTCTCTCTCTCCCTTCTCTGTCAGTCTCTGTCGTGCTCTCTCACTCTCTCTCTCCGTCTCTCACTCTGTCAGTCTCTCTATCACTCTGTCGCTCTCCCTCTCGCTCTCTCTCTTTCTCCCCCTTCCCCTCTCTTTCTGTGACTCTCTCTCTCACTCTGTCACTCCCTCTCTTGCTTGCTGTCACTCCCTCTCTCACTCTGTCACTCTCGATCTGTCTCTCTCTCTCTCTCTCTATGTCGCTCCCTCTCTCTCTCTCTCTGTCTCTTCCTCTCTCTCTCCTTCAGAAAATTATATTTGCATTTCAATTATCCGCTAATTACCATATTCATGCTACATTTCCTAATGCTAATGAATTTAATTCTAAGTACCAATCATCATCGCTACCTTGTTACTAAGAAACATGTTTTCTGCACTAACATTATAATTACATAAAACTCTGTGTACCCTAACGTGTTATTTACATAACATTCTATGTACACATAACATGCTAATTATATAACCTCATATGTAAACATAAACTGCTAATTATGTAACATTCTATGTACACATAACATGCTTATTATATACCATGCCATGTACCCTAACATTCTGATTCCATAACATGATATGTACCCTAACATGCTGATTACATTACATGATATGTACCATGCCATGCTGATTCCCATAAGATACTACGTGTATAAACATTCTAAATACTATAATATGCTGAGTAACCTCACTTTAGGTTTATGGCTTCTTCTCATGAGACCACACCCACCCATCGCAAGTCCTCCTCAAGCCCAGTGGAAAAGGAGTGTGTTTGATGTGTGCGTGCGTGCATGCATGTTTGTGTGTACATGTTATATGCGTGCGGGAGTGTGTTTATTATAAGTGTGTATGTGTGTGGGTATTTAAGTGTATGTATGTTTATAAGTGTGTGTATGTGTGTGTGTGTTTTAAAAAGTTTGTTTGTGAGGTTGTGTGTGTATAAGTTTGTATCTGTGTGTGTGAGTTTGTTTATAAGTTTGTCTGTGTGTGTGTGTGTTTATAAGTGTGTATTCTTAAACACTATTAGACTGACAGTCACACAGAGCCCTGGGGAAGGACAACATGTTACACGACAGTATGTGTGTGTGTGTGTGTGTGTGTCTCATAACCCCCCCCCCCCCCCCCCCCACCATTCTCACTCCCTAACAGGATGTGACACGTTAATTTCCGTGCCAACGACACCCCGGCGATGGACCTCAGACCGCACAGCGCCCCCCCCTGGAGCCATCCCGTCGCCGTGACGACCACCGACCACTTCCTCTGGAGGAGGGACAAGATCGTGTGTCGCCATGGGAACCACAGCTGCCGTGTCCGCCGTCTAAGTTTTGTCAGGAAATTTTGCATTTAACAATGTCGTATTCCCTTTCCTCGAATGACCAATGACCATGTTCGAAGCCCGCCAGGACGAACCAGAACGCTTTTTTTGACACCAAGCAGACTCCTCTTCCTCCTCCTCCTCCTCCTACTCTTCCTCCTCTCCAGGAGGATGCTGAGCTGAAGCTGGTTGTTTGGGACGGACATGAGCCCGTTACCCAGGCGCCTGGTAGCTGGAATACAACGGAGCTAAATAAAGCTAAATGTATAAATAAACCGAAGGACGACCTGACATCTGCGTCTCATTCTCGTCTCATCTTCCTTGAAGTCCAAGTCTTACTAGAAGACATACTTCAAAAAAACTGTCTGGAACTAATAAGAAAGAAGTCCTCAAAGCATAGATAAATGCCTTTCTCCTTCAGAATTTCCAGCTTCTATTGAGGCACAATAAAGCAGCACTTTCTGCCTTTTGTTTGATACATTTTTTTTTTTTTTTAAATAGACGTAGAGGTTGCTAAGCAACAGTGGCAGAATCATGTGTCTGGATGAGGCAGAGAGAGAGAGAGAGAGAGAGAGAGAGAGAGAGAGAGAGAGAGAGAGAGAGAGAGAGAGCGAGAGAGCGAGCGAGAAAGAGGGAGAGAGGGAGTGAGGGAGAGAGAAAGAGAGAGAGAGCGAGCGAGAGCGAGCGAGCGAGCGAGAGAGAGAGAGAATCGATTACAATTATTTATTTGCCTTTCTCTTCCATCTCGATGACCCCAACTCAATTCTTCATCGGTCAGAGTGAAGTTTAGCCATTGCTTAATCATGCTTGACTGGGAGTTGATAAGAAGAAAACCCTGCTGGTATTAAACTCCAGACTTTAGCTCGATGCTAACAGTTCTCTTGCGTCGAAGTGGGGGTGGCTCTCTCTCCTCGGCTGTGTGGGCGAGTTATAAACTCCCTGATCGCCCCCTTCTGGTACATGAAGGGTTCACCTGCACACCACACCCCCCACCCAGAGTCACAGATCTAGCTACACACCTCTTCATCATTGCTTGATGACACGGCCTCGGGAATAAATGCAGAGGTGAATTCATCCTGCATTTTACGCTTTTTTCTGAAAACCAGCATTTCAGTTCCTCTTGAAATCTTTCATAATGAACCTATGCATTCAATGTTATGAGACAGGTTACAAACAAAGAGGACATGTTTTGGGCAATATATGAGGCTGGATTAATGTGTTATATGATGGTAGGCCTACCAAGTATGTGAGCGATTACGAGGGGACCAGTTTTCGATCCCTGAGGGACACCGGCTCATTAACAGATTAATTATACCCTTCATAATGGGTCTACCTGCAGTAGGCTGGCCCAGCTGGAAACACATTGGAATTATGATGTGAATGAGAAGCCTAGCCATCATTTTAGAAAACAAATTTCAGAGTGTATGATGATGACAGAGTCATGCTCCGTTCGTTTCTAGGGGGATTCAAATCAAGTATTCCGCGGCAGCTCTCTGCTTTGAATAAGAAAGTGAGGGCGCCTCTTGTGTTCCCACTGTAAATTATAGATTGTCAGAATCCAAATGACTGTGCTGCTCTGGTCTCTGATTCTAGTCTATGTATCTAGTTCTACTCATTTGTTTTTTCCTGCTGAAGGATGGAGGCATGATAAGCACTATATACACACTTTAAAAGTGTGTCCGTAAAACCAAGTTGAAGTTAAACGATTGCTCCAATTCGGTTAAGAAACATCCTGAAGGATCTGCAGAAATCATTCAATTGCATAGAATGGAGATACCATTAAAAGTGAGAAGAGAGGGTGAGGAGAGCTGACGCTTTTGAAGGTGGGTTGATGGTTTGAACCCCTCTCAGACAGTATGCTCAGTGGTTGGTCAGACAGGACGTTATCTCATGCTGAGAATCAGACTCTACGGTGTTCACTGTCTGGCGTCGAAGAGAGAGGATGTTTCTGAGAACGTTTCTCCACAGACACTAAGCTTTTAAACATTCCATAACATTCCGTCCATCTTCCTTTCAGTATTTATTCATGAAACACTGTTCACATCGCGTCCAGAAAGTACAGCTGGGCTCCAAACCCTCAGACTCCACAGGGGTTCTGTCTGGAGGCTTGTGGTTTAACAGTTTATTAACAAGAAGGTATTAGCTCCCCCGTGGGATGATTTATACAACCACCAGCAGCTGGTGGGTCCAGACTAGTTTAGTAGGGTTATCCAGGAGTGAGATTAGCTTTAGTTTTTAGTTGTTGTTGTTTTTTTTCTGCTAGTGTTGAGTGTTTACGTTCACTTTAAGTTCACTGCCACTAGCAGGTGTTGTCACTCAACCTCCTGACGATCCCTCACCTTGATTGGCCCAGCTGTGCTCACCTGTGGCTCTGGCAGCCGACCGGTGGGGGGTTTAGAGTCGTATCATGAGTGAAAGCCGTGTTGTTTCAGTCTAATGCCCCGAGTGACAGCGTGAAGAAAGAGCTTTTAGTAGTGGGAGAAGGCGTCAGTCATTTATAGTGGGACTAGACCACCAGATCAGACCGGACCACCAGACCGGACCACCAGACCGGAGATCAGACCAGACCACCAGACCGGACCACCAGACCAGACCACCAGACTGGACCACCAGACCGGACCACCAGATCAGACCAGACCACCAGATCAGACCAGACCACCAGACTGGACCACCAGACCAGACCACCAGACCAGACCAGACCACCAGACCGGACAACCAGACCCCTCACCTGGTGGTCTCTCTGGAGTTCCAGACCAGACCTCTTCCCTGGTAGTCTCCTTCCTCTCAGGGTGGATTTCAACAAGGGTGTATCATGGACCAGCTGAGCGCGAGGAGAGCAAAGCGCAGAAATAGGAATCAAACATTTATCAAAGCAAAATTAATTATTGAGAGAGAGAGAGAGAGAGAGAGAGAGAGAGAGAGAGAGACAGAGAGAGAGAGAGAGAGAGAGAGAGAGAGAGACGAGGGAGAGGGGGAGAGACAGACAGAGAGAGGGGGAGAGGGGTAGAGAGAGAGAGCGAGCGAGAGAGAACACCTCATTGAAGCATTTGTCAGATCAGGATACACAGGCCTCCTGTGTGTTTGTGTGTATTACCAAGGTACCACTCAATGTTCTCCCTGAGGTCCTCATCTTCTTGTCATACAACCTATGGGTCACAAACCACTACCTGGTCATCCCAAAGTGGTTGGTGATTAATGAACATTAATTATCTCACTCATATTTTACAAGTATCTACCAAAACATTAACGCTTGCGTTCCTGCGTTAGTGACTACTGGTTTAGAGGGCACAGGAAACCATGGAAATGAATTAAGGTCCTTAATACTACAGTGGGGGAATTAGCATTGAATTAAATCTGTTCAATTCAAATCGAAATTAATCAAACGATCAATATGCTAGCCTACTTCGGCAACACCCGCTGTCATTCCGACCAATGTGTTCTGATCTAAAGATTTGACTATTAATAGTAAATACGCATGAGAACACAAATCCTTTAAATTCGAAATAATGATGAAGACGAACGCCCCCTTTCTCCCACGTCACCCCCTCAATAGCTGCCAATAACTACGTTTCTGTAGAGCTTGGATAAGCGCCTCCAACGATCAGTTTCCTCACGACAACACTGCCATCTGGTGGTGACCGTGTGCACTGCACAATCTACACTTTGTCCTACGCTCTTAACGCTGAGCGTTACCATGCATAATCTGTTATAATCTGAGCAGTCCAGATTTCCTTTTCCTTCTTTTTTTTTTGTATGTAGAACTGCACTGGAAATATATTCATTAAAGATCCCATGGCATGAACATTTGACTTTATGAGGTTTTCTAACATTAATATGAGTTTGCCTGACTATGGTTCCCCAGTAGGTAGAAATGGCGTTAGGTGTAAAACGAGCACTAGGTATCCTGCTCTGCCTTTGAAAAAACAAAGCTCAGACGCGCCGATTTGGAATTTTTCCCCGTAAGTCGTCATACGGGGAAATGTTACCTCCCCTTCTCTTTTTTGCCCGCCATGAGAATTAGGGTTGGATTTAGTGATTTGTTTCCGTGATTCAGTTCGCGTCATTCAGTTCGCCAATCGTTCGTTCGTTCTTTCAGTCGAGTTTCCGGTAGTGGTGAATCGAATCATGCACGGTTCTCTGAGTCAGTCAGACTCAGCCCCTCCCTTTTTCGTTCGTTCAGTCGAGTTTCCGGTAGCGGTGAATCGAATCATGGAATGAACGGCTCAGACTCAGGAGCAGGCTGACTGCAACCACTCTGAGTTGTTGCTACACACTGACATGAGATGGCTTGGTCGAGGGAAATTCCTGCAAAGATTTCGAGAGCTCTGTCCGGAGATTAAGGAGTTTTTCCGTGTAGCTGGACATGCAGAATACAAGCAACTAAATGACGGTCAGTGGCTGTTAGACTTGGCATTTTTAACTGATCTGACAAACCTATTGTATGACCTTAATCTAGAGCTGCAGGGAAAAGACAAAACAGTGATCAATATGATCAGCTCAGTTAATGCATTCAAACGAAAGATGCAACATCTCTCCTCAAAGCTGCGGCGCCATGATTTAGCAAACGTCCAGAACCTGGCATCAGAGCTGGAGAGGCAAGGGAAGGCCTGTGTGCAACTTGACAGTGCACCCTACACAGAGCAGATTGACAAATGTCTGTCAGAGTTTGACAAATGCTTTCAAGACTTTTCTTTGCTCGAGCCAGTCGCTACATTCATGTGCTATCCATTTTGGGAAGATGCTGAGGTTGATTCACTCACATCAAAAATTTCAACACTGTTTCACCTGAACTCTTCTGGAGTGGAAGATGAGATTTTGACATTACAAGCAGACATTCAGCTGAAGTCCAGAGCTTCTGGAGAGTTCTGGAACTTACTCACAGAGGAAAAGTACCCCAACATGAGGAAATGTGCTACCTCCTTGACTGCTTTATTCGGCTCCACTTATTTACGTGAGTCAGCCTTTTCCCACATGAAGATCATTAAGTCCAAGTACCGTTCCACCATAACTGATGATCATTTGGAAGTGTGCTTGAGACTGGCGGTCAGCAGCTACTGTCCGGACTATGTATCCCTGGCTGATTCCATTCAGTGCAAGTCATCAGAATAAGGTAATGACAAAAAATGTACATGGTTAATTGTGTTGTGTTGTGCAATATGGGCTCATGCTGTTATGCAAGGGACATCAACATACATTGTACATATAGAGAATTCTCAATATATTCATGAATAAATATGTTTAGCATTTTTGTAGTAGGTAGATCATTTTGACTTGGTCATTTTATAAGTAGCTTGCATGCTGAAAAAGTGTGAGCACCCCTGCCCTAGAGTATCTGGTATAAAGGCTGGGACGAATTTCAAATTATAAATTATGTACACTTTATGTTGAATGTATACCGTCGCGATTCCCATTGAAATGAATGGCGCGGTGACTAGTCTTCACAATGAGAGCTGGTAGGTTGTGAAAAATGTGGTATAAAGGCTGGGACGAATTTCGAATTATAAATATGTACAATGTATCCTTTCAATACTTCCATGCAACAGATGGCCAATGTAAATAATAGATAGCTCGCTCACTAAGCCCATTCGTTTTTTCCCCAAGAAACCGGTTGATTTCTGTCTCTCATTGACTAAAATTCAACGAGAGCGTCCTAGACTCAGTCCTAGAGCAGCATACGATTGGCTGGCTCTCGTGAGTCGTGATGTCTCTCAGTCGGTCCCTCCTCACCACTCACACAGTGAGTGAACGAACTGTCAGCGAGTCAGCGACTAGTGGGTCTGGGAGGAGTCGAGTCTGAGAACGAACGAGACGAATGGGACGAACGAGAGAGAGGAACCAGTTCGGTTCGTTCGTCTTAAAGATTCGTTCATTCGAACTGATTCGTTCTCGACCGAGCCAACTCTAATGAGAATTTGACCCCCGTACTTCAGGGACCCCGTACTTCAGGGAATCAAAGCCCCCAGCGCAAACAGCTTTTGGTCATGATAATATGTATTATATGATATAGATATCTATGTATAATATGATATTTAGATATAGAGCTCCAGGACTGTAACGCAAGTGTTGTACACTTCTTTGTTATTTGGATAACCGTTCTGCTGTTGGTGCTATGGCGCAGTACATGTTGGGTTCTCTGACGCCTCTGGTATTTCCACAACGAGACTCGCAGTGGGGGTTATCTATAGGAATTGGGGGAAAGGAACTTTGTCTTTGCCTCCCTGAAGTACATGATCCGCATAATGAAGGAGAAAGGGATTGTTGCCTGCGATTGTCGCCCACCGGAGGCACCACCGCTGCGAGGCACCACCGCCGCGAGGCACGCTGCCCGCTTCTGAGGCGGTGGTGGCTCAGCAGTGGGGCTCCGGCGGGAGACAATCGCGGGCAACAATCCCTTTCTCCTCCATGTCGCGGTTCAGTCTAATTCAGATTGATGTGGAAGTGGAAGAACCAGAGACCTCGGAGAACCCGACGCAGTCTTTTTCATAATATCGTCTTGAGGCGCACACAGCTTTTGGCCGTGATAATATATATTATATGATATAGATATCTACGTATAACATGATGTTATTTAGATAAACAGCTCCAAGACTCCCGCCGGAGCATCCGAAGTGTTCTAGAATATTTACAGAACACGGCCAAAGTTTGAGTGCGCCTCGCCATTGGATACATCCACTGTAAACAGAGGGCACGGTAACGTGGCAGCAAGTTGCTCAGGGCCACACCCCCACCCTCCTCCTTGACCCACCTCTTTCCTCCTCATTTGCATTAAAGCCCTGAAACGCAAACAACTTTAAAAAAGGAAGCTATTTCTAAACAATTATATACATTTGAATATGTAACATGTCCTCATTAGGCTAAAACATAGATAAACAGTATTTTGATGGAAGTGTTTTAAATTTATCACATCAGTATTTAATTGATGCTCTCTAAGATATATTCATGTGATAGCTGTGTTTATCGTTTGGTGGAAGAGAGAACATGGTTTTGAGTGCAGTGTTTCATTTTGAAAGAGATTTGTGGAGTTTTGAAAAAATGGTTAACTCTTTTCAGATTTATGCTTAGCGTTTTGAGAAATTGAGCTATAGTTTCAGGAAACGTGTTTAAACGATTGAGAAAAACTGCACAATACATGCACTGCACGCAAAATATAATACTGCTCCTAATCTCAATCAAATGCTGAAATTGCATAATTCCCTTACAATATTGTACAGTACACAAACGATAATGATAATAACTTGACTACCTATTCATCTAATGTGGGACAACGCTGACATTTTACACTTTGACCAGTACGCTGTGAGTAGAGGGCAACACTGCCCCCTAAAGGAAACCATATTACATCTAAACTTCCTTTCTATTTTAGCTAAGGAGACAATGTCATTGATTACTAAATTAGAGAATATAAGACAAAACGCATTTGAGTTAATTTCACCTTCAAAGACTGTTTCATTCTCAGCTTACATTGTAGCTCATTATAAAATACCAACATGTTTCAATTAAGAAACCTGCATGCTGTGGTGATGTGGTGTTGGTTTGTGATCAATGGACTTTATTTTATTTTTTTTTTTTTCGTTATCATTTTAAGGTCCACAGTGAAAGTTCATCAGAGGATGATCCAACTGTACTAGATCCTGACAGCAGTCCTCCGGCGGTGTTATTAGAAACCACACCAACTCAGGAAGTCATGAGACCATGAATAAACTCACCTCCATTGAGTGATCTTACGGTGTTTCTTACCTATTCACGTGACTATTTGGGTTAAAGCGAATAAATTAGGCCATTAATGCTGATACATGTACACGGGCAAGGCAGGATTAGCACTACAAGCAACACTGGGCACTGAAGCTCATAAGAGAGAATATAAGACAACACGCATTTGAGTTGATTTCGCCTTCAAGGACTAGGTTTCATTCTCAGCTTATTGTAGCTCATTATAAAATACTAAAATGGCCAATTAGCAACCCAAGCAAGGCTGGGTACTGAAGCTCATCCCCCCCCCCCCCCGCAGATTACAAAAATAACGGAATGAAAATCGTTTTGTAATGCTTTGTCATTTATTGGAAATCTCATAAAAACATGTTGTAAGATTAAATGAAATTAAAAAATGATTTTTCTGTAGTGCATTTTACCATATTTACGTTGGTTGACAGTTGAAACGTCATCCAATCAAAACTCAATTGATGGCCTTGTTAATTCACTGGCGGTACTCTTTAATGTCCACTAGGGGCCAGCCCTGCTCCTTCAGAACACCTAACAGTGATATAAAAGGTTGGCAGTCCTAAAGGCACTTTGCATCTATCTGGGTGAGGATGATGGACATCTCATTCGGGAGTAAATGGTAAGCCATTGTAATTGTGGTCACATTACTGTCTTGTATTACAGAAAAAGATTTTAGATCCTAATTTCAATCCCACACTAGTTATTGCAAGGTTCATAAAACGGCCTCTATGTGACCTCAAACCTGATTTGACCACATAAGAGCCGCACAACTACATTTCCGCCGACCATTTTTTAACTATCAGTTTAAAATATATTTTACCTAGCCTTTATAAAGACCATAAGGCTGAACATATTTATATAAAAAAGAGACTATAAAAATGTATGCCTCAAAAAGTACAAACATGCAAAGAATATGTATGTGAGCATGATTGTTTTCATCCAGTAAAGTGATTCATTAAAATTAAATGGTGCATGAATGTTTTTTACATTTCTGTTTTCTAATTGTTCTTAAAATATATAGGACATCCAAGGAGACGATATCCAGAGAGAGATGAGCAAACACTCCATGGGCATCTTCATCAGCATGGAGGGTGAAGAAACTGGACACATTTGCATTTCTGTGGAAGGAGTCGTCGTTCTTGACAACATTGAATCCGTAGCCAGAGCTTGTGCATTGATGCTGGGGGTCATCTTTGCCCTGAACTTGGCTTACCCCAAGGAACTGAGGTGCTACTATGAATTCATTCAGAAAGTCCTCTTCAGGATGGATGGGGAAAAGCTTTCCCCAAAAGTCCTTGGACTAAAAAACAAGATTGGGGCTGGACAGTAGAATTTTTTTAATATGGCCACACCTGGTGGCCATATTATGCCACCAGGTGTGAGTGAGTTTAGCCGTTACAAGCCGTTTTCGAAATCTGCCTCTTCTGACATCAAAAGTGGGCGTGTATCCAGCCCACCTCTAGGTGGACACGGCCACTTGTAATGTCAGAAGAGG
Organism: Pollachius pollachius; assembly: GCF_949987615.1. Classification (NCBI taxonomy): domain Eukaryota; kingdom Metazoa; phylum Chordata; class Actinopteri; order Gadiformes; family Gadidae; genus Pollachius; species Pollachius pollachius. The sequence goes on along the minus strand of NC_136947.1, from coordinate 9,652,264 downwards.
CAGATTTTCAAAACGGCTTGTAACGGTTAAACACACTCACACCTGGTGGCATAATATGTCCCTTGAGCTGCATTGTTTGAGCTCATGTGTTTTGGGGCAAAAGAGGTACTGCTCTTTCAGTTTTTGAGCATTGACTATCTTCCAGCTGTGGGTGGTCTGGTGCAATTGTTAAATTTGTTTCATAAGGGTTTTGATATAAGAAAGGTTCTCGATTCCTCACTTTGACGAAATCTCCATTTAGGTTAAGATTATCGGCGAATCCCAATTCTACAGCCTAAAGGACACAATTATCCAGACTGATGTCCGGGCTGTTTATTTATTTTTCTGAGTTTTCTGTTTAAAGCTGACATATTATGCCACCAGGTGTGAGTGTGATTAGCCGTTATAAGCCGTTATGAAAATCTGCCTCTTCTTACATCACAAGTGGGAGTATCCATCTAGAGGTGTGCTGGAGCAACGTCTTCTACAGTCCACTGGGTAGCCGGTAGACTGATAGATCCATCCAGCACACCTCTAGGTGGACACGGCCACTTGTGATGTCAGAAGAGGCAGATTTTCACAACGGCTTGTAACGGCTAAACACACTCACACCTGGTCGCATAATGTCCCTTAAGCTGCATTGTTTAAACTTGTGTGTTTGAGGCAAAGGAGATCATTTATGTGCAATAATTGACAAAATAAAGTGTTGAAAATATTTTGTTGACTTTGTCTGATTATTAAATGTTTTTGGTCCAACTAAAATAGCTTAAAATGTTTAATTTAATTGAACGTAATTTTATGATGTAGAAATTAAACAATTTAGTTTATCTGTATTAACATAATTCAGTAGAGTATATTGAATATAATAATTATTGGTCATTCTAATTAAAGGTATGAGTAAACTATTCAAAATAGTTTAGTAAAATCAACCTCACATTTTTAATTAAACTAAACAAATACATTTTATGTAACCAAAACTTATATAAATTATCTGTATTTAGATGAATTTATTTTGTGCAACCACTTGTCATATAAAAATTAAGTAAATTCGAAACTTTTCACATTTTTTTCAGTGTAGGTTTGCAGAGAACAATATACAATATGCACACTGAAGGCATGATGCCACCATAGGTTTGCAGAGAACTATACACAATATGCACACTGAAGGCAAGATACCACCGTAGGTTTGCAGAGAACTATATACAATATGCACACTGAAGGCATGATGCCACCATAGGTTTGCAGAGAACTATATACAATATACACACTGAAGGCATGATGCAACCATAGGTTTGCAGAGAACTATATACAATATACACACTGAAAGCATGATGCCACCGTAGGTTTGCAGAGAACTATATACAATATACACACTGAAGGCATGATGCCACCATAGGTTTGCAGAGAACTATATACAATATACACACTGAAAGCATGATGCCACCGTAGGTTTGCAGAGAACTATATACAATATACACACTGAAGGCATGATGCCACCATAGGTTTGCAGAGAACTATATACAATATACACACTGAAGGCATGATGCCACCATAGGTTTGCAGAGAACTATATACAATATACACACTGAAAGCATGATGCCACCGTAGGTTTGCAGAGAACTATATACAATATACACACTGAAGGCATGATGCCACCATAGGTTTGCAGAGAACTATATACAATATACACACTGAAAGCATGATGCCACCATAGGTTTGCAGAGAACTATATACAATATACACACTGAAAGCATGATGCCACCGTAGGTTTGCAGAGAACTATATACAATATACACTTGAAAGGGGTGGGGTGGTGGTGTGGGGTTGTGAGGGCCGCTGTAACCCAGTGTCCATCCTCACGGGAAGGGGGGGTGGGGGGGTTGTGAGGGCCGCTGTAACCCAGTGTCCATCCTCACGGGAAGGGGGGGTGGGGGACAGAGAGAGTGAGAGACAGAGAGACAGAGAGAGAGAGACTACATTAGACGTGTTCGCACTGTAACGACTGCCAACTGCACTGTTTTTATCACAAACATGAAGCAAGCATCATGTCCCGAATAAATTCAATATCAGGCCTCGAATCACAACAAATAGAATGCAGGTAGACAGCACCAAGTTACAGCAATTAATAATGCTCTATAAACAATTAGATAAGTAGGCTACAAACATGTGCTGATGGCAAAAGTTTCTCACACACACACACACACACACAAACAAACAAACAAAACGTGTTCGCACTGCAACGACTGCCAAATGCACTGTTTTTATTACAAATATTATGAAGCAAGTATCATGTCCCGAATACAATCAATATCAGGGCAGCTTGGGCCTACCTTATTTGAAGAGAAGCTCACATCGACGGCCTTTCTGAGTCGCAACCAGGTTAATCACCATGTCATTGAAGTCCGTTGATTTTTGGATGAGGTCCCGCTCAACAGACAGCATCGCTAGGGCGTTAAGCCTATCTCGTCCCGTGGCACTTCGGAGAAATGTTTCGATCCTCTTCAGTGTACTGGAGCAGCTCTTTTAAATCTGCCGATGTCATAGGGGTTGCAACTCGTTTGGGCTTGTCTTAGACGTGTACTTGGCAACATGTGCGTTTGACAGGTGATCTGCTAACTGGCTGTCTTAAAAAAAAAAAGAACTGGTCAACGAGGTCCAAAACCACGGCCCGCTGGAGTGAAGTTGCCGGTTCCTCAGAGCCCCTGAGAGCTAGCTCGTGCGCCCCACAGAACCTAATGCAGTCCACAATCCGTGACAGCGAATGTCTAGTTTTTCTTCACCTGCTAGTTGTGTCTCTGTGTACGGAGATGCAGTGGCCGTCATCCAGCTGACAGGCAATATTTACTTTGCCCAACATTGAAAGCTTCACAGTTTCCAAATAGAGTTGCGCTGCATTCATGTTTCTTTGTTTTACAGGACACATGTTTTAAATCCGCAACCCCTTGTTGGGTCCAAGCTGTGTCTCCTCCGAACAGCACGAAAGGGAAACGGAAGAGAGCGCTCCTAGCTAAGCTAGCCGTTAGCCAGTCTTTCTTTTCGAACCAAGAGGTGCAAAATGAACGATTTTGTCGCGTCCTTTTGTTTTATCTGAACATCGTTTGGCCGATGTGGCCCCAGTCTCTTTATTTCTTTTTTTTCTTCTAAAGACATCAACGAAAACGGATGAGTCAGTAGATAGTCCACTTCGTTAGGTAGATTAGCGCTCGCCATTGTGGTCAGGTTTTTTTTTCACTTTTTTCTCCCGCCTTTAACAGTGACCGTCACCAGTGAGAGTCACTGTCACTGTTGGTCTGGGCTATATTAATTTAGCCCAAATGGTCTCTAAATCAAGGGGGTATGTCATAACACCTGTCAATCACGATTGGACGACACCGATTGGATGCTGATTTTCTTAAACGTGGGCTTAGAAAAATCAGCCCAGACAGATCGTCTGGGCTGACTTTTATAAGCCCACACAACATATCTATATGTATCTCCTGCGTTTTTGTGATCATTTGGTACTGTTGCTTCTCCGTTGCACCAAAATCAACAAATTCTAAGTTGTAGTAATTATTATATTTTAATATTTTCATTAATTTAATAGTGTTCTCATGTTTATTCTAAAAGATAGGGAGGGCTTAGCTCCACTAGCCCGTTGATACCAGCCGTCCCTGGTTATATTCATAAAGAAAACTACAAACAACAGGTTAATCAAACATCATTGGTTGAGAACCATAGCGCACCAATTGGAAACTACATCCTATATAACTGTACCACCCGGTTACACCTATAATATGTCCACGGGTGGGCTACACCCAGGAGGGGGGTTGGCTAGGTCATTATTTGAAGTCAAACCATTTCTGAGAAATGTTCCGTTTTCCCCCCACCCTCTAGATCAGTGGTTCTCAACTGATCTGGCCTTGGGACCCACATTTTTCATGGTCATTATGTCGCGACCCATTTTTATTAAAACCTAGCAAATTTATTTCTCTAAAACAATCACACATACACAATTGTAATCATGTTTTTTTACTTAAAAAACAAAACCTTTTCATCTCTGCATACAGAGCTCTCTAGCAATGAGAAACTGATCAATCAATACTGCGTGCTGCTGATTTAGGTGAATATGAAAAAGATGAACATCATAACTGATCACACAAATATAATCTTCAAGTTGGCTTAGTAAACGGATTGTTTTTACTCAACAAGTGTTCAGTGAAGCTTTTCAGATAGTTGGGGATGTGCTTTTTTCCTGTCTCCTGTGCTTTGTTTCAAAGTCTGGGGTGATGGTTGACAGAGCTACTCTCAGATCATGTTCAGCGTCCAACCTGTTCCTCTGCTTGGACTTGAGCTGGACCAAAGTTGAGAAGCCACTTTCGCAGAGATAGGTAGTGCTGAACTTAGTAATTAAAGTGATATATAGGCCGACACATAGGAATCATAAGTCAAAACGGGCTACATTTGGCTGAATTATAAAAGGTATAAGTGGTCATTTGAAGAGCCGTTTGGGAGCCGAAAGAGCCGGCTCTTGTTGGTGAGCTGATACAAATTATCCGGCTCACTAAAAATAACCTAAAATCTCATCTCTAATCAGATGGCCTAATCACTGGTACTATTTTTAGCTATTTTATTTTTTCTCCTACACTCCGCGACCCATTCAAAATGAGTCCGCGACCCACTTTTGGGTCGCGACCCACCAGTTGAGAAACGCTGCTCTAGATGAACAACGCAAGTGCACTAGAGCAGGAGTCGGTACCTGAACTCTACACTGTCTGATGGGTTCATGCAGAATTGTGCATTTCTCCACGGGGCTCAATAAAGTTCTTCTTCTTCTTCTATATATATATATATATATATATATATATATATATATATTTATTGTAGCGCCGGGGCTTTGTTTGTCGTATTGTTTTATACCACTGCTATTGGTTGCTGATGCGTTCCCATCATGCTTTTGCTTTAAGAGGACAGTTAAGAGATAGTTAAGAAGACAGAAAGACAGTTAGTGAGGAGAGTTAGTGAAGGCGATTAGTAAATGTTAAGCTCTCGGTTAAGTTAGGTTTGGTGTACTCTTGGAACATTACAATAAAGTCACCGAAAGAATATCACGCCTCTGCTTTCTGACATTCGCCACAGTATGTATGTATGTGTGTGTGAGAGAGAGAGAGAGAGAGAGAGAGAGAGAGAGAGAGAGAGAGAGAGAGAGAGAGAGAGAGAGAGAGAGAGAGAGAGAGAGAGAGAGAGAGAGAGAGAGAGAGAGAGAGAGAGAGAGAGAGAGAGAGCGCTGATGTGATATACTGCCTGAATTATTTACGTTACGAACCTATGAATATAATGGCCCTATCATGAGTAGTTCTACGGTGGATTTCTTCTTCTGTACTTGAATAGAACACCACACATACTGTCGTGGCAATTTCTCTATCAGATATTGCGTCTAAGACAGGTGAGATATTAGATGCAAAAAGCACACAATACTTGTAGGCAATTGCTGGTCACATATATTTGTAATAAAAGTATGAACAAAGATACATCTCAATATGCATCAACAAATAATAAAACAGCCATACAATAATAATAATCTGAGGCCTCAGATGGGAGTTCGCCCTGCGTCTTACTTCATTCTCTAAAGGTACGCTAGGAGAAGTCCACCGAGTGTTCCAAGTAATGAGTTCTTATTCACTTGGGTTGGTTTCTGGAGGAGGGTCTGTCCCCCAATAAACCAAAAGGCTTTGTTTTACCAGATGGTAATCTCTACAATCGAAGCTCCCCAGGATGCCATTGAAGGGGTTCGCGGCCGTGCCATGTAACCTTTTGCTTCCTCAACGCTAGCCAGGGGGTCAAGGAACAGGCCCATACATCAAATGATTGCATGGAAACAGATCACATCATAAAGAAGACATAGGAAGAGGCAGGCAATAAAATGCATCACACGAAACTCAAAGGTTTACACTTTAGATGACCCACAAGGAGTATAGAAGGCAGGCAATGTATACATATATATATCACACAAAATAGTAACAAAAGTTAAGGTCATAGATAGACAAAAGAAAACAATACAACATGTAGAATTTCCATCACAATACTGAACTGCGCATGTTACGACACACTACAGAGCCCTCACAGCACGTCCAGTAGAGGGAGCTCCAACACTTGATGTAGGAATGTATCCTGTTGAAGATGGCAATATATACAGTTGTACTGGTCTGGGTGGATCTGAGCAGCAATCCCACTATCCAGTTCAGCTAAACTAATTGATGATGAATAACTCCAAGAAGCGTGGTGCCGATTAGGAAGGTTTACTCAAATTCAAAGAGTGAAACTGAAACACAAACATAAATATATATCAGTTGCAAAACGGGATGCACTCAAATGCAAAACACAATATAACATATTGCAATAACTAAGTGCACGATAGTTGGAGCTTTACTGTATCTCTCCACAGGCAATAAACAGATCTGGAAAACATAGCTGGCGCCATATAAAATGGTACATCAATCACATAAATCGATGATCCAATAACCAAAATAATGCTGCTAAGGACCTAACAAGCTGCAGTACTTACAAACATTGTGAATATACAGCTAGCAAGACTAAGAAGGCAGGAGATGCGATTTCTCTAGCGTTAACGTATGAAGTAGTCAGCGGAATCACTTCCGGGATGGTCACTTCCGGTCCAACCGGAAGTACTAACAAATAAAGACGGCTCGATAAATTAAAAGCCTCGGCATGAAAATACAGCGACGAATAGGGTCCAGAACAACAGTGCTTACGGATTTTCCGGTGAATGTTGGATGTACCTAACAAAGTCAACACAGTGTCACTCCCTACTCGTCAAATGTGTGACGCATGGCCAAGGATCCCGGCGTCAAGTTCCGACGAAAGATGTGTACCTTTTGCGTTGCTTTTCGACGTGGGGGTCCGTCAGGTAGACAATCATTTACATCCCTCACCGTCGGATAAAGACGACAGCAAATCAATGTCCATCAACGGTGATGCCGTCATGTTATGCAACTATTGATTTGTTTGACGTGATCTAAAAAAAAAACAACGCAGACCATCAGAGCCATCTGTTGTAGGGTAGCCGACAGCTCCCTCTAGTGGGCTTTGTGTGTGTATGGACTCGGGCAGTCGTCACGCATCAGTCCTGCGCTAACTCGTTCAATACATGTTACTATGAGACACAGCCCGACTCCGTGAATTCTTCTATGCACCTTCACTTGCAACATGGTGTCAGAAGTGGTTTTGGAACCCAGAGTGCGTGCTACGTTGCCTGTCAATGGAACAGCGTGCGTTTATTTGTTTTGCTAGACATAGTTAGAAGTTTCCGTTAGCCTGTTAGCGTTAGCACCGTGCGGGGAAGATGGCTTCAAACATTCCGCCACCGGAGCCCATGAAGATGACTGGGGATCTTCACTGCCACTGGGCTAGTTTTGAGAGTTTGAGGATTATCTGCTTGCGACCGGGATCAACAAGGCAGAGAAGCCGGTGCAGGCAGCAACGCTCAGGAGGCTAATGGGGAAGGATTGCCACCATGTTTACAAGCACAACCTGGGACTCACAGAGGAAGAACAGAAAGACGCGGGTGCGATACTCGACAAACTGGGGCAATACTTCACACCCAGCAAGAATGTGATCTTTGAGAGGTATGTTTTTGGAAACCTTAAACAAGAGGATGGAGAGTCAGTGGATGCTTTTGTCACAAGACTGAGAGAGAAAGCTGCCACATGTGAATATGGAGCTTTAAGAGATGAGCTCATAAGGGACAGGCTTGTTCTGGGAATAACTGATGAGGGCGCCAGACGACGCATGCTAAGAGAAAAGGACCTTAAGTTGGAGGGGGCTATTGACATTGTCCGTGCAGTGGAGGTGTTGGACAATAAGTTAAAATCCATGTCACTTAGCAGCTCTGTGCCTGGGGAGAGCATCAATGTAGCATATGGACAGCGACCAGGACGGAGGCCTACCGGCAGGCCATCCAAGTCCGCCAGCACATCTGCACAGCCACAGAGAGGCACAGGTGGATGCAAGTACTGTGGCACACCACACAGACGGGGGCGAGACCTGTGCCCCGCATTTGGAAAGACATGTCGCTTGTGCGGCACTGCTAATCACTTTGCCAAAGTATGCATGAAAGGAGGCCAGCAAGGACGTCAGTTGAACGCTGTGGATGACCCGCCGCTGGGGGACCCGGAAGACCGCGACCGCGATGAGAGAGATGTGTACACGGCGGAGAGCTTGGGGGCTGTGAACACTCAAAGGAAAAAGTGGTTTGTAAACCTGCCACTCCACAGAGGGGTCCAGAGGTGCCAGCTTGACTCTGGAGCCACCTGCAATGTGATGAGCATGAAAGACAAGATGAGACTGGCACCTAGAGCTCCTCTTCAGAAAAGTCTCACCAGACTGAGGCTTTACAACAGTAAGTGGATGAGCTCAATGGGCGTGTACAGCACACGGTGTGTCATCAGGGGCAAGACACACAGACTGGATTTTGAGGTCGTGTGCACCAGCCAGAAGCCCTTGCTTTCAGGGGAGACATGCGAGAGACTTGGCCTGATGCGTTTCACCATTCCCGAAGAGCTGAACAAAGTGGAGCACTGTAAGGCAGGTGAGCTGACCGGAGACTGTCTTATTAAAGCTTACAATGACGTGTTCACCAGCCCAGTCGAGTCGCTGCCGGGTGATATTCACTTCGTGTTGGACAGCACTGTTGTGCCCGTACAGTGCGCACCAAGGAATGTCCTGGTGGCCCTCAAGGCGGCTGTTAAGGCGCAGCTGGACCAGTATGAAAAGGATGGCCACTTAACCACAGTCACTCAGCCCACCGACTGGATAAGCAATCTAGTCATAGTGAAGAAGCCAGACAAATTGAGGCTTTGCATCGACCCTAAGCCCCTTAACCGAGCCCTGAAGAGGTCCCATTACCTCATGCCCACTTTAGATGACGTGCTATACAAGCTGCCAAAGGCACGCGTCTTCACCCTGGTGGATGCGGGCGACGCATTCCTGCAGTGTCGCCTGGATGAGGAGAGCAGCCTGATGACAACGTTCTGGATGCCGTGGGGTAGAAAGCGATGGCTGAAGCTCCCTTTCGGTGTCAGTCGCACCGGAGCTATACCAGAGGAAACAACATGAGCTGCTGGCCGGTTTGATAGGGATTGAGCCTATAGCGGATGACATCCTTGTGGTCGGCTGTGGAGACACAGAGGAGGAGGCTGTACAAGACCACGACGCAAACCTCATTGCTCTCATGGACAGATGCAGGGAAGTGAAGCTGAGGCTGAGCATAAAGAAGCTGCAGTTTCGTTTGAGGGAGGTCCGCTTCCACGGCCACGTACTGTCGGCGGAGGGCCTCAAAGCTGACCCCGAGAAGGTCAGGGCGGTCCTCGACATGCCAAACCCCACGGATGCAAAAGGCGTTCAGCGGTGTGTCGGCTTCGTTAACTATTTATCAAGGTTCATGCCCCGCTTGTCAGAGGTGTGTGAACCGCTGAGAAGGCTGCTGGACAAAGAGGTGCCGTGGCACTGGTTGCCCAAACATGATGCTGCTATGAAGGAGATCAAGACGCTGGACACGGCGGTGCCAGTACTACGTTATTATGATGTCAGCAAGCCAGTCACCATACAGAGTGACTCCAGTCAGACGGGGTTGGGCTGCTGCCTGCTTCAGGGGGGGCAGCCGGTTGCGTTCGCCTCCCGAGCGCTAAGCCAGACGGAGCAAAACTATGCACAGATCGAGAAGGAGTGCCTGAGCATCGTATTCGCTTGTCAACGCTTCCACTACTACCTATATGGGAGGGGCGATGTGACTGCAAAGACCGACCACCGCCCGCTAGTGTCAATCTTCTCTAAGCCCCTTCTCAGTGCACCAAAGCGCCTGCAGAGCATGCTCCTTACACTGCAGAACTACTGCCTCACAGTGGTGTACAAGCCAGGCCCTGAAATGTACATAAGTGACTCGCTCAGCAGGGCCCCCACCCCGCCACAGAGAATGGACATTCAGTACAGACGTGAAATGGTCTGCAGCATGCAGCAGGAGCAGTGTGACGCAGCAGCCATTCAGCAAGCAGACTACCTCAACGTCACTTGCCAACGCCTCGCACAGATACGGAAACGCACAGAGGAGGATGTGTGTCTTCAAACACTCAAGTCGGTCGTGCTGGGCGGATGGCCAGAACACAAAGAGGAGAGCCCCATGGCCATCAGAGACTACTGGGCCATCAGAGATGAAATAAGCGCACAGGACGGTGTGCTTTTTAGGAGCCAGCGAGTCATCATTCCGAAATCTATGCGCCCCGAGATGCTGAGACGGATCCACTACAACCACGTGGGGGGTGAGGCTTGTTTCAGACAGGCCCGCGATACTCTCTACTGGCCAAACATGCAGGGAGAAATCAAAGACTATGTGCAACGGTGTTCAGTGTGTAATGAGTATGCACACGAGCAACAGAAGGAGACTATGATGTCACACCCGCTCCCCACACGTCCCTGGCAGCTGGTGAGCATGGACCTTTTCAGCTACGCAAGGCAGGATTTCCTGCTCATGGTGGATCATTATTCTGACTTCTGGGAGATTGATCTACTTCCAGACCTGTCAGCTGGTACGGCCATCAGAAGGTGCAAGGCGCAGTTTGCAAGGTACGGCATCCCTGACCGGGTCATTTCAGACTGTGGAGGTCAGTTTGACGGTGGAGAGTTTCGGGCATTTGCAAGGGAGTGGGGCTTCGAACATGTCATGTCCTCCCCGAGACACCCAAAGGCTAATGGCAAGGCAGAGTCTGCAGTGAAGATTGCGAAGAGCCTATGCAGAAAAGCAGACCGTGCCGACGAGGACCCCTGGAAGGCTTTTCTGCACTGGAGGAACACGCCCAGCACAGCGACTGATGTCACGGAGGCTGAGAACTCTTCTCCCTGTGGCCGACCAGCTGCTAGAGCCTCAGGTCACCACTGGGGTTACAGACAAGCTGAGAGTGAAGCGTCAGGCAGCAAAGCTGACTTACGACAGATCTGCGAGGGATCTGCCGGAGCTGAACGTCGGCCAGCCCATCAGGATGAAACCACTCCCGGGTGACAGGACGGGCCGATGGAGGAGAGGTGTATGCTTCCAGCAGGTGGGACCGCGGTCCTATCTCGTCAACGTGGAGGGAACCGCGTATCGTCGCAACAGGATCGATCTCCGACCAGCAGAGGTTTCCCCTCCACAGCCAGCAGCTCACGAAGAACGGCCACCTGAGCAGCCTGTGGACGCGGGTGCAGCTGACGGGGGCCATGCAGGCGGGGGCAATGCAGAGGAAGTCGTCAGCAGCCCTGCGACGTCTCAAAGGTTAACAGCCCCAAGGTCACCGCCATCTCCCTCACGGGCTGTGTCCACATCATGCGGTGCGTTACAGGGCCGGGCCTTCTCCCGGAGCGGGAAGCATATTAAGCCTCCGGACAGACTTGACCTTTAGGTAATACACTGAGCTGAGACTGACACGCGCTCGCACACGCACACACGCAGGCACACACACACATGCAGGACAGTGGATTATTGTTGCAAAAAAAAAAAAAAAGAAAAGATGGTTACTTTGAATGTTCTTATTCGGTTGTTTTGTGCATGCTTTGATACTGCTATTTTGTGGTTATAGTTCTGCAAAGTTCCTGGTTCCTATTGACTTACTGTCTCGTCTTGATACACTTTCTATTGCACTATGTTGATATGTGGATATGAGCACTAATGTTCTAAAGACTGATACTATCCATGTTATTGTTTGGTATTGTGTTATACTAAAGGAAGGGAGATGTTGTAGGGTAGCCGACAGCTCCCTCTAGTGGGCTTTGTGTGTGTATGGACTCGGGCAGTCGTCACGCGTCAGTCCTGATATGCGCTAACTCGTTCAATACATGTTACTATGAGACACAGCCCGACTCCGTGAATTCTTCTATGCACCTTCACTTGCAACACCATCTACCTTAGGCTACTTTGATCTTGCATAATTTTATTCAGCTCCGGTGTTGGTAACGTAAGGTTAAACAAATCATAATAATGATGATGATGATAATAATTATAATAATTGAATATTTATCTCACTTGGTGTATCTGGGCAACCCAGTCGCCAAAAGCATACGTTGACATACACGAACACTGGAATACGTTGCATTTCAATGTAAAATAGCGTATTATACCTACAGTATCCGCGCGAAGCGCTGTGGAGGCGCCTGAAGAAAGCACAACCAACAAGGTTATAAAATACATCGATTCCTGGTTATATACAATACATCAATTATAATTATTTGGAAACTTCCCATCGCTGCCAGTACGGCGAAGGTGACGGTGATGCAGGGTTGCAAGCTTCACGGGTTGTTTTAAAAACTGAGTCGCGGGTGTAAACCTCAGAGGCGCGGGTCATCGTTTTCTTGGGTACTTTCAAAACCCACCGCAGAAACAGTTGGGGTGTAATATGTATGTTTATGACCATCAGCTTCTGGTCGTGTTTATTCAGGGCTAGTAATTAGATTAAATTGTAAAATAGAACCTTTCGTTGTGAACAGGTTCTGCTCTGCTCCAACCTCAAGTTGAGGTCACGACGCCGACGGCGAGGTGTGGGTGGGCAGCGGTTGCCATTGATAACCACTAGGGGTCGTGGGTAATGTTGCTCATGCCTGCCAGCTCATAAACAACGTTGGGTGGGTCGTCACCGTGGGGATGTCGTCAAATTACATCTGAAACAGACAACCACAGTTGTATTTTAGTTTCCTTGTTTTTATCTTTATTTTACATAAAGTATACGATTGACGTACACGGCAAGAACAAATCAATCCGGCCCCATAGAATAGATTGCTTTGCATATATTTACATATTTCTGCATAGGCAATGCCTTCAAGCAAACTTCAGGGTCAGTCTAGGCCCCTGGCGTGAGACTGCATGGTTGTTTTCAATCAGACTGAATGGACTCCGGGGCTGGGTGAGACTGAAAACCTGTTTTAGCAAGCAAAAACAGGATTTGCATTTTGTTTGCTGGATTTTCATGTTCAAACAGGATGTCCTGTATGAGATCTCCTGAATGGCAACATGAATCACCATTGTCGTGTAACATTGTCTGCAGCCGTCGACAGAACTGCTCTTCCAACACCACCACCCTGCGTCCCTGTCTAGACGAGCCCAGTAAAAGCAACCTAGGTGGCGTGTAGCAAAGGAAATTATAACAATTATAAATAAGGTTTAGTAAATATAGCATTATGGCTTGTGATTATTTCAAAGATCTCTTTGAAAAAGAGATCTCTTTGTCTCTTTGGGGTGCCCCAGTGGTTCACCGGGAACAGGGCGTACCATTAAGGCTTAGTCCTTACTGCAGCGACCAGGGTTTGATTCCTGCCCGTGGTCCTTTGCTGCATGTCTTCCCCTCTCTCTCTCTCCCATATCTTCCGGTCCTACCCTCAAAAAATGTAATAAAGATGGTGTGTCATTTTGCATTCCATCGTTGTTTTCCACAATATTGTTTACCATTGATGTCTTGTGCTCATCTGTGTCTGCTTAATAACCCCCTTAAGAGGATGAGCATCGTTTCAGACCCTCCTATTTCTCCCAATGGTCAGTTCCTTCTTGCAGTAACACTCGTGTGTGAAGGGGGCCGCTGGCACTCTTTGGTCAGCCACTGCAGTTGTATTTATATATTTTTTTACCGTTGCCATATGAAGTAGTCCGCCAAAGATCTTGATGTCAATTAAGTGGTACACCTAAAGTCTAAGATTGGCCACCACTTTTGTAGAAGACAGCAACGGGCCATCTACGTGTTCCATCTTTCACCGTATAACCCTAGGTCATGTGGTCAGAAATGCAATGCCATATTTTGAATATATATTTTGAATATGTCGAGCGTATATATACACTCCACAAATAGATATGTCTATAACACATCTATTCTTTAATAGGTCCATGGTCTATAAGTGGGAGGGAACAACTGACAATGAGTCCTGCATGCCGAGGAGATTAAACTCAGTTTTCAATTCGTGTGAACTGAAACATATATGAATGCGTTTCAACATTACAACGTCCTCTTTTAAGCAGTTTTTTAACAGTTCCGAACGCTCACGAAGACAACCTGCTGAGCGACTGGACCATAAGGGGGACAAGCTGGCAGGTGGACCATTCATACGACGTTGGAGAAGCATAGATCTGCCTCTTGATTGTATGTATCTGCACTTGAACAATTGATAAGGATCTATATTTTTTTAACTAAACGTACACAAAGGGATGAAATACAAAAAATATCACAGTTTAAATAAGAAAGATTAAGAAACTTGTTTTAGAAAGATCATTCTTGTCTTCCAAACAGAGACGTCACTAGGATTGAAATTGAAAAAAAAATCATCACATCTTTAAAGTGCTTCTTTAATTCATGATTTATTACAGTAGAGAGTATAGCAAAGCATCTATCAGGGCCCGTTTTCTGGCTCACTCTTTTCTTTACCTGCCTTAAGACCTCCTGCTTCCCTACTGAGTCTTCAGGATGTCCTCCTTTTTAAAAATATAAATAATCTAGATACATTTAAGAATTGGTATGATTTAAAAGTCTACATATCGGGGTGAGTTAAGATAAGATGAAAATATGTTCAGATATGTTCGAAAATGTATCCATCAATGCAAATGTAAAAAGATATAGGTTATGCTCTCTCCATATAAAGTTAAGGCCTATTTCTGGCTGTCACTGATATTTTTAATTTTATATATATGTGTCTTAGCCCCCCCCCCCCCCCCACACCCGTTATTAATTAATCAGGTTATTAATTTCAGTATTCCCTCCACACTGAATGCTGATTCATTGACAAGTACAACGAGCGAGGATTCAACCCACCCAACATGTTGTCCAGTTATGGAATGCCATTGGGGACTAAACCATCTGGGAAATTACGCCTCGATTCGACCAAATGGACCGCGTCAAAAAGAGACGTTCAGACGTTCCAATCAAAATGTAACGAGTGGACAAAATAAAGGCCTAATGGTTTCATGGTCGATCGTCAACTAGAATGAACTAGGTACAGTCAAATATATTTCAAACGAAACTATAGCTTTGGTTTATATTGTTTATTGTTTTTCAGTAACCAAAACGCCAGTGGTTAGATTTTTGTCACTAACTCTGAACCTAACTAAGCACCTTGTGCAAGTAGTTGAAACCGAAAATAATCTGTTACTATGTGTATCTCGCATGTCTGATCTTTCCTCCACAAAGAAAACAAATAAAAAAAATAAATGTATTTTTTTTTCGCCTCCCCACGACCTTATACTGATTGAGTCTAAAACGTTCTCAACGATTCAGCCAATGAGAGTACTACAGCAGGTAGCAATCGCGTTGCCATGGCCCAAGGGTAAACAAATGATAAGGCACCACCACACAAGTTAACTAACGATCGCTGTAGGCTTCCATATCATACAAGCACTTTGTTTTCTTTTTATTTTTTTCTACGTCACAATTGCATGGTATAATAAACTATTGCTTTTACCTACCATTACGAGTCTCGTTTGGTCTAGTAGGGAATTCGCACAATGGCGCTGCTGTTGCTTGATATGGCTGGTTCAGACTACACTATTTCAGCCCGTTCATCCATATATTCATAAATAAATGAATAAGTAGGTTAACATATTGACTAGACAAACGGCAAACTGACAAATTATATTTTTCTATAATCTCCCTGCTTCTGAAATCTCCGCCCAGTGCTCGTCCGCTGGTTTTCCATAAGCATTCCACTGTGCGATCATCCCTGCTGCATATGCCCTCACACATTGTTGAAATCATATGCTGGATGCTTTACTCTTTCTATGTGGCTTTTAGTTAATGATCGGGCTATAATAAGACCACGTTGGCTATGTTCGCTGACAACAGGGGACATTTCATAGTGGTTGGACATTTTAGCGAGCCGCTTTTTGTCGGGACGCGGAACACGCAACTGAAAATCGGAATGACATTACAGCTCATCCGCGCATCTCTACTAACTAGACTCACTGCACTACACAGAGGACCCCCATCATAATGCCTAGTATAGGAACTCGGAATCCATTGTTATTTACACTTTGTTGCTGCCTTGATGCTGCGTGAAGCACTTCATTAAACACGACCAAAGTTCTACAGTCAAATCCAAAAGCCATCTATAATGATGATTGTGATGATGATGAGGATTATGATGACAATGAAGAAGATTGTTATGATGATTCAGTGTGTACTTTGCCGTGACGACACGTTATTTGGATCACAACGGTGCTGCAGCGTGCCGCTTCCTATTGGTGCCAGGGGCGGCAATTTACGCGCGTGAAATACGCACCGCGGCGCCGGTGTGGCCGGCTTTAGGATAATGAGGTGTCACGTGCTGTTCGACACATGCACGCGCATTTGGCCCCCCCAACACTGAAATCATTCTGGCGCCATTGGTTCCAGGATCTTCCCCCTGACTCCACATAACACTGAATGATGTCAACGTTCAACCCTGTGCCTCTGCCATATCCTTGTGAGGTAATTTGCACGTTGACTTAATGCATTCGAGAAAGAACCATTCACTGTTAGGTGTTGTGAAGGAGCAGGGCTGGCCCCTAGTGGACATGACTGAGTACCGCCAGTGAATTAACAAGGCCATCAATTGAGTTTTGATTGGATGACGTTTCAACTGTCAACAAACGTCAATGTGGAAAATGCACTACAGAAATAAGACTTTTAAATTGTATTTAATGTTACAACATGTTTTTCTGAGATGTCAAATAAATGACAAAGCATTACAAATAAATTTTCATTCCGTTATTTTTGTAATGTGGGGGGGGGGGGGGGGCAACCCAAGCAACACTGGGTACCCAGTGTTGCTTGGGTTGCTTATTGGCCATTTTAGTATTTTATAATGAGCTACAATATAAGCTGAGAATGAAACATAGTCTTTGAAGTCAAAAATAAACTCAAATGCATGTTGTCTTATATTCTCTAATTTAGTAATCAATGACATTTTGTCTCCTTAACTAAAATAGGACAGAAGTTTAGATGTAATATGGTTGCCTTTAGGCAGCGGTCGAGTTGTAAAAAATAGCCAGGGGGGATGGTGGATTTTAACTTTTAGGGACAGATCATTTGTGCTGATAACAGCGCATATGGTGGGAGACCAACGGTGTGATAATTATCATTATTAGAAGTGGTATTATTATTATATTATTAGATATTTTTTGGGATAAACTAAGATCGATGACTACTGTCATCGCTCTTATTTTATCTCCAAAAACGCAGCTCATCGGACGCATCACACGATTCGAGGCATGCATCACTTTAAACGATTTTAAAAACTGATTCTTATTCTTTTTTTCAAAAATGCATTCGGCAGAGAAGGGAGACTAGCATTGCTCACGGGTTGGAATGAAAGGGAGAAAAGGGGACAGAGTTGTCTGCGGAAGCGATGTCTGAGATGCAGAGACAGCTTCACGCTACCAGTGTCTGTATCGTACGGTGCGGAATGAGAGCTCGTGAAGGCACTATTGCGCAAGTACGCAGGCGCGCAGCACAAATCTGTCCCTGAGAAAAGTAACGTTGCGCCGAATTGAAAAAGGAAACCGCTATAATGAAATTGCGGTAATATTTCCACATTAATTGATAAAATAACTCCCCCTAGCGCATCTTTTTCCCTCAAGATGCGCTAGGGGGAGTCGAAACAGCGATCAATCGACCCATAAAGTGTTATAGAACCATCACAATGACCCTTAACCTGTTATGCTAAGGTAAATTAAGCCAAAAAAGTTGCATAGTTCCCCTTTAAGGAATGTGTTTAATGTAGGACGATGCATACCTATGGAAACATTTTCTGTGTTCTTGCAAAGAAAGAGACATTTTAGCTTACCTTTTCTTCCTGCATTCGGTTAATGTTTTCTTCAGTAACCCCTTTTTTGTAGAAAATCACACAGACCATCATCGTATGGCATTTGGTCTGTCATCTCTTTACCGTGGCGTGCACTTCTGTTTACAATTGGGAAAGTCATATGCCTACAGGTTAGACTCCTTTGTTGGCTAAGCTACCTACACTAGAGCTAACCATGGAGCTAACAGTTGATGTTACTTCGCCTGTTAGCTAAAGCAACACTACTTAAAAAAAGAAAACGAACAAAAAAGCAAGCACTTTTGGTCATAAAACCGTTATCTACAAACTTTATCTATACTGTTACTGAAATGTCCATTAGTATTTAGCCTCTACATTGTAAGTATCAAGCTTACCAATGTTATTTAACCTGTCCGTGGACGCGCATTGGCTCTACTGAGCAAAGTAGTGGCAGTGGGGCCGTTAATTTTTTCTCATAATTACGAGATCTTTTCTCCTAATTACGAGATCCTGGTGTGCTTACGGCTACATAAGGTGTGAAACATTTTCTTTTTTTGGTGAATGCTCAGTGCCACCGTAACTTTGGCATGTTGAATTTGAAAATATTGAAAATATTTATGTTGAATATTTTAACATTGAATATTTGATTTAGAATTTTTTAACCTTGAAAAATATAATCGAAAATAATTTTTTGAAAATTTTAATGAGTTATATTCAGAGAAATAATACAGATATGTTATTTCAATGCATAAATATTCAGTGCTTAGAATTCAATGGCTTTTTATTTTCAAATTCCGATGGCACAGATTTACTTCTATATGTATCACTTTCCATCCGCTATTTTGAAATACACCGCACAGCGTGTGACGCAAAGGCCATTGAGCATGCTTCCTTCACATTGGGAAACAGCCATTGGGCCCTTCAAGCGCAACTGACTTTCTACAACGACGCATGTATCTTTGCTAGTTTGCACCCGGCGCAAAGCCAATTTTCCCCCGCGGCAAACCTGTGCCACTAAACTTGCGCCCTGAGAGGCGTGTCGGCGAAAAGCAGAGGCGTGTTCCGGCGCAAATGATGCATGGTGCTATCTTACAGATCGATAAAGCAGTTGCGCAACGCACCGACAAATACCTGGTCTAAGACCACTAGCGGATAGCGCAGTTGGTGTTGCTATTTTTACGTACCATGGCAGGTCGGAACTGCAAAACTTCTTCCATAGGGGCTGCATGAATGAACACTGTAGTAGGCTATGCCATGCGTTAAAATAATAATAATAACAATGATAAACTCGAGCAAAGTAGGCTATATGCCAGCCTTCCAAAACAAAATCTCGTTTTAGGGTAAATGATAACGTTGGTTAAATTATTTGGGAAAGAACAGCTGATACAGCTGTAATAAGTTGTGTTTAAATCAATGCATCTGCAAACACCGTACAGCAAACACATTTATTTTCTTGACTCAGACATTGTGTACAAGCCCATAGCTTTTAGGATTGATGAGTATTTGATTGTGAGAAAATCATCTCAATATTTTTATTAGTAAACGTTGTGAGTTAAATGTTAACACACATATTTTTATGTTTCTATAAACGTATAGTATACCAGAAAAGGGACATATAGTCTGGTTATATATATTGTGGTTTGTTTGGGAGATAAATGGACAATTATGGGAATAAATACCTAAATTAATATACAATTTCTATAAAAACGCTTGTCGTACTTAAAATTGCACTTAAAAACATTCTTATTCTATTATTATTATTATTATCATAATTTTTATAATTATATTTTATCCTG
Organism: Pollachius pollachius; assembly: GCF_949987615.1. Classification (NCBI taxonomy): domain Eukaryota; kingdom Metazoa; phylum Chordata; class Actinopteri; order Gadiformes; family Gadidae; genus Pollachius; species Pollachius pollachius. The sequence continues at coordinate 9,632,696 of NC_136947.1, read as the reverse complement.
TTTTTTCCACTGCTGCTGGCCTTATGTAAAACTCTGGTGGATTTGTAAAGTTTGTGATCTATCCATCTATCTATCTATCTATCTATCTATCTATCTATCTATCTAATGCAATTAGACTAATAATCAATTCATTCACGTTTTTTTTTAGATAATTTTATAGAGAATATCTAGGAAGACAATAACTGTCGTCTGACAATGGATAGTTATAAATGAAACTGCAACGTAAGCCACTAGAGGCTGCTAATGGGAGTACTTACTTACTAATGCTCTTAAAATCATCCTCATTTAATCTCTGAATTACCGCTAGAAACCTGATATAGACCAAGTTAAAACTCTGTTCCATAACTTGTTTATATATTTCATGAAATCAAACAGGTCCACTTTCCAGTAAACCTGGACATATGTTTTCGGTACTTTGACATCAGAGACCAAACACGCAGTGGTTTTATAAAAATTAGACCCCTTTATTGTGTTCTCAGATATAAAAGAAATACAAAAGAAGACGAAAAACATTGACACGGGGCGATCTGGGTGAGGGGGCGGGGCTGGGGCAGGGAGGGTCGGGATTGGTCGGTTAGCCATAGTGACATAAAAAGGGGGTGTGGACACAGAGTAGGAAGGGGGGGGGGTTGGGATATCAGACATCGTTCAGCAGAGGAAGGTTGAATCTCCTTCTCCTCCTCTCCTCTCCTCCTCCCCGAACAATAACACCCCTCCCATCTCCCCATTACCCAGGGTCCTCTCCCTCAAAGAAAGTTCATTATTGTCAGTGGGCTCGGTGCAGTGCTCCTCCTTCCTTCAACCCTCGTCTCCCCCAACCTCTCCCCTCACCACCTCCCACAAGGTGCTCCTACTTTAAGGAAAGCATTTATTGGTGGGTACAGAATATTGCTCCTCCCACCTCCGCCTGCATCAGAAAAGCTCAGTCTTTTCGGCAGGCATAACATAGTGCTCCTCCTAGCTCCTCCCACCTCCAGGCTCACCTCCCCCACGCCTCCTCAGGAAAGCTCTGTCTTATTAGTAGGCTCAGCGTGAAGCGTGTTGCTCCTCCCACCTCCTCCACATCGTCCTTCCAACTCCTCCTGCTCCTCCTGCTTCAGGAAAGCTCTGTCTTGTCTCCGGGCTCCGCGTGGTGCCCGCTGCCCCCACCTCCTCCTCCTCCTCCCCCAGCACCTCCTCCTCCACCACCACCTCCTCCTCCTCCTCCCCCTGCCACCCCCCCGCCCCCCCCGGAGTCGGAGGTGGCGGGCGCCAGTAGTGTGCGGCGGTTGTAGTGGTGGTGCCCCTTCATCATGCCAGAGTTGTTGTTGTCGTTGAGGATCTGCTTCTGCTTCTGCCGGTTGAGCGACTGCACCAGGCCCAGCACCACGGCCGCCAGCGAGTACTGGCCCGTCACCTTGCGGGGCTGCAGCACCAGCGGGTTGGGCTGCACGCGGCCCGACAGGAAGTGCGTGCGGATCTTGCCCTCCTGCTCGCTGATGCCCTTGACGTAGACCTCGCCGCGGTACTCGAAGGCGAAGCCGCGCTCCTTGAGGATGAGGAAGGTGTCGTCGGGCACCTGGATCTTGCCGCTGACGCCCGTGCTGTCCATGCGGCTCGACAGGTTCACCGTCTTGCCCCAGATGTCGTACTGCGGCTTCTTGGCACCGATCACCCCGGCGACCACCGAGCCGTGGGCGATGCCTGGGGGAGGGAGGGGTCGGAGGTCAGAGTTCAGGTTAGCCTGACGTTGTAAGAAAAACATAAATCTTTTTTGTCTTTCGATTTTTTTGAATTTTCTTGAAATCTTTTGCATGGAATCACTGCAACCTCCACTGAGACAGAAAGGTTGTGGGGGTGTGTCATGGTGAGTATGTGCCAGCTGCGTTTCTGATTGGACTACGCTGGTGATGTCTGAAGTGACCTCACTGGCCACCAGTTGGAACCTACCGGAAGCATCAGCGGTAACCATAGCAACGAAACAACCATACGTAGCCGCACTACTGCAGAGTCTGGAGATCCCTAAAGGGATTCTGGGTACTCACCGATTCTCAGCTCAAAATTGTTGAAGGAGTGTTTGTTGATCTCCTGGATGCTCTCGTTCAGGGCGGTTGCAAAGTCAGCCAACGCACACAAATGACCCCACTTATCTTCACATTGCTGGGAGAGAGAGAGAGAGAGAGAGAGAGGGAAATAGCTTATAAGGCTATAAGATAATGAAAATTGTTTTGTCTAACATTCATTCCATACAGTTAAAGAAAATGTCCTTAATATAACGGTTTATTAACAACCGAGAACTGCAGTCGAGCTTATAAACAGTGGTAGAGTCCAGCGTCTCGGTGTACATGTTTACATTCAGCCCTCTCATGGTCCACGAAAGATAGTTTTTATCGGGTCGCTTAGCAGCATTTACAGGAAGTAGTATAGCAGGAACATTAAATGTTCCAAATGGCTATGAGTGACAATCTACCACAGGCGGTCCTGCTCTAGCCGGACCGCCTGTGCCGCTTTAGGTAGATTCGGAGGGTAAACCAAGGGATCCTACTCTAGCCCGGCCCCTTAGGGTAGAGTCATAGAATTAAAAAAGAGCTCCAGTAACTGAGTTAGTAACTGAATTACTCTATAATAAAAGTAACTAGTTACCAGGTAAAGTATTTGCGTTACTGTAAAAAAAGAAAGTTGCTATGTGTCAAAGAATTTGGATTTTTCTGAGGAGTTTTAACTTGGCCTTAATGTGTTAAATGGTTGAACTGCCCATTCAAGGCCCTGATATACTTCCAACTGAATTTTTTTTTTTTGCTTGGTTGCAAAGGCTGTGAAACATCTGCCGAATACTACAGAATTTTTTTTTTTGGCACCGATTGACTACCATGAAACATGACTCTGCCTTAGCCAATCATAACCGCTTATCTCGTTGTTAACCCACTCGGTCTCCTAACTAGCATTTTTTGCTTGGAGCCAGGGGTGTGTTCGGATTACGCAGATTATTCAATCAATTCATAGTACCGCATTTAACGTACAGTAACGGTAACGGCGTTGTAACGACGGAAACAGTAATTAGTTTGATTACCCCGTTACTGAAAAAATAACGTTGTTACCTAACACCGTTCTTTTAAACGCCGTAATTACAAACACTGGTTAAGTCAGAGGGTAAAACAAGCGATTGGTCTAGCCCTGCCCCTTTATGTTGGGTAGGAGGGTAAAACAAACCATACTGATCTAACCCCGCCCCTTTAGGGTGAGTTGGAGGGTAAAAGCAAGTCTCACCTGCTTCTCGGGGGACAGCCCGGAGACAGCCATGTAGGTGCTGCCGATGGTCTTGATCTTCTCGACGTCCTGGAAGCGCTCGTCTCCCAGCAGCTACGGGGGCCCACAGAGGACAAAACCAGGTGAGTAACCTCTACCTCACCAGGTGAGAGGTTAGTTAACGGGCCTCTACCTACCCAGGTGAGAGGTTAGTTAATGGGCCTCTACCTCACCAGGTGAGAGGTTAGTTAACGGGCCTCTACCTACCCAGGTGAGAGGTTAGTTAATGGGCCTCTACCTCACCAGGTGAGAGGTTAGTTAACGGGCCTCTACCTCACCAGGTGAGAGGTTAGTTAACGGGCCCCTACCTCACCAGGTGAGAGGTTAGTTAACGGGCCCCTACCTCACCAGGTGAGAGGTTAGTTAACGGGCCTCTACCTACCCAGGTGAGAGGTTAGTTAACGGGCCCCTACCTCACCAGCAGGTGAGAGGTTAGTTAATGGGCCTTTACCTCACCAGGTGAGAGGTTAGTTAACGGGCCTCTACCTACCCAGGTGAGAGGTTAGTTAACGGGCCTCTACCTACCCAGGTGATAGGTTAGTTAACGGGCCTCTACCTCACCAGGTGAGAGGTTAGTTAACGGGCCTCTACCTCACCAGCAGGTGAGAGGTTAGTTAACGGGACCCTACCTCACCAGGTGAGAGGTTAGTTAATGGGCCCCTAACTCACCAGGTGAGAGGTTAGTTAACGGGCCCCTACCTCACCAGGTGAGAGGTTAGTTAACGGGCCTCTACCTCACCAGCAGGTGAGAGGTTAGTTAACGGGCCCCTACCTCACCAGCAGGTGAGAGGTGAGTTAATGGGCCCCTAACTCACCAGCAGGTGAGAGGTTAGTTGGTATATTGGTTGGTGTATCTTGTGATGGGAGGGAAGGGGGAGGGGCTTGGAGCAGCAGGAAGCTCAGCTGGTGTGTGACGCAAGTACTCTCACACACACACACACACACACACACACACACACACACACACACACACACACACACACACACACACACACACAGCTGGATGTGTGAGTCCATCTTGTCTCTGATGTGTGAGAGTTGATTCCAGTTGACATGACAGGTGACATATTTCCTCTACTTTTGATGAATGAGGTGATGATAGGACTAAAGTCAGGATTTCATTGACACGAATAACTTAATACATATCACACACACGCACACTCACACTTACACTCACACACACATTTGTATTCTTTATTTGAATCCACCAATCACATTACAACAGACAGGTTTCAAATATTTTCAGACATGAGATGCTTTGTTCAAGGGTACAAAAAACATACTTGGCACCACACTGCAAGGCTGCCTATCACTGCTGATATGGAGCAAAACTTTGCCTTTCAAAATGGCTGGAAAAAATAAACACAAACATTTAACAAAATAAAAGTGTTTTCAAAATGGCGGCGTGTGCCCTACCTCGTCGAAGTCGGCGATGATCTCGTTGAGCAGGCGGAGGCACTCCACGCCCTGGTTGTTCATCTCCGTCTGGGAGTAGAAGTCGGCGAAGCCCGGGATGGAGGCGAACATTACGCCCACCGAGTCGTACGACTGCGAGTACAACTCCTGCAGAGGGGAGGGAGAGGGATGTTAAGTGATCAATAATGAGAGACAAACGCTTCAAGGGTCACTGTTAGGCCGTTTTCATTTCTGGACTTCTTGTTGATTTTCATTTATTTATTATTATTAATCAGCTTATTTTATAAGCTGATTAATAAAAGTTGATTTTACTTTTAATTTAAATATTTTATTTTTCCGAGTCCAGAGCTTTAGTTCTGTGATGAAGCTGTTATTTTAAAGACGTTCAGTTGGCCTTGTCATCAAAAGGCTACATATAGTTCAAACGGCTCTGACCGCATTCGCTTAACCGCCTATATTACGTTATTATGTTGCATTACACAAAACCGAACACTAGGGGGCGTTGTGGGCACGCCGCAGAACATGCTCTCCCCTGCAATTAGCACCCACACAAAGCCTAACTGATGATTTATTGAGCAGACATGATCAGTGGGTCATCATGAATCATGGATATTGCCAACGTGAGAAAGTTTTGATTTTAGATGTATGATTATCTCGTCCTATCCATCCCAGGAGGAGAGACACACTTGTCCCTTCTCGGTGTTTAACGGTCTGCCCTACTCTTTTTAAACACGGTCCGTGAGGGTGAACGAACAACCGACCCGACTCGTTTTTAAACCAGTTGCTGCACCACCGCGCCACCACCGCGAAGGGACAGTGTTGTGGCAGAGAGGATAAATCAAGGGGAAACCGTGCCGCTGCATCCTAATCCCTGATGGAGGCGTCGGGGTCGTGGTGGGGTCGGGTTCAAACTCATTTAGCATCTGTTTTAATAACGGAGCGGCAAATGTCGTGTCAAGTTCACGCTCTGTGGTGAATAATTGGTGTGTATATACTATTCATATCGAGCATTGTGTTGACAGTTAAGGAAAGCTTTACTTAAAGTGAGCTCAGAGAGACCATCAGTCGCTCTAAAGTGACGTATTAAAAATATATTATCCATATCGGTACATGATTAACATGTTAACGCGGTTATTATGTATGTAAGCTCTTCCTGGTCTCTACCACAAGCTGATTGTGGATTCATGTCGTGACTGATGGCAGATTAGGACTTCAGTCTTCTAGACTGTGTCCGGATAATTTATTATAAATTAATTAGCCACATATTAATGACATGCATCAGCCTAGGTCTGGACGTGAATACCATCAACACATGGAGGGGATGTTTAGTAAACGGGGAAGTCCTTCAGAAATACAGCAAGAGGGAATTTGAGGCAGTGGCTAGTGTCAGGATGGTCTAGCGGGTGTCTGACTTCTGGACAGAAAGTTCTGGGTTCGAACCCCCAAGTCCACTCTGTAGGAGAACTGTAGGTACCTTTTCCAGCTTCTTGAAGGCGTGTATCTCAAGTAAAAATGTTTTTCGCTGTATGTGTAATTTTGGATGAAAGCATCTCTGAGAATTCTTAAAATAACAGTAACTGAAATATGGTATAGAGTAGTATAGAGGAGTTTGAGTGGTTTGTTCCCCTACACTGCTAAAATACAGACCTTTAATAATTAAACAACCGACCGCACTTTATGAATGCTGGGTAACAAGCACAACCATTCGGGTGCACGCTCACTCACTTGCACGTGCGTGTGGCATGGTGTGTGTTTGCAGTGGTGTGTGTGGCATGATGCGTGTTTGTAGTGGTGTGTGAGGCATGGTGTGTGTTTCTAGTGGGGTGTGTGGCACGTCATCTATGCAGGGTGTGTGTGTGTATCTTTGTGTGTGTGTGGCAAGGTGTATATGCATGGCGGGTGTGTGTTTGCGTGTGTGTGCAAGTGTTCATTTTGCGCCTGGTGAAGCAAAGCACTGATTGGTCGTAGGTGTCATCGTTAAGGTTGAATGTTTTAGAGCTAATTAGCTTGTTAATTATTTAGCTCAACACTTCATTCATTATTTATATTCATCATCAGGAGCAACACGCACCTGAATGATTCAGTCTCTGGGCAGAATTTCGCAGCATATAAAGTCGTCCCTTTGTGAAGTAAAGATTCAAATAAAGTGAATAGTAAAGAACTGAAGTGCGTTTCCAACGGGGACATAACAGCGCTGTGTGAGAAACAGAAACATTATGTCGTGTTCCTCTGAGTGACTAGCCATCGTCTGCTCTGGGCTTCAGAAAGCTGTATAGCTCTTTATACAGTGCTTTTCTACCCAACATACATTCATCCATTCATGCACACTTTCACAAATTGACAGCAGAGTCAGCCACACAGGGCAACAGCAAGCTCATCAGGAGCAGTGAGGGTGAGACATCTCGCTCAGGGACACCTCGACACTCAGCCAGGAGGAGCCAAGGATCGAACTAGCAACCCATATAATTCTTAGGATAAATGATTGCTGGCCATTAACGTATAGATTTATTTCATATGGATATTATATTAACCTACTGGGGCTACATAAAGTCACTTTCTTTCATTTCAGGTGTCCTGTCGTCGTGAATATCTGTGGATGCTTCTACGACATGTGAATTGTATATTTAATGGTTGGTGGTTGGAAAACCATCCAGGCCTTTCAAAACACCCCCCCGCCCCCATCGGTCTGTCAGGTATTGCTTTATTTTAAAAACAGAAAAAGACCCAGAGATCCACTTCCTATTGGCTAGAGCTGGGAGAGCAATGCATCATGGGAAAAGTCAGGTGAGGTGATAGGTGCAGTGTGAGGTTTTGGTTCAGGGCTATGTCTAGGGTCAGGCTAGGGTGTGGGGTCAGGGCTAGATCTTGGTTCAGGGTCAGGTCTAGGGTCAGGCTAGGTCTTGGTCCAAATCTAGAGTCAGGTCCAGGTCTCTGTTCAGGTCTAGGTCCAGGTCTCTGTTCAGGTCTAGGTCCAGGTCTCTGTTCAGGTCTAGGTCCAGGTCTCTGTTCAGGTCTAGGTCCAGGTCTCTGTTCAGGTCTAGGGTCAGGGCTAGATTCAGGTCTAGGTCTGGGTCTCGGTTCAGGTCTAAGTCTCGGTCTAGGTCTAGGGTCAGGTCCAGGTCTCGGTCCAGGTCCAGGTCTAGGGTCAGTTCCAGGGCCGGCGGGGTCGTGGGGGGGTCCTCTGACCTCGTTGTCGCGGTCCTTCTCCAGGAAGTGGCGTGCGACGTGGCTGGGCAGGATGTTGCGCAGCATGTTCTCGTTGTGCTCGCGCAGTTCCTTCATCTCGTTGATCTCCTCCTTGGCCTGCACCCGCCACAGGAAGTCCAGCCGCGCCGTGTACTCCAGCTATAGCCACGGAAAAGAGCAGGGGGAGAGAACGCGTTAGTGAGAGAGAACGCGTTAGTGGGAGAGAACGCGTTAGTGGGAGAGAACGCGTTAGTGGGAGAGAACGCGTTAGTGGGAGAGAACGCGTTAGTGGGAGAGAACGCGTTAGTGGGAGAGAACGCGTTAGTGAGAGAGAACGCGTTAGTGGGAGCGAACGCGTTAGTGAGAGAGAACGCGTTAGTGAGAGCGAGGGGTGGCGACGGACGATCATCGCTGCCTCGCTGGTGAGACGAACGACGACGGTGGAAAACAATCCGACACAGCGGCGGGACTGCACTGGAGCGGTTGTTGGAAAAAGCGGTTTAACGGAGGAACCAGGTTCATAACATCTCCCCTAGTGGGACTAGGTTCATAACATCTCCCCCTGGTGGGACCAGGGTCATAACATCTCCCCTAGTGGGACTAGGTTCATAACATCTCCCCTAGTTGAACCAGGTTCATAACATCTCCCCCTGGTGGGACCAGGTTCATAACATCTCCTAGTGGGACCAGGTTCATAACATCTCCTAGTTGGACTTGGTTCATAACATCTCCTACTGGGACCAGGTTCATTACATCTCCCCAAGTGGGACCCGGTCCATAACATCTCCCCTAATTGAACCAGGTTCATAAAATCACCCCCTGGTGGGACCAGGTTCATAACATCTCCTAGTGGGACCAGGTTCGTAACATCTCCTAGTGGTACCAGGTTCAAAACATCTCCCCTAGTGGAACCAGGTTCATAACATCTCCCCTGGTAGGAACATATTCATAACATCTCCCCTAGTGGAACCAGGTTCATAACATCTCCCCTGGTAGGACCATATTCATAACATCTCCTCTAGTGGGATTCAGCCGTGACGTCCGTAGTAAACCCATTAGAGAGTATAAGTTAGTATATTAGGAACAATACACATTGACAATAAATAGAACAAGGCTCTTTTTTATTAAGTAGTCATTTGAGTCGCTCAGAGAAGGACTTGCATAGAAAACCCTTTTAATGGAATGATCTTAAAATCCAGCCTTTATTTCAGAATAATCACTTGAACTGGAAACAGGAAATAAGTACCTCACTTATTTTTTCTCCCGGAAAGAACGGAGCAGTCGAATTAATCTCCAACCAAAACACTGGCTCAATTATAGGAGAGTGAGAGGAGAGAGAGAGAGAGAGAGAGAGAGAGAGAGAGAGAGAGAGAGAGAGAGAGAGAGAGAGAGAGAGAGAGAGAGAGAGCAGAATGGAGAGAGGGAGGAGGGAGAGATGGAGAGGGAGAAAGAGAGAGAGAGGGAAAGAGACAGATGGATAAAGATTGAGGTGGGAGAGAGAGAGAAAGACGAAGAGAGAGAGAATGTCACTACCTAATAGCAAAACAAAATAATTCAAATTTGGCCGCAAATTGCCTTTCTGTTCTCTCCTCGTGCTAACACCGAGCCGTTTGACTACATGAGGGCTTTACGAAGGGAGAGGGCGATCAGTCCGAGAAGAAAAAATAAAGTTAATCTTCGCCGGGCAAAATTAATTTCCTGGCCGTCAGCGGCCGATACGTCAGCTAAAAGGTGTTCGCTCCCCAGACCGCGGCCGTGTCAGCCGCGGTCTGGGGAGCGAAGGAGGCAACGCCCGAGGGAGAGGGCGTGTTCTGGGCTAATGGGTGCGGTACTGGGCCCAAAGGTCGCTGGTAGCGTGAAACACCTTTTAGCTAATACATGCTAGCAACGGCCCCGAATGAACCGTTCATTAGCGGGACCAGGGTTTCACTTTTCACAGGAATGTACTTTGGGCTTGGTGGAAGAGCTTCATAACGTCTCCTGACGTATCATACAAACATACTAAGAACATAACATGTAACACAAAGAGCATGGAGGATGTCCTTTGTATACGAGGATGTGTATATGTGTATTAGCAGGCTCTGGGAAGGAGATAACCTAGGCATACTTTCAGAATGTGGGGTGTACTTTCATTGTTATTGCTAATTTGGTTTTTCTCTTTTATTTCTATTCTCTTGTATTTTCTTACATCCACATTTCCTGTTTGACGTTAATAAACTGTCTTAATTTAGCCGTCTAAAATAGACGTTATGTGCCTTCAATTCAATTCAATTTTATTTGTATAGCCCTTAATCAACATTACAGTCTCAAAGGGTTAAACAGGCAACATATTTGTAACTTTATATTGAAAACATCGGCTAGCATCGTTGTACAAGTATGTAAACGTACTCTAGTTCGTTCACTAATAGACAAGGCTGTAGGATTTCGAGCAAGACTTTGATATTACATCAATGAATACAAAACTCACCCGCATAACACTGACTTTCCTTTAGGGAGGCCAACAGTTTTGTCCAGAAAACAAACGGTCCAACGTCGTTCACTCAAAGCTGTAATTAGCGGGCGCTCTTGTACACCATCACAGTCTAATTACGACACTCGTCAGTCAGTCTTTGTGTAGCGACGTGGCCGTCAGACAGAACCACCGTCGCCCTGACTTAAGATCGGTGTGTTGCCATGGCGAGGAGTGGTTTTGAGTGACGGCAGACACTCCCCGTCATCCTTGATGGGGTTCTCCTCGGCGAGGGATTTTGATCTGCTTTGACTGTGACTTTTCCTCTGTTTTGTGTGTCTGTTTCAGTTGAAGCAGTGAATGTTCTAGACTGTTCTTCTAGAGCTGCTGTGATTCCCTGTTTGGATTCACAGCAGCTCTAGAAGAACAGCTCTAGATGATAAAGAGGGAGAGAGGGTTGTATGGATGGATAAAGGCAGGGCAGGTGTAATTTTTTAACCCCTTCGAACACAAAGAGAGAGCTTGAGTCAGGAAACGCGAAGACGATACAAGAGGTTCCTGTAAAATAGAACTGTAAAATAACAGGCTGATCCACCAGTTAGCAGGCAAACCCACAAGCCAAAGATTAAAACCTGGAACAAGAAAGCAAGTTTTACAAAGTAATGGAAATGGCCAAAACCCCTCTCTTTCCACTGTAATTATAGTTGCTTTACTCATTATTATACTGTGCCTCTTTGTATTCCTGTTGTTATTCACAACAGTTCTAGAAGAACAGTCTCGAACATTCACTGATTTAACTGAAAGACAAGATTTAAGGGCTTGTCACCGACACCTAAGGGATGTAAAGGGGAACAGAGAGGCAATGCTTACAGGATCGTTAGAAAATACAAACAGGCACAGTATGATAATAAAGAAAACTACTATATTTACAGAGGAAAGAGATACTTTTTTTGCCTTTTACATTACTTTGTAAAACTCTCTTTCTTTTCCAGTTGTTTAATCTTTGCCAGCTAACTGGTGGATCATCTTGTTATTTTACAGGAGCCTCTTGTATTGTCTTTGCGTTTATTGACTGTTAAGCTCTGTGGAGGCTCTTTGAGTTCAAAGGGGTGTGTGACAGAAATAAACCTGCCATGCCTTCCTCCATCCATACAACCCCCCCTCTCTCTCTCCCTCCCTCTCTCTATCATTCCTTTCTCCATCATTCCTCTCTCTACCATCCCTATCTCTCTCTCTCTCCCTCTCTCTCCCTGCCTCCCTCCCTCCCTCTCTCTCTCTCTCTCTCTCTCTCTCTCCCTCTCTCTCCCTGCCTCTCTCTCTCTCTCTCTCTCTCTCTCTCCCTCCCTCCCTCCCTCTCTCCAACCCTCCGCTCATCACTCCATCCTTCCATCCTGTCTCAGCAACACTTTTAGAACGAGCCTGAGAAACAGTTCAAACGGCCCTCGCATGGCCCCTCAGTCTTTGTCTTGTCGCCGGGCCAACAAGTGGTAGCAACGACCCAAGAGGAGAATCAATATGGCCGCTGAATGGTTTCAAATGTGATCAAAAGGACACGCAATTACCGGCGGGCCTCCTGCCACCCCCCCCGGCGGGGAGGGGTCCGGGTCGGGCATGAAAGGTTGCCATGGTGATGAGGGCATGAAAGCCACCGTCAGGATGCTAGTTAGCTAGCCGCGGGCCGGTTCAATCAGGAAGTCTGCGGTACGGGGGGGGGGGGGGGGGGGGGGGGCCTGAAGGTGTGCTTGTGGGTGGGGTTGTGGGTGTGGTTTGGGTTTTGGGGGGGCTGGGGTGTGGTTGGGGTTTTGGGTGGGGTTGGGGTTTTGGGTGGGGTTGTAGGGTTTTGGGTGGGGTTGTGGTGGTTGTGGGTGTGGTTGGGGTTTTGGGTGGGGTTGTGGTGGTTGTGGGTGGGTTGCTCTCACCTGCTGCCCGTGGTAGAAGACCGCCAGCAGGAACATGGCCATCAGCAGAAGAGACGTCTCTTTGGTCCCCAGGAAGTTTCTGATCGGGACAACAGACACTAGCGCTTTAAAACACACTGGTGTTGATTAGGACTAATAGCATTTAGTATGACTGTTTTTATGACTGTGGGTGTGTGGTGTTGTGATTGTGTTTTGGTTGTGTTGTGGTTGTGCTGTGTTTGTGTTGTTGCTGTAGTTGGTTTGTGGTTGTGTTGTTGTGTTTGTGGTGTGTTTGTGTTGTATTTGTGTTGTGGTTGTTTATTGTTTGTGTTGTGTTGTGTGGTATTTGTGTTATGGTTGTGCATTTCCTGCCGCAGGTCGTCCGTACATCTCCACATTTAAAGGTCAGCCTCCCAGCCCCGCCCCCTTCTCCTCCTTCCTACAGCCTCCTGCTCAACCAATCAGGAGAAAGGGCTGCTGTGTTGCCCCGCTGGGCGTGTGAGTGAGTGAAAGTGTGCGTGTGTGTTTAATATGTGTGTGATTAATGTTGTGATTAATGTTGTGTTTAATGTGTGTGTAATATGTGTGTAATATATGTGTGTGTGTTACGTGTGTGTGTGTGTGTGTAATATGTGTGTAATATATTTGTATGTGTGTGTGTGTGTGTGTGTGTGTGTGTGTGTGTGTGTCTCACTCTGTGTTGCGGTGCACGGTGTGTGTGTGTATGTGTGTGTGTGTGTGTGTGTGTGTCTGTTTGTGTGTGTGTGTATGTGTGTGTGTGTCTCACTCTGTGTTGCGGTGCACGGTGCGTGTGTGTGTGTGTGTGTGTGTGTGTGTGTGTGTGTCACTCTGCGTTGCGGTGCACGGTGTGTGTGTGTTTCACTCTGTGTTCGCATGTGTGTGTGTGTGATAATGGTTAGGCAGCAAAACAAACAAAAGAAAAAATAATGTTTTTTCAAGTTACTTCCATCTCTGTGTGCGGGCAGGTTACGCATACCTGGGATCAAGTGTTTTGACCATCTCTTTAAAGCCCTTTCTATCGACATTTTGAAAGGGAACCATGTCCTTACACAGGTAAACAGTGACGGCGTTTGTTATCTCGTTCCACCGCTGCCTTTTTTGGTCGTAAGGGCTGGCTTTGGAAAATGTCTGCGGAAGCAATGTCTGTGGAAGAGATGCAGAGACAGCTTCACGCTACCAGTGTCTGTCTCGTACGGTGTGGAATGAGAGCTCGTGAAGGGACTAGCATACTGCCTGAGAAGGCAGCATCGCTGTCAAATCTGTCCCTGGGAAAAGTAACGCCGAATTAAAAAACGTTTCGTTACTATTCTTTCAGTAGTTGCGTGTAACTTTACTTTTTACATGAAAAAGTATTTACGTAACTGTATTAAGGTGTTACTTACTTTGTAACACGTTATACACAACACTGTCTACCGGTCATACCGGTCTCACGGTAATGTCTAAATCCATACCATAGCGCAAATTCACACCGCTGTACTTTCTATACCGTTTATACCGTTCACACCTAGGTGCACCGTGTGTGTGTGTGTGTGTGCATGGTGTGTGTGTGTGTGTGTGAATGTGTGTGTGTGGGTGAGTGGGTGCGTGTCTGCGTGTGTGTGCGTGTGTCTCACTCGGTGTTGCGGTGCACCGCGTCGTAGCGCAGGAACAGGGAGCTGTAGAAGGCCTCGGTCAGGAGGGAATAGACGGCGATCATCACCAGCAGCACAGCCAGCTTCAGCACCGAGTTCAGCCGCAGGAACACCGCGCACGTCACCATTGCCAGCACGCCCGTGAACACAAAGTACTGCAGGGACACGCACGCACACGCATGCACACGCACACACGTACACAGGCACGCACACACAGGCGCACACAGAGGGTAGAGGTGAGGAGAGAGTAGAGGGGAAGACAGAGGAGAGAGAGTAGAGGGGAAGAGAGAGGAGATGAGAGAGGAGAGAGGAGGAGAGACGATGAGTGGAGAGGAGAGGGAGAGAGAGGAGGAGAGAGGAGGAGAAAGAGAGAGAAGATGAGAGAGGAGAGAGGATGAGAGAGGAGAGAAAGTAGAGAGGAGGAGAGAGTAGAGGAGAGAGTAGAGAGGAGAGAAGAGATGAGAGGAGGAAAGAGGAGAGAGGAGAGGAGGACCTACCTCGGGGTAGAAGCAGATGTCCGGGATGAATATTGACTCGTTGTAGGTCTGGTTTCTAAAGGTGCTGGACTTGTCGAAATCACACCAGAGCTGTGGAGGAGGAGAAGGAGGAGGAGGAGGAGGAGGAAGAGGAGCAGGAGGAGGAGGAGGAGCGGGATGAGGAGCAAAAGGAGGAGGAGCAGGAGGAGGTGCCGGGGGAGTAACAAGAGCAGGACGAGGCGGAGCAGGAAGAGGAGCAGGAGGAAGAGGAGGAGGAGGAAGAGAAGCAGGAGGGGGAGAAGGCGACGCAGGGAGAGGAAGAGGAGAAGGAAGAGCAGGAGTCAGAAAGACTGCAGTGAGGAGGTTATATTCTTCATGTTAACACGGTGTTCAAAGCTGGGGGAGGAGAACCCGGAGGAGGAGCTCATGACACCTCTCTGATCCCCCCCTCCCCTCCCAGAGGGGGGCAGACAGATGTTCCTGATGTTTCTGCCCAGCGGCAGAGCTCCACTTCCTCTGCCGCCGTGCCCTCCAGCAAGGCAGCCAGTGACATGTGAATCTCTCTCTACCTTCCCCCCCCCTCTCTCTTATTCCTCCTCCTACCGTTCTAGAGAAGGTCAAATTCCCTCTCCTCGAGTCTATTTATATGAATATTTACCTTCAGTATTGAGTCAATTAGCAATTAACCAATCACAGCTTTGTTTAGTCACTTCAGAAGGTCGGCTTACCTAAAAGCAATTAACCAATCAGAGCTCTTCGTTTAAATCAAGAAGGATGGTCTGTCTAGTAGCAATTAATCAATCTAATGTCTTTGCTATTAGAGGAGGTACCTTTATCTAGGGGCAATTAACCTATCACAGGCCTTGTTTTAAATCATGTAGGTTGGCCAATAAACCAATCGCAGGCCTTTATTTGAATTACGTAGGTCGGCCAATGAACCAATGCTATTATTATTCTTTATTCCCATGCAGTGGTTTGTCCTGACATGGCCCAGCGCTCTGCCTCTGACGGCCGGCCTCGGTCTCTGTTGTGTAACAGGGCTCCACAGGAGGACTGCACACACCAGCGGCTGATATGAAGTCATCAGGCAGGGTGTGTTTCAAAGCCCGGCAGGTGGATTCAAGGTGTGAAGCCGGATCGAGGAGAGAATGAGCTCTGCTGCTAGCAAATAAGGTGGACAGAGAGGCCATTACCATGACAATGAAAGACTGTGGGAGGAGGCGGGGGAGATAGGGGGTGAGGGGGGGTGAGGAGGATAAGTACCCTTTATGAGGTGAGGCCGTCGGTCTCTCTGAACAGAAACACCAGAACACACACAATGAGCGGTGAACGTGCGTGTGTGCGGATGTGTGTGTGTGTGGATGTGTGTGTGTGTGTTTGTGGGCATGTGCGAGCATGCGTGTGTGTGTGTGTGTGTGCGTATGTGTGTGTGTGTGTGTGTGTGTGTGTGTGTGTGTGTGTGTGTGTGTGTGTGTGTGTGTGCATGTGCGAGCGTGCGTGTGCATGTGTGTGTGCGTGTGTGTGTGTGTGTGTGTGTGTGTGTGCGTGTGGAGGCTAACCGAGCGGTAACTCGTATGAACCAAAGTCAGAAACGGTTACGTGAAGTTAGCGGTTACGTTAGGACTGACGTTAGCACTGATGTTAGCGGTGACGTTAGCGGTGACGTTAGTTGGGGGAGGGACTCACGATGTTGATCATGGCGGCCAGGAAGTTGATGAGGATGGACAGGAAGACGATGACGTTGCGGGCAGCGTAGGTCTCGTTGATCCAGCAGCAGCCCTGGCGCAGCGGCAGCGGCAGACACTTGTAGTCCTCCGCCGTGGTGACGAGCACCAGGCAGCAGTGCAGCAGGATGAGCACAGAGAACTGGATCACCATGGTGACCAGCCTGCAGACACAAGCAAACGAGTCACAACCAACGCTTTCGGGTTTGTAATCACGTGTATTAGCTGTGTGTTAGCACTTTGAGGAGGATTTTTTTTCGCATTTAGTAGTAATACTAGTCATTTGTTTGTTCGTAATTGTGTGCACGAGTTTTACGTTAGCATTTTTTGTTCATTTTCAGAATTTAGTCATATTACCGCTTAAAGGAACAAAAATGTACAGTAACTAACTATGTAAGTAAATATTAAAAATATATGCTTTAATTATAACGCAAACCTCAGAGAACGTCTCAAACGCAATCACAAGCACACGTCATATGACGTGACATCACAGCTTTCAGTCCCCCTGCAGTTATCTGCCAAGCCACAGAGGGCGCCGTCTCTGAGGTCTGATCAGTCAGACAGACAGGGTCTGGGGCGGGGGCAGAGTTACCTGGTAGACGGCAGCAGACTCTGTATGGTGGTGATGAAGATGAGGACGATGAAGGCACACACCAGGTTCGACTTGAACACCTCGTCTCTCATCTGGGAGTACTGCACCGTGACGAAGAGGAGGAGGAGGAGGGAGAGGAGGAGGAGGAGAAGGACAAGACGAAGGTGAGGCTCGAGAAGATGACCGCGGTTCAGTGAACGTCAAGAGAGAACACGGCACACGGAACGGACGGCACACAGAACACGGAACCAACACACGTCACAGTCTCACAGGGGTTCTACCACACGTAGAGAGAGAGACGCAGAGAAACAGGGGGGGAGAGAGAGAGACCGGAGCCGTCGGGGTGGGGCAGGGCATTCTGGGTAGAGTGCGAGGCTGAGTCAGAGCCACAGGTGGGGAAACGGCTGCCAGACTGAGTTACCTCACACATCCCACACTTACCAAACTAGTGGCCAAATCTGATCCGAATTCAGCCAAATTAGATTTTTACGAAAGGAAATACATACTTAGTTTCAGTTTTCGTTTTTTTGTGAGCTGTCCCTCATTTTCTTTTTGGAATGAATTTTCTTTCGATTCACATTCTGGGTAACACTGTATGGTAACCTCTAGTCATAAGTCCTTTATAATGGTAGCCTTACGTATCATCAAACAGCATACTGTACCCCTTGGTTGGCAGGTCCTGTATCAATGGATGCTAATGTTTTGTTTGTGATTCGTTGTTGTTTTGAGTTCATCATTAACTAAATGCTTATACATGAATGTTCTGTTAATGATTAGTTCTTAATTAACTAAAGGCTTATAAATTAAATTAATAATTAATTAACGACTGAAGGTTATTATAAAGTGTTACCATTCCGTATGCATTTTCATTTGGAGCCGTGCGAATATTTGTGTATTTTTCTCTGTGTTTTGAACCGGTTCAGGATTTTGAACACTGTAGATCGAGTCAGGCTCCCTTTGACCTTTGACCTTTGCACCCCATGACCCCTGCTGCTCCCTTCTCCGTCTCTGCCTCAAAGAGTTCTGGGAAATTAGCAAGAAGATGTTTGTCGTGTTTTGTCACAACTTTGCTAAAAAAAAGTAATAAATAAAACAAATGAAAAAGAGATTCAAAAATCAAGCGCTACTTGATTCCCTTCATTTAGAGTTCAAGAGATCAACCCAAAATAGATGTATTTGGAGAAAAATAAAAAGTGTGTGTTTAATTTATTTGTATGGCAGCGTAGTGCAAAGGGAAAACACATGAACAGGGAGAAGGCCAACAGCAGTTGTGCTGTAGTTTTAAAAAATAAATAAAATATATAAAAAAGTGGTCAACTTTTTCCAGAAGACTGGAAAAGGTCTGCGGGGAGATGAAACGCTCATGAGTAAACTGAAGGAGAAGACAAACAGCTTTAAAGGTGACATGTTATACCATCAACTGTGAGTGGGATTAGCCCTTACAAGCCGTTTTGAAAATCTGCCTCTTCTGACATCACTAATGGGCGTGTCCACCTAGATGTGTGCTGGATAGATCAGTCTACCAGCCTACCCAGTGGACTGTAGCAAACGTTGCTCATCTATACGTTATACATCTAGGTGGACATGCCCCCCTGTGATGTCACAAACGGCACATTTTCAAAACGGCTTGTAACTGCTAATCAAACTCACACCTAGTTGTTTAATATGTCCCCTTTAAACTTGTATTCTACCTCCCTAACCTGATCAACCGTTTACCACAAGTACCGTTTGGGATTGGGTCTTTATGTCTTTATTCTTTCTGTAACGTTAAATCTTAACCAGACACTAACTTAAAACCCTCACTTTAATACTCTTTTTTAATACACTTTAAAAGGGATCGTATTTTACCCCAAGTGACATCACAGGTGGGAGTGTCCACCAACAAATGCATTATGGGTAGATCCCCTACCATTTGGAACGGTCCAGTGGATATTCTGGTATTATGATCTATCCATCATACATCTGGGTGGACATGTGCAATGTAATGGCCTTCCCTAAGTCTCAGGAGTCCTGCTGCATTGTTAGACAATGTTTTTCTGAAGTTAGAAGGTAGTTAGTTAGCTAGTAGTCTGTGTGAGCTTGTGGGTTGTACCAAATCCATCCATAGGGGACCCTTTGTTCTCCCATGGATGGAACGCTCCAGCAGCATCTACTCTGACCGAGACCCATACAGGTGCATACTGTCACAACAATAACAGTACAAAACTATTACCATTCTCTCTATATCACTGCTAGCAAATCATCAGTCAGCGCCTTCAGCTCACTCATGACAGGGGGGAAATACAAATCAAAAAAGCGTTTGGGTGTTTCTCAGTTTTTTTCAAATGGGCTAAGATCTCAGGAAAAGAAGTGAAGCAGGAGGAGAGAGAGAGGGGGGGAGATAAGGAGAGGAGGTGAAGGGGTCGGTCCAGACGATCCAGCTACCTTCTGCTCCATGCTGGCGTCTTTAAAGGTCACCGACAGAGCCTTGATATTCTCGCGCCTCAACTTATCGCCACTCCGTAAGTCGATGGCGCTCTCTATTCTCTTGTTAATTTCCTCAGGACCAGAGTGGACATGCAAAGCTTGTGCAAGATGGTTGGGAAGCAGATTAATTGAGTTTCTCGTTAGGGCAGCCAACGTCTAGAGGGAAAGCACATGCAGATTGAATGAGCTCGCTAGTCCCGCCCCCCCGGCCCGGGTTTCAAACCCGGGTACGGAAACACGTTCAGAGAGAGGAGGACAACACACAGACACACAAAGAGAAGGGAGAAAGAGAGAGAGAGAGAGAGAGAGAGAGAGAGACAAAGAGATAGAGAGACAGAGAGACAGAGAGGACCAAAATGCAAGCGGATAACATGTTGTCGATCGGAAGGGCAGCTTGCAGCGATCATGCTCCTCATCTCATCCCACATTCACACACGAGAGGCGTCTCCTCGAAGACGGACACACAGACCCTCAATCACTCATCAATTAATAATAATCTGTTGTGGTGTGCGCACACATAATGTCATGAGGTTGGAGAGGTGGGGGGGGGGGAGACAGAAGACACAGACACAGAAGTAGATAAAGAAAAAAAGAGTGCAAAAAACAAGGCAATGGAAAAAAAATTGTATTATTTGATAAATTAATAGAATAGTGAATCAAGAGGTGGTGAATAATCTTTCATACAGTACAGCTGCAGAGAGGAAGTAATTACAACACACGAGATTCATTGTTTACTCCTCACCAATCAGAACTAGCCACACCACAACATACCAGATCAGACGTCCACATGTTCACTGGAGCGCAAGCTACTCTGAGACGGTCCGAACGGGTCGAGACAAAACAGGAAGGCACACGACGACACAGAGCTTCATCAAGAACTCATCCTAGAGATCTAGAAACTCGTTTCCATGTAGATCTAGAAACTCAGTGCCATGCAGAGATCTAGAAACTCAGCTCTATCTGAGATCTAGTAACTCAGTTCCATGAAGGGTTCTAGAAACTCTGTTCCATATAGAGATCTAGAAACTCGATTCCATGAAGCTCTAGAAACAAATGTCCATGCCGTTCTAGAAAGTCAGTTCTACGTAGATCTAGAAACTCTGTTCCACGTAGGACCACTGTACTCCTCCCTCAGAACCCGCAACACACGTGAAGCTCACTTTGTAGCCAGCTAGCGCATTAGTTTGGGCGGCTGGGCTCCTAAAGTGGCCGGCTGGGGTGAATGGGAGAAGGTCACCCGTGGAACAGCGTCTAACTTGATGAAGCCGCTGACATTAAACTCTCCGCCATTAGCTGCAGGAAATCTTCCCCTGCGTGCGGCAGATGGCGGTAATGGCTGAGGACCCCCGAGCTATTAGCACCCCCATTTAACACGCCAGGGTGACACAGCCTGTGTGTGTGTGTGTGTGTGTGTGTGTGTGTGTGTGTCTCTGTATATGTGCTATCTTGTGTGTTGATGTGTGTGTGCTTGCAAGTGTGTTTGTGTATCAGTTGGTGTGTGAGAGTCTGAGTGTGTGTGTGAGAGTTTGTGTGTGTGTGTGAGTTTGTGTGTAAGTGTGTGAGTTTGTGTGTGTCTCTGTATATGTGCTCACGTGTGTGTGGTTTGTGTTATTTTGGTCTCAGTAGATGTGCTTGCATGTGTGTTTGTGTGTGTGTTTGTGTGTGTGTTTGTGCTTGTGGGCTTGAATGTGTGCGTTTGTGTTCCTATCTCTCTGAGTGTGTTCCTGTGTGTGTAATTGCAAAAGTCTGTTTGTGAGTGAATGTGTGTGTGTCTGTGAGTGTGGGCGTGTGTGCCAGTTGAACATGATGTCATCATGACAGCATACTGTCGGGGGGAGAACCTTACAGAACACCTGACGGGGAACGGTGCATGCTGCGTTCTATCAGACACCAAACTGTCATGTCTGCCTTCGCTCTCCTGCTCACTGACCAACCAGTGACCCTTGCTCGTCCACGCTTCAGGACAGTCTCTCTCTCTCTCTCTCTCTCTCTCTCTCTCGCTCTCTCTCTCTCTCTATTTCCAAAGCCAAATAGCTCCTGGAATCATTAAAGTTAATCAATTAAAGTTTGTCACACACACACACATGCGTCACACAGCGTCGCACCTCGGGAGGAATCGGCACGAGGAAGTCATTCGGACGGATTCAATCGGTAACGGATGTTTGGGTGAATCCAGGAGAGACCAAAGTGTCTCACCCTGTCATTGGGCCATGCTTCAGGTTCCTTTGTGTGACAGCGTCCCCTTTGACTGAACAGCACTGCTACTAGGACCCCTGCTGTGAGTCTGGCCCTGCTCCAGGTCTGTCCCGGGCCCTGGACACCAACCAACACCCCAACACGAGACAGTACCTCGTCGCCCCTCGTTCCACAAACACATTTCAACACTTCTAACCATTACAAGTCATCCCACTAAATCAAACCTCAGAGCACCCACTTTGAGCCAATCAGGCGCAGGGATTCCAACAGCCAGCATTTAAAAAATGGGGCCTTTAAGGGTTAGCGTCCAAGCAATTAATCCATGATCTGTTCCGCCTCCCGGAGGAGAGAGGAGCCGTGAAGGAAACCCTGCCGTGGGTAAACGGGGGGGCACTGACCCCCCCCGGGCTCCCAGTGGAGCTCTCCCCTGCCTTCCAGAGGGGACTCATACCGTCGCCCTCACACCCCGGACCACCAGCATCTGGGGTGTGTCACATCTCATCTATGGCCCCCCTCGCTCTGTTAAGAGGACGGCCTGGTGGAGGGCCGTCCTCCTAGCGAGGGGGAGGGAGGGAGGGGGATGGAGAGAGAGAGGGGGAGAGAGAGAGGGGGAGAGAGATAGGGGGAGGGAGAGAGAGAGAGAGAGAGAGAGAGAGAGAGTGAGAGCTAGAGAGAGCTAGGGAGAGTGAGAGTGCGAGCGAGAGAGAGAGAGAGAGAGAGAGAGAGAGAGAGCTAGAGAGAGCTAGGGAGAGCGAGAGAGCGAGAGAGAGATGCTTGTAGCATGGACAGGCTGTGGTTGTCATGGCGTTCGTGCGATGATCCTCTGTGTGGAAGGAGGGCCGGAGGAGATGCAGCAGAAAGGCCACATGCTCCCTGTCTTGGCCTTTATGCCGTTCACACCCGCCATCGTCCCCCCTCTGCCTACCGCTGCCTGCTGATAGGCCAACAATGCTGGCGGTTGGTGGGGGAGTATGTTTTGGTTGCCATCGGTTACAAAAGCCATTTGGCTCTTGTGGAAATACCAGCACAGAATGGCAGGCGCAAAACCACTGTCAGCTGGGGTGGGGGGGGGGGGGTGGGGGTGGGGGGGGGGGGGACCCCAGGGTTCAGCTCCCAGTCCGAAGGTTGTTGGTTTGAATTCTACAATGTCAGCAGCAAAACCTCCAGGCCTCCCTGAGAAAGACGCCATAGCTTTAATGACCTCTGACTCCGCCCCTCTGACTCCTCCCTCTGACTCCAACCCTCTGACTCCTCCCCTCTGGTTACGCGGTGGGGTTAGACAGTAGATAGATGGACAGGTCATTAAGCAGCAGGTAGGGGTTGGACAGTAAAGAGACAGGTCAGTAGGTAGCAGGTATGGGTTAGACAGTAGAAAGATAGACAGGTCATTAAGGAGCAGGCAGGGGTTGGACAGTAAAGAGACAGGTCATTAAGGAACAGGTAGGGGTTAGACAGTACAGAGGCAGGTCATTAAGGAGCAGGTAGGGGTTAGACAGTACAGAGACAGGTCATTAAGGAGCAGGTAGGGGATAGACAGTACAGAGACAGGTCATTAAGGAGAAGGTAGTGGTTAGGGGCATCTTGCTCTAGCAGGCAGGTAGACTGAGAACAACTGGGGATGGAACCCACAACCTTTCAGCCTCTTGCATTAATTTACTCTTTAACACAAGAGCCCAGCCAGTTCCCTCAAGTTCTCTACAACACACAACATCACACAACGTGTTGTGATGACATTCCCTGTGCTGTTTGTCAATTGTTGTGTTGTTGTTCAGTCATCCTGCCTCCCTGACCCCCTGGGTGACTCAGCCAGCGCTGGCCCAATCGGCAGCGAGGAGGAGGAGGAGCAACATGACAACCTCTCAGGAGATGGGACACTCCAGCGCAGAGAGAAACCAGCACAACATAGAAGACACTTTTTAAGACTCCTGTCACAAGGCTTTGATATAAAAACCTCTCTCTCTCTCTCCCCCGCTCTCTCTGTCTATTTTTCATCTCCCCCTCTCTCTCTCTCTCCTTCTCTATCTCTGTCTCTTTCTCCCCCTCCCTCCACCGTCCCTATCTCTCCCCTACCACCCCCTCTATCTCCTCTCTCTCCCTCTCCCCTCTCTCTCCCCTCTCTTCCCCACCTCTCTCCCTCCCCCCCCCTCTCCTCCTCTCTCTCCCTCCCCTCCCCCCCCCCTCCTCCTCTCTCCCCCTCCCTCTCCCCCTCTCCCCCCCGTCTCCCTCTGACTAGTGTTCCCTGTGACTGCCACAAAAGGCACGCAGCCCTCTGTGAGGAGAACATCAAATGCGAGTCATGCGTCAGACACCGCCTGCCTCCGCGTTTCTGAGGGGGCGGCGCCCGGACATGGCGGTTGGGTGACGGAGGCAGGAGGCCGTGCTAATGAGGTCGTAGCAAGGGAGCTACGTCAGCCCTGGCGCTGAACGCGTGTGCAGATTGATTCTATTAATACCGGCTTCAAGACGCCGTTAAGTACCGCTCCTTGGTCAGGGTGCCGCTCTGTCTCTGGCCCCTCAGACGCTGCCGCAGACAGGAAGTAGGCCTCACTCGTACATGGCTACTTCCTGTCATTAGAAAGTATTATAGTGGGCAATAACAGATAGCTGATTTTATTTTGTGTGTGTGTGTGTGTGTGTGTGTCTGTGAGTGTGAGTTTGTGTGTTTGTGGGTGTGTCTGTGAGTGCGTGTGGGTGGGTGGGTGTGCATGCGTGTAAAAGAGAGGGTGTGTGTATGTGTGTATATGTGTGTGTGTCTGTGTGGTTGTCTGTGTGCATGTCTGCATGTGTGCATGGGTGTGGGTGTGTGAGTAAATGTGTGATGCGTGTGTGTGTCCACTTTAGCCCTTGTGTAGCCGTAGCGTAGCGGCTAGACGATGCTATACATCCGCTGACTGTTTAAGCAGCCGTCACACGAGCAAACAATGAAGCCGCCATCTCTTAACCTGGCATCTGGCCATGCTAATGTTGACTGAGCATGCAGCTACGTAGCAACACCACTTGCGTGCTAGCATATTTCTGGTTGTGAATACACGGGCGTGTCCGTACGTATGTGTGTGCATGTGAGCGTACGCTAGTTAAGCTTTACATCTGTATCTGGAAAGGCCAAAACTGGTACGGTAAGTGGGTTTGATGTTCTTGTTGTTGCTTTGTGTGTGTGTGTATTTATGTTTGTGTACATGCGTGCGTGTGTGCGCGTAGCTTTGGTGTGGCGGTGTGGTTTTTGAGCATGCATGTGAGTGTGTGTGTAACTTTGCTCCCCTGGCTTCCACAACACGTTGACTTATGAAACACTCTGAGTCACAAGCATCCAGTACAGAAACATTCT
>NC_136947.1:9454676-9607831 GCF_949987615.1 Pollachius pollachius | reverse complement strand
AGTACAGTAGTATATTTTTGGTTTATGTTCATTGTTTAGTGTATATATAGTGTCTTGTGTGTGTGTTTGTGTAATGTTCAGTTTATGTAGTGTTTAGTGTGTGTAGTGTTGAGTGTGTGTAGTGTTGAGTGCGAATGTATGTGTGTGTGTGTGTGTGTGTGTGTGTTTGTGTGTGCGTTGCATCATGTTAGCCTTAAGCTAGTGTGTTTTAGAGGCTGATTACAAAAGGTTTCACACCTCAGGTCCATCGGCTCCAGATGACATGCACACACTGAACACTACAACCACACACACACACACACACACACACACACACACACACACACACACACACACACACACACACACACACACCCTCCCCGAGCATGTTATTCATAGTAAACATCTTTAAATAGCCAGCTCTGCGTTGGTAGACCGAGCATGTTTTGCTCTGCTACACTGTAACACTGTCTGGATCCATTAAGGCATCTCCTAGGTCCTCACGGAGATGGATCAGGTTAATTTCCTCCCCATGCCACAAGTCTGAACAGGCCCCATAACACCTGCTACCCCCCCCCCCTCTGTGTCTCTCTCTATGTCTCTCTCTCTACCCCCCCCCCCTCTCTCTCTCTCTCTCTGTCCTTCTCTCCCTCCCCCTCTCTCCCTCTCTCCCCCTCTCTCTCTCTTTCCCCCTCTCTCTCCCTCCCCTCCCTCTCTCCCCCACTCTCCCTCTCTCCCCCTCTCTCTCTCCCTCCCTCCCTCTCTCCCCCACTCTCCCTCCCTCGCCCGCCCTCTCCCTCTTGTCAGGCGGTTTTACATGGTGAGTGTGGAGCAGCCAGGAGAGGATTTAGCAGCAGCAGCTGTGAAGCCTTCCCTTCTTCAGCTCCAACACGCAGTTCTGGAAGCAGAACTGGGACATGACTCATGGTCCAAACCTCCCAGCCCGCCTTCAAACCCTCTCTAATCCACCGCACTATGGGGATGTCCTCAGGCAACCCCTATATGTGTGTTAAGATAACCTACATGCTAAAAGTGTTATTTGATGTTGAACTATTTATTGTTATATGTTTATATTTATATATATATGTGTGACATCGCCAGATCACAGCACAGACAAGAGCAATATATATATGTGACATCGCCAGATCACAGCACAGACAAGAGCAGGCGTGTGTGTGTGTGTGTGTGTGTGTGTGTATGTGTGTGTGAGTGTGTGTGTGTTTGTCTCTGCTTGTTCGTGCGTGCGTGCGTGCTTGTGTGTGTGTGTCTGTGTGTTTGTGTGCGTGCTTGTGTGTGTGTGTGTCTGTGTGTTTGTATGTGCGTGCTTGTGTGTGTGTGTCTGTGTGTTTGTGTGTGCGTGCTTGTGTGTGTGTCTGCGTGTTCGTGCTTGTGTGCTTGTGTGTGTGTCTGCGTTTGCGTGCGTGTGTGCATGTGTGTGTCATGTGCATGTCAGGAATTGATATAATTAAATTGCCTTGTTCATTGTGCGTTGGTGTATGAGTTTTGCGTGCGTAATGTGTTGTGTCGCTGTGTGCGAGTATTTGGTCCATATCGGCATATATTCTACTATATTACTCACATGCCGTGACATTCGGTGCATAACATCTATTATCTTCTATATATATCTATGTATATCTATATATATATATATATAGATATGTATGTCTATATCTATATATATAATAGCGTGATGCTATGCGCTGAATGTTGTCAACGCCTGACCCCTCAGGGTTTCTATCTAGCTGATGGAATACGATAACACAACATATGGACCAAACACACACACATAACAACACGTTGTGTGCAGAAAACACAACCATCACACAATGGACAAGCCAATTAAGTCTTATCTATTCCTGACATGCACATGACACACACACACACCCACACATGCACACACACAAACGCAAGCAGACACAAGGACACACGCAGACACGCAGACCCGCACACACACACGTGCACACACACACACACACACACACACACGTGCACACACTCACACACACACAAACACAGAATGTGTTTGTCTGGGCTGTGATCTGCAACCAGCGTCTCTCCGCAATGTTTTCTAGAAACCGGCGCTCCGAGCCGGAACACACCATCAAGGGACCGGGCGCCGCTGATTTAATTTCCCAGAACCCCCCTCTCCCCCCGGCGCCGCCCCCTCCCCCTCCCCCGCGGTCCACCTCCCTGCGGAGAGGAAAATTAAAAAGCATCACAAGCTGTCAGCCGCGCCGGAACAGGCCACGCCCCCTCAGAGTGGGCCACGCCCCCCTGGTCGTCAAACCATCGCTTCAGGTCAATAGAAGCCACAACAGCAGCAGCAGCAGCAGCAGCAGCAGTAGCAGCACGCATTGGGAGCTGATAGTATTTCCATGCGGACGTGTGGAGATGATGTTGTTGTCTCATTGTTTATCTGTGTAGCCACAGGCAGCTCAATCAATCCAGGTCAATGACGTTTATTATTAATGACCATAATTGGCCCGTTATTGGTGTTTTTCTCTTATTAAGGATGCGTCGTTAGAGTGCAGAATAATGAGCATGTGGGGGATGGTGAGGGGGTGTGACAGTGGAGCAGCTAGAGGCTTTCGTACTCCTGCCCCACGCCCAGAGTCTACCAGTAGCTCCGCTCTCCTGCGCACCAGTTAACCAACAACACAAGGTTCACCCCACTATGAGCCACAAGGCCATCACAGTCTGTTAATGACGGAGGTCATACATCATGTGCTCAGTCTGACCTCGTAGGATCTGACGAGATCAGCCTCATCTACAAATAATGACCCTCATTCACTCTGTTTCAACTCACAAGGAACTCAACCCTGCCTGACCTTTGAGTACTCAGAATCAGAATCAGAATCAGAAAACTTTATTGATCCCCGGGGGGAGATTGTTTCGTTCCAGGTGCTCCGTGCAAATAGAAATTACAAGCACAGAAGATAAGATTAAAAAAAGAATAAAGTAAGAATTGGACATCTCTTAGTGAAAGTGGACATCTCTTAGTGGGTTATAATACAATATTTACATTCTGTTTCATGTCAGATTATCAGAGGGAGGAGTTATAGATTTGAATGGCTACAGGCAGGAATGACTTCCTGTGGCGCTCAGTGGTGCATTTAGGAGCAATGAGTCTCTCACTGAAGGAGCTCCTCTGTTTGACCAGAGTGTGTGGTGAGGGTGGGAGCCATACTGCAGGATCGCCCGCAACTTCGACAGCATCCTCCTGTATGACACTGCTGTCAAAGTGTCCAGCTCCACCCCCACTCAGCACACGGACAGAGAGGGTTGTGCTAGGGAAGGGGGTGTTAGGTGGGTTGGTGTTACGAGGGTGGTGTTACAAAGGATGGAGATACAAAGCTCATCCTACCTGAATCATGGCCACATTCAAAGATCTGGCCACCAGTTTTGAAGTCGTTCAAAACCACGCAGACAAAGAGGCACAACGTGCTTTGAAAAGAACAACAAAGGGAAATGGTAATCTAACTCCTGAATACTACGCAGAATCCTAGATCGATGATCTAATGGAAAGTTTTAACCTCAAATGAAGGGCCTAATTAAGAAGAACGAGGCAGCCTGGGCCTCCAGGTTCATGACTCAGCCTCCAGAGAGGAGGCTGGAGGTAGCCCGGGCCTCCAGGTTCAGAGCCTCCAGAGAGGAGGCTGAGAGGAGGCTGGGCCTCCAGGTTCATGAGGCCGCCTCCAGAGAGGCGGAGGCGCTCCTGGCTTCTTCCCCGTCAGCGGCTGGCTCCGTTCCCAGCCTGCAAGTGTAAATTGGATTAGCAGCTAGCATGACACCTGGGAGGCTGGTGATGCTGGCCTGCGAAGGGCCATGAAAACTGTCAGAATCCAATATGCTGTGAATATGTTAGCGACGAGCGCTAGCCAGCTCAGCGGTTAGCTCTGACGCTGTCGGGACACAAACGCCCCCGGTCCAAACCCCACTGGGCCTTTGTGGGCGGGGTAAGCATCTCCACTATGGATTTACACCATCATGGGGGAGGTGGTGTACTCTGACATCCATAGACATCGACGTTAGGATACAAAGCACATTTGGTACCGAGAATGTGAGGGCAGCGAACGTGTCAGCGTGCAGGGCAAAGAACAAGTCTGACTACTGCATGTGAGTGCAGGTAGCCTGAGAGGGCGTGTAGCTAAAGAGAGTCCGAGCACAGGCAGGGTAAATAAAGGCTTTGTTTCCTCACTGACTGTCACATGCTTCAGGTTTCACCACGTCTTCTTCTCCCGCCGTCGCATTCCATGTTTCATTACAAAGAAAACACACACAACTGTCTCTTTGTTGACCGTCTTCTAACAGAACTGTTTGTCGACACAGAACATCATGGCCGGTGACCTCTGACCCCTCGCGTCAGGCGCCCTGGCGTCATGGGAGATGTTGACATTTGCCTTCAGCGGTGCTCACGCTGCACATCACGGACATCTGAGGAGGCCTCCTGGCCGCCCGGGGAAATACTAACGCGAGGCGGCGTCCAGCGTCCCTCTGCGTGACGTGGGAGGCGGCCTCTGACAGGAAGCCGGTCCCTCACGGAGGGAACGCCGGCGCTGGATCTGATGGAGGCACGGACGCTCGCTCGGGTCAGCGGAGGGTTAGAGTCGGAAGAGAGACGGTCAGAAGAGAGACCAGATGAACAGAAGGTCGGAGAGATGATGGCGTTGGTAGAAGAGGGGTCTTCATTCAACACGTTCCTAGCCCCCGGTATATCCAGACACACAAGCACTCATCTGCAGAGCCCTAAATCTCGTAGAGGACGCTTAACGACAAACAGAGAGCAAAAGGACTCTCTGATCTGAGGCCTTATAGGCATCCCTGAGCGAGGGGCCCCTTAGAGCCCACCTGCTGCTTCAGGAAATGCGTCTGAATGCACGCTACGTCAATTTGGATAAAAGCATCTGCTGAATAATGAACTGAATTAACATGAGTTAATGTTAACAATTAATTGTTAACACATGTTAACAATTAACATGTGTGATAGTAAAGTAATTATAACCTCTTTTTGTTTCAACTTAATTATGCAGTATTGTATTCTTTCCTTCTCCCCATGAAGCAGCATCAGGTTTATGGGCTGTTTCCCCCTTCCTCTGTGTGTGGCCGTTGAGGAGATGGAACTCCTAATGTATTACTATGAATATATATCTCTGAGTATAGAACTATGGAGATATAACTCTTACTACTATTTTCACGGAGGGGGATAAAACAAGGTCCTGTTCCTTTAAGGACGAAGCAATTTATTAACCCGACGTGAGGAGAGATGGAGAGCATGACCTCGACGTCTGTCATGGTATTGATGGTGTGGTCCCCCTGTCATGTTTCGCAATGTGTTCTGTGATACTATGTAATGTGGTGGCATGCTAGTACTGTGGTACTATGATGGAACTGTGGTACTATGTAATGTGGTGGCATGCTAGTACTGTGGTACTATGATGGAACTGTGGTACTATGATGGAACTGTGGTACTATGTCATGTGGTGGTATGCTAGTACTGTGGAACTATGATGGAACTGTGGTACTATGATGGAATTGTGGTACTATGGTAGTTCTGTGGGACTATGATAGTACTATGGCACTATCATAGTACTGTGGTACTATGATGGAACGGTGGTACTATTGTAGTTCTGTGGGACTATGATAGTACTATGGCACTATCATAGTACTGTGGAACTATGATGGAACTGTGGAACAATGATAGTTCTCTGGTACTTTCTTAGTACTGTGGTACTATTATATTACTTTGGTACTACGTTAGTTCTGTAGTACTATGGTAGAACTGCTATGTGCCACATGTATATCACTACTCCACTGGTTTGAGGAGGTCTCTTGGGAATTAATGAATGAATGGATGAATGAATGAATCGTTGCCCCAACACCACCTCTGCCAAACAGCCCTCCCCTTTGAGTCCACAAGCCAGCACACGTCTGTCCCCCCCGGCCCCTCATTGGCCGGCTGGCGGTGCCAACAGGAAGGACTGCGCCAGACACAGCCAAACAAATCGTATGTTTCCTGTTTCAGCAAGCCGCTCAGACGCAGAATTAAACCCTCAAGTCTTACTTCTGATCTCCTCACATCCATTAATCCACAGAGAAGATTTGTTCACTTGTCTGTAAGAAGTTATAATTCATTCTCTCTCTCCATTCCAGCTCAACGGGAAAACACTTTAACTGTCTACTTTGACCGAAAAGGGCCGACCGTTATACTCCTCAGACCTGGGTGAAGGTTGATGAGGGACCTTCCTCACCTCAAGAAAGGTGGGGGAGGTAGGAGGGAGGAGGGGAGAGGAGGGAGGAGGGGGGAGTTAGAAGAGAGGAGGGGCTGTGGTAGGAGGGAAGTGGTGGGGTTGGGGGGAGGATTGGGGAGAGTGGGAGAGGTAGGAGGGATGAGGTAGGGAGAGGTGGGGGAGGCAGGAGGGAGCTAGGAGGGAGGAGGGAGGTAGGAGGAGAGGGGAGGTGGGGGAGGGATGGAGAGGTAGGAGGGAGGCAGGAGTGGGGAGGGGGGCAGGGAAAGGTGGAAGGGAGGAGGGAGGAGGGAGAGGTAGGGAGGCAGGGGGGAGGGGGGGGGGGGGGAGGCGGGGGGAGAGCTATGTGGCTGTGGCTGTGGCTGGCGATCCGCCCCCTGGGTAGATTATCCCCGGGAGCTAATCCCGTCTGAAATCATCTTCAATTTGAAGAGTAAGCTGAAAATCACTCTCACTGTAAGCCTGCAGCTCACTCAATACGCTCCCGATCCGACAGAGGGGATGAGCTGCTGTAGGCAACCCACAGGACCAGATCCAGGAACATAGAGGACCAGGACCAGGACCTGGACCAGAGGGGTGTGTTACAAGTATTGGTATGGAGTCATGGGGAGCAGGCAGGTGAGGGGACAGCTTTCTCTGCGAGAGAGTGAAGGGAGGAATGGATGAGAGGGGGAGAGATGGAGAGGTGGAGAGAGGGAGAGATGGAGAGATTGAGAAATGGAGATATGGAGAGGTGGAGAGGGAAAGGTGGAGGGATGGAAAAGGTGGAGAGGTGAAGAGATGGCTGGAGAGATGGGAGAAAGATGAGGTGGAGGAATGAATAGAACCAGGGATGGAAGGATGGAGGGTGGAGGGACAGAGGGACCCCATCAGATCCATGTCAGTCCTGGCTGTGAGAGCCAGCAGGGGGTGGTTTATTTACTGGGTCACATCAGAGAGAGAGAGGCTGGAACAGAGACCCCTGTGGAGGTGACCCCCTCTGGGACCCAGGCCGCGGACCCCCGCGCGGCCCTCCCTGCCCCTCCAGCACCACACCGACCCAGCGGTCAGAACCCTTCCTGGCCCTCACACACACATCCTGGCCCTCGGAGGGGTTGGATCGGTAGGTTTGTCCCTCGATGACCACGCCTCACCGACCCAGCAGTCCCAGGGGGTCAGTGGCCTCCATTAAACATTGACTGGGAGGAGGTCCAGACAGGGCAATAGGTCACGACCTCTGACAAGGTCCTGCAGTTCACTCTGAAGCTCTGTTCACACTGAGGGAGTAGAGAGAAGCTTCACACAGGGACTCTCCACGACGCTTTAGACAACGCGCCGGTGAACCGGAGCACAGGGGAATTCCATGCACTGCTTCCGAAAAAACAGATCTGCTTTCGGTGTATTTGTTTGTCTTTGCGGGCTGTAAATCTCCTCACAGCGAGATGACACAGCGCTATCATGGTCTGAGCAACACCATTTGTTCTCTAAAACATACCAAAGCTGGGGCTAACCGTGTTTAATTAGCAGTTCTGTTAGCATCAATCACCGCGATCGATCGGAGATGTAGCGATGGCCAGAGCTGTCTGGAAGATGGAGCGTTCTCAGCTCGCTGATGAAGACGAGGATTTCAGGAAGCCTCGCTGAACCAGCAGTCAGCAAGGGGAAGCTAAGGAAGCTAACCCTCAAGGTCAAACGGACGCACGCGCTGGGAATGTGGATGGATGGCGTGCGATCCGAGTTCAGAGATCAATGGGGGAGCAGGCAGCCATCTTGTTAGCGGCAGAGGCCCGAGCTGCCTGCTCTGAGTCCAACACCATCCTGTCTGCAGGATTACATTACGCTACGCTACAGATTATAATGCCGCGGGACGCCGTCCCCGCCCACTTGCCACCAGGACGTCAGCTGGCACGCTAATGACACAAGAGTTACCATGTAGACACACCCACACACATGCATGCACACACAGACACACACACAGACACACATACAAAAACAACCACAGATATAGTCACACACACACACACACACACAAATATAGACACAAAACACAAACACTAACACTATAACAGACACACACACACTCACAAACATGCACACATACATAGACAATCGCAGATGTAGAAACACACACAGACAAACTCACAAATAAGGAAATAATCCTATTGATTTACTTTCTTCTGTGGTTCAGACACACAGACACACAACAGCGGGTTAGAGATAGATGTTTGTAGCCTGCTCCTCTATTAGACAGAATAAGACCTCTGTAAAACGACACCAGACAGATTTATATCAGGACATAAAACACGGCAAAACGCCCAGAGCCAGATAGAGAGAGAGGGTGAGAGAGAGAGAGAGAGAGAGAGATTTTTATTTTTTTATTTTTATAATATCGCTCTTTTTACATTTTACTTTTTAAAGCACTTTTAAAGTATAACATTTGATATGTATAGATATTTTGTATTTAACGGTTCATAATTATTATTATTATGATATAGACCTTACCTTTTTACTTTTTATTTTATAACGCTGTTTATTTTATTGTTCACCTGCTTTGGCAATGCAAATGTATATTTCTCATGCCAATAAAGTTTTTCTGAATTGAATTGAGAATTGAATTGAGAAAGAGAGAGAGAGATAGAGGGAAAGAAAGGAAGAGGAGGAGAGAGAGAGAGAGAGAGAGAGAGAGAGAGAGAGAGAGAGAGAGAGAGAGAGAGAGAGAGAGAGGGAGGGAGAGGAAGAGAGAGAGAGAGGGAGAGAGAGAAAGCCCCCAAAGCACCTCCATCAGCTCTCTCTAGAGACTCACATCCATCAACTCCACCACTTCCATCACCCCACTACAGACACACCTCCTTCACATCCCGCTACACACTCTATTCAGACTTCAAACGCTGAAACAGGACCCCAGGTAGCCAGAGACAAAATGGAGGGAGGACAAAACAGCTTTCTGTCCATTCGATTCTTATTGCTTTACGTTTCTAGATCTGGTCAATAAAACAGGTTCATTGGTACCAGGGGGCATGGTGTGGGGAGAAGGGCTTGCTCACCTCGTCCAGGATGCCCTGTATTCGATTTGGAGGAAAACAAGGTTCTCACACACAAGGAGTGTGTGAGTGAGGACTGTAGGATTTTCCAAGGAAGATTATAGAATGCTGAGAAGCTCCTCATCCTAGTTCTAACAACGTCCTTAGAAAGGTATTCGTAAAGACAAAGGACCATCTCAACATTCTGAAAGATTCCCACATCCAAGAGCTCACTGATGAGCTGCTGGATACGCAAGCAGAACAGAATCAATTCTTACTTTCTATTCGATTGATTGATTGACTATTTTGCAATTCATTATTTTTATTTGAAATACATCTATTCCCATTATATGATAAAAACAAGAATATTTATAATAGTAGAATTGCAGCAACGTTGGAATAGTAGTTCCGACGTTGCTACCATTCTACCATTTGTTTTCCGACAACACTTGCTATGCTGACAAGCTCCTCCCCCTCCAAGCGAGGTAAGGGGTCATGGGCCATGGGGTTGACGTCGCTGGCGTTTTAATAGCTGAAGCTGGCATCTTTCCAAAGGAGGAGGAGGAGGGAAAGGAGGAAGAGGAGGACGAGGAGGAAGAGGAGGTGGCGGAGGTAGAAGGGCGGGAGAGGGAGATATTTCTAAACGGCTGGTAAAGTGGGTGGTTGGAGTCCTGACCCCTCATTAAATAGTAAAACCCTCTGAGTGCTGTTTCTAGTAACCACTAGAACAGGTCTCCAGTCCACCATGAGGAGGCAGAAGAGGATGAGGGGGAGGAGAACGAGGGGGGAGGAGAACGAGGGGGGAGGAGGATGATGCAGAGGAGAAAGAGTAGAGAAGGCAGAGCAGGAGAGGAGGATGAGGAGGAGAGAGAGGGGAGGAGGAGGAGAAAGAGGGGAGGAGACGGGAGGAAAGGAGGGAACATAAGGGAGGACAAAAGAGGTTGGGCTGAGAAGGGAGTGAAGGAGGAGATGCAGGAAAGAAGAAGGAGTAAAGATACCTGAGGAGAAGAGAGGCTAAATGGGGGCAGATGAGAAAATAAGGAAGGGGGAGAGAGGAGCGATGGGAGGGGGGAGGAAAGGAAAGATGAAAGGAGCAGAAAAAAGGATTGGAAGGGGGGACAAAGGAAAGGAGATTAAAGGAGAGGAGCGGCTTGGGGAGCAGAGGAGGAGATGAAAGAGGGACAGGGGGGGGGAGGAGAGGAGGAGGGGAGGGGGGGAGAGGAGGAGGGGAGGGGTAAGAAGAGATGAGGATGGGAGGGGGAGACAGGGGGAGAGGAGAGGACCAAGGAGGCGAGAAGGGAGTGAGAGAGAGAGAGATTCAGACCGAGAGAGAGAGAGAGAGAGAGAGAGAGAGAGAGAGAGAGAGAGAGAGAGAGAGAGAGAGAGCGAGAGAGAGCGAGAGAGAGAGGGAGCGAGAGAGAGAGAGAGAGAGAGAGAGAGATATTAGTAGAGATATGAGTAGAGATGGGAGATCTGGGGAAGAAGAGGAGAGAGAGAAGGAGGGCGAGCGAAGGAGAAGAGAGGATGTTGGCACTATAATGAGATTTGTGTGGAAAGGATTTGAGAGCAAAAAACAGCAGGGATGCAAGAGAGAAAAAAGAGAGAGAGAGCGACTGAGCGAGGGAGAGTCTGATCCCTCCCTCCTCCACCTTCCACAGCCTCCAAATCTTCTGCCTGCGACACAAACAATCTGCATCCCCCCCCAGACGTAGATCTCATGTAAGTGAAGTCCCCACATCTACACCATTGTTCCCGACCCCCCTCGCTGCTCTGAGGAGCCACGCCCCCCCTCGCTGCTCTGAGGAGCCACGCCCCCCCCCCTCGCTGCTCTGAGGAGCCACGCCCCCCACCTCCGCTGCTCTGAGGAGCCACGCCCCCACAGAGCCGCTCCTCAGGGAGAACACTCCGAGCACTTTCCATTAGATAAGCTAAGAGTCGGCTGTCAAACTGCCTCCCATTAATTCTCAGAGCGGCTCCACTATCTCCCCGCAGGTAAGCTGCTCTGACCTTCAGCACTGAGCTCCGGGGGTGTGTGTGTGTGAGTATGTTTGAATGTATATCTCTGTGTTGGTATGTGCGCCAATGTCCGCGTGTGTGTTTGGGTGTGTGGAGGCGGGAGTTAATGTTTGTGTGTGTGCTTGTAGAGGGGGAAGTGTGGTTGTGTGTGTGTGTGTGTGTGTGTGAAGAAAAGAAAGAGCTTGGAGATTATTGCTCTTATAATGCGTTTTTATTCAATAGAGACCCCCTCCCCCCACACACACACACAGACACACACACACACACACACACACACAAGATCCCACACATACTCCTCCACAAAAGCACACACTCACACACACACACAGTGTGTGGAGCTTGATGTCTGTCCAGCAGTAAACACCACTAGAGTATCATATGTAAACACTAGCAAGCTCAACTGCTGCTCCAAAACGCTGTGAAACGTCCAGGCTAACCGCTAACCGCTAACGGCCCAAACGGCAGTTGGACTCAAGTGTGTGTGTGTAAACGGGGACACTTTTAACTTTTAGTCCCTGGCTGACCAAGGGGCCCCCAGCACCCGGCGCCCACTCAGCGCTGCGTCACGCGGGGACTGTCAACAGACCCGCGGCTAACGAGCGCTATTAGTTGACCAGGACTAAGCTGCCGCTGCGCGCTAGCAGGACAGCGCTTTCAGGACAGCGCTAGCAGGACAGCGCTAGCAGGACAGCGCAAGCATTATCCCCCCAACTCCATCACCTCCCTCACGGCAATCACGCCACACCCCCATCCACATACCCCCCCCCCCCCCCCCCCACGCACCCCCAAAGACAGGCTCAGAGAGGACCAAGGGCCCCGCTAAACACCCCCGACATAGAGCCCCACCCGTCCCTAGCCGTCGCCCCGGCCGTGACGGAACGTGCTCCCCCAGCCCAGGGGGGAGGGGGCCCTGTCTGGGTGGTTTAGCTCCCCCGTCCCCTGGGGTCACGTTGACAGGCCCTCCCCATCAGGAGCCCGTCCTGGGCTCCACAGACGGGGCCGCGGGGCCCGTGAAACAGGGGCCGTGATACGGGGGGGGTCGTCATGGCGATGATACGAGGGGCCGTGATGGCGAGGATACGGAGACGCCGTTTTGCCCCGCCCCCCTCTTACGCCATTGGCAGTTTGAGTCACGCACTTTGGTCTCTGATCACTTTAAAGCGCTCAGGCGACAAAGAAGAAAAACACTCGTTGGGGTTTTCTCAACCGCTTCGTGTTCCGATACGTGATCAAATATAAGAACATATAAGATAATAATTTAATAATATGTTAGAACATCTCAGATAGGAGAATAAGGAAAAAAAAATCCCTCCATATCTTTGTATATATATGTGTTTTAACTACTATACCATTGAGGTGTGGTGGAAATGCACGCCTTTCATTCATGAATACGTTCATTTCAAGCGTTTTCTCCGACAGTCGCGGCCTGCTGAGTCCTCAGCTGAGAACATCTCCTGGAGACACTGATCATCTTGAGGAACGCCGTCTGAACGGAAAACAGTTTATCTGAACGCATGTTCCATTGTGGAGCCGCCACTGCTCGATAAAACCCTATTATCCTCCATAACTCCCTCAACTCTCCCCCTCCTTCCTCCCTCTCTCCCCATCTCTCTCTCTCTCTCTCTCGCTCGCTCCCCCATTTCTCCCCCCCCTCTCTCTACCCTGCCTCTCCACCCCTCTCTCTCTCTCTCTCTCTCTCCCCCTCCCTCTCTCTCTCACTCTCTCTCTCTCTCTTTGTGTTTGCATAGGCACTGACCGTCTCTCCATTAAACCTGAGGGGAGTAAATAATGTGTCGTGCTGCCAAGCACACACGTGTGTGTCTGCCGACCGACGGCGAGATAATCATCCATTAAGTTGGGCTGAAAGGCGCTGTTGTGTCAGGATGGTGCTATTGAACACAATCAGAGCCCTCGCTCTCTCTCTCTCTCTCACTCTCTCTCTATCTCTCTCTCTCTATCTCTCTCTCTCTCTCTCTGCGATATCGAGCGAGTTGAAGTTATTACAGATTCACAAAACATGGGCTGCGTAGAAGGCAGGGAAAAAGATTGGAGTGTGTAAAATTATAAAATGAACCGACTCACATCCCACGTGCTAGCTTGTTGTGTGTTTGTGTGTGTGTGTGTGTGTGTGTGTGTGTGTGTGTGTGTGTTTGTGTGCCTGTGCGTGTCTGTGTGTCTGTGTCTCTGTTTGGTGTGTCTGTTTGTCTCTCTGCGTGTGTGTGTGTGTGTGTGTGTGTCTGTGTGTGTGTGTGTGTGTATGTGTGTGTGTGTGGGGCAGCAATTGGAAGTTGAAAATAGAAGCCTTATCTAATAGGGCTGTGACTAACAGCAGGCTGCATTGCGCTTGTACTGGTTTGGTTTGTACTGGTTTGACTTCAACTGGTTTTGTTTGTACTGGTGTGGTTTGTACTGGTTTTGTTTGTTCTGGTTTTGTTTTTACTGGTTTTGTTTGTACTGGTTACGTTTGTACTGGTTTGGTTTGTAGGGTTAGGTTTTCCAGCTGTGGCCTTCAGGGGCCTCTGATAACTGCCTCTCCTGCCGCTGACCCCCTGGAAACCCTCAGTCGGGTACTCCCTGTTCACTTCATTTACTCTTTGGAAGCGTGTGACGAGACCGTGAGACGAGGCGGATAATACCGGACGCCGGTTGGCCGCCAGGGGGCGCTAGACCCGTCGCACGTGGCGCTGGGTTCAGGACCGGCGCGTGGACAGCTCTCGGTGCTGAACCCTGAGTGCTGAGCGGAGTGTTACATACACCGTATTAATACCAAGAACGGTTAGAAGAACGTGCACAAAGCACTCAGTTCACAACGTGAGGCCGTGGAGCCGACTTCATGCTAACACAACAACGGTGTTCAACTCGACAACCGTCCTACCTTTCTGTTCCCGCCACCCTGACGGTTAACGTTACGCTGTCGTCATGTTCCTATACGACCGGACACGTGAGGCAGAGCCGCAACACCCTGAGATCTACACCCGCTGAGCCTCGTGTGCATATGGAGCAGAAGTGATGGGGGTCCTACCTGGTTGGTGGAGAGTGGCGTGCTCCTCGGGACGAGCAGCTGCAGGGCGACCTGCAGGGCGGAAGTGGTCAGACCGGCCA
Source organism: Pollachius pollachius (assembly GCF_949987615.1). Taxonomy (NCBI): domain Eukaryota; kingdom Metazoa; phylum Chordata; class Actinopteri; order Gadiformes; family Gadidae; genus Pollachius; species Pollachius pollachius. The sequence goes on along the minus strand of NC_136947.1, from coordinate 9,593,490 downwards.
TGATGGCCCAGGTGAGCGGCAGCGGCAGCATGCTGTAGGTGGCGAACAGCGTGAACAGCACGTAGCCCACGCCGTCGCCCAGCAGCCCGTAGCCCAGCCCCGCCGCAAGGATCTGCGTGGCCATGGTTGCCCAGGTGACGGCCCCGCTGTACTGCAGGTAGCTGTGCGAGGTAGTGTCCTTGCGCACCACCACCAGCGCGCAGATCACCACCTCCACGCCCGTGAAGAAGCCCAGCAGCGCGCCTTTGACGGGGTCCATGGGCACCGAGGCCAGCGTCAGGTGCAGCACTAGCAGCGTGAGCTTGGTCACCACGTCCAGGATGTTCATCACCACCACCGACTTCCGCCGCTGGCCCAGGAAGTAGCGCTGGTAGAGGCGCTCCAGGTCCCGCGACTTGAAGGAGTTGCGCAGCGTGGGGAAGATGACACCGCGGTACGTGTAGCCCCAGTTCAGGAAGAAGTCCGAATTGCTTGGCGCGCAGTCGATCTGCAGGAAGCCCAGGTCGCTGCTCGCGCGCTCCGGGAACACCTTGGCGTTCCCGCCGTTGTTGTGCCGCTCACCGACGGACGTCCGACCCGCCGACTGCTTCCGCGCCCCCTGCTCGTCGTAGCGCGCGTCGTCCTCCTCGCGCGGCGCGCAGCCGTCCTGCGCGGCGCCTCCTTGCTCGTGGATGAAGCGCTGTTCAGTTATGTGCCGCACAGCGTTTTGCCATAGCAGGCGCTTGGGGCGCGCGCTGCTGACGCCCCCGCCGGTCGGCGTCTTGTTGATTGTGTACAACTCCTCGCTCGCGCTCGAGCACCGAACTTCTGATAATTCCATTGTTCTCGGTTCCCCGCCACACCCCCCCCACCCCGACCCCCCCCGCTCCTCGGGTCTGACCCCCCCTCCCCCCCAACCCGCCTCCCGCCCCCGGATACGAGTTATCTAAACGCGGTCAGCGATCCCGGAGCGATCATCGTCGGGCGCGTGTTTGAACGGAGGTCGCATGCTGGTCTCCGGGGTGTGTCACGCACGGCCGATAATGGAGCGCGCTCGGGGGTCTTCGTCGTCTCGCACGTTGGGTCGCACGGAAGCCACGCGCACATCCTCGCGGCGATAAACCATCACCCGTGTTGTTGGCCGAAGGGTTCCCGCCTCTGCTCGCCGTCACCGCTGCCGGTTCTGCGCTTGAATCAGCGCGCGACGCTGTCTCGTAGCACCGAGGAGCACGTGCCCACCGCCCGCACCATCAGGGCGCCGGTGGACCCGGGGGGTCGTCCACAGACTCCGGTCCGTCTTCAGACCCGAGGAACCTCCGAGGTCTTCCGGCGACCCGCTGGGTCAAGAGACACCGGAGACCGACACCTGGATGAGGCGCGTGTTGTTCAGCCACTTGCGCGTGCGTCGGTACCGATGCCGATTATTCCGTTAACGTTGCACCTCGTTTTGGCGAGTCCAGGTTTGGGTTGTACCGGTTCCTCCGAAGACGTCTGAAACGGTGGAGCTCGAGCCGGTCCCCCTCGTGCGGTCCTTGAGATCCACGCGCGGGTCAGGAGGGATATTCCCCGAGTGGTCAAACCCTCGGTCGCTCGCACCGTTTCGGAATCACATCTCTAGGATCAGCGTCAAGTGCACGAGACCCTCACAGTGTGCCGACCCCCTCCCTCCTCGCGCCTCTTCATAACACGCCGGCTCGTGCTTGACTGCAGCGCCCGCGTGGCGGGCTGTTGTTGAGGCGGTGGGACGGCGGGTCACGCGGAACGGGCAACCTAAGGCAGCTCAACAGATAACAGCTGTCGCGTGTTTTTACTCCATTTCGTCCGAATTAACTGGCGCTCCAAATTCCTGAGAATTAAAGATCGCGATGTCTCAAGGTTTCCCCCGCGTGTTAACGACGAAAGGCTGAAAAACCAAACGGCTGAAAAACCAAACAGTCCATTAGCCCGTGTGTGCTGCACGAGACATCGTCCTCCTCGCCGGTGCTGGTCGACTCTCTTCTCCGGTCCCCTCGCGCGCTACAGTCTTTGTTTTTATGTGTAGCGCGTGGAATGGATTGGCAGCGCGCGGCGATGCTGCTGGTCGGCGGAGGAGCGAGCGAGTCAGATGGCTCCGCTTGACGTCAGAGCAACCTCTGCATGTGGCGCGCGCTTGTGTGTGTGTGTGTGTGTGTGTGTGTGTGTGTGTGTGTGTGTGTGTGTGTGTGTGTGTGTGTGTGTGTGTGTGTGTGTGTGTGTGTCTGTCTCTCCCTCCTTATCTCTTTTTTCCTTTTTGTCTTTCACTTCCTCCCCGTCGCGGCATACTATCTCCTCATGTCGTGCTTCTCCCTCTTATTCTCTTTCTGTCTCTCCCTCTCTTCCTCTCTCCCTCTCCTTCATCTATCCTCTTGCCTTATTTCTAGCCCGCTTACTCCCCCCCCTTCTCTCTCTCTCTCTCTCTCTCTCTCTCTCTCTCTCTCTCTCTCTCTCTCTCTCTCTCTCTCTCTCTCTCTCGTCTGCGGAGCAACAGACAGTGCGGCGCGAGGCGAGCGGAGCGGAAAGGATTAACGCGAGGAAATAAAGAGAAAAACAGGCCCTTGTGTGTGCGTTCGTGTGCGTGTGTTTGCTTGTGTGTGTTCGTGCGTGTGAAAGGGAGGGACGGGGTGGCAAAAATTAAAAGGGATACTAGAGTGATTATTTCACAGGATCATTCTGTTGCCCTTCCCTGGTGTGTGGATATCAAAATGTATAAGTCTGTGCGTAGGAGGAGGGGATGTGTGTGTGTGTGTGTGCGTGTGTGTAAGTGTGTCACACACGCACACACACACACACACACACACACACACACACACACACACACACACACACACACACACACACACACACACACACACACTCCTCCTGGTTTATGGTAGATAGAAGCTAGTGTCTAGTGCATATCGTCACATTAAACAGTAATAAGTGAAGGAGAAGGTGAGGTCTGTTCATGCATAAGGGGATCCCAGCTCCCTTGTGACCGGTTAACCCCAGGCACAAAGTTTAACGTTAGAGAACAAAAGTGACAGGTAGGGTGGCTAGACAATACAAGGAATAGGAATTATTGAGGAGTTACATCGGTTGTTTACCACCCTCTGGTTAACCAATACAATAGTTTTATTGGGCAGCAGAGCTGCACTCCGCATCCTAAGACCTGCCCAATACGGTGTAAGAAGTCCTTGCTTTGCCAATGCTTTGGACTTCTCCTTGCGGAGCTAACTCCCATCTAAAGCCTTGGATTATTGTATATTTGTTGTATGTTATTATATGTTTTTTACTTACTTAATTACTTGTGACTAATTGTTATAAGTTTAGATTACTCTTTATCCTTAAACATTCCCACCACAGGTTCTGATGAGATCATTAAGGAGGTGGGGTTCTCCTGTTGGAGGTCTGAGAGGAGCAGAGACCAGCACCTTCTCTGGTGATGAGGTCATTAGGGAGGTGGGGTTCTCCTGTTGGAGGTCTGAGAGGAGCAGAGACCAGCACCTTCTCTGGTGATGAGGTCATTAGGGAGGTGGGGTTCTCCTGTTGGAGGTCTGAGAGGAGCAGAGACCAGCACCTTCTCTGGTGATGAGGTCATTAGGGAGGTGGGGTTCTCCTGTTGGAGGTCTGAGAGGAGCAGAGACCAGCACCTTCTCTGGTGATGAGGTCATTAAGGAGGAGGGGTTCTCATCTTGGATGTTTACATGAGGGGTTGAGATCTCCTCTTGAAGGTCTGAGGGGAGTGGAATTTGTCTTCTGCAGCGTGGGAGATGAGGAGCAGCTTCTCCCTGAGGTCTGACGCCTGGAGGAGGAGCAGAGAGGAGCAGAGAGGAGTACCTCCCCGGGAGACAAGGGAGACGAGACGAGGACCTCCTGTGGATGAGGAGGAAAGGAGCTCTGCTCCAGCGAGGGCGGAGGAGGAGGAGGAGGAGGAGGAGTAGACCTCCTCCTGTAGGCGCTGACTCCTTACTCTGCTGTCTATTTTTACCGTCTCCCCTCTCCTCTCCTCTCCTCTCTCCTCTCTCCTCCCCTCCCCTCTCCTCCCCTCTCCTCTCCCCGCTCCTCTCCTCTCCTCTCCTCTCTCCTCCTCTCCTCTCGCTCCTCCTCGCTCCTCTCTCCTCCCCGCTCCTCTCCTCTCCTCTCTCCTCCTCTCCTCTCGCTCCTCCTCGCTCCTCTCTCCTCCTTGCTCCTCTCTCCTCCCCGCTCCTCTCCTCTCTCCTCTTTTCCTCCTCGCTCTCCTCTATCCTCCCCCCTCTCCTCTATCCTCCCCCCTCTCCTCTCCTCTCTCCTCGCTCCTCTCCTCTCTCCCCGCTCCTCTCCTCTCTCCTCGCTCCTCTCTCTCCTCCCCGCTCCTCTCCTCTCTCCTCGCTCCTCTCTCTCCTCTCCGCTCCTCTCCTCTCTCCTCCCCGCTCCTCTCCTCTCTCCTCGCTCCTCTTTTCCTCCTCGCTCTCCTCTATCCTCCCCCCTCTCCTCTCCTCTCTCCTCTCTCCTCTCTCCTCTCTCTCCTCCCCGCTCCTCTCCTCTCTCCTCGCTCCTCTCTCTCCTCCCCGCTCCTCTCCTCTCCTCTCTCCTCCTCGCTCCGCTCTCTCCTCCTCGCTCCTCTCCTCTCCTCTCTCCTCCTCGCTCCGCTCTCTCCTCCTCGCTCCGCTCTCTCTTTGTGACTCGTTCTCATATTACTATGGATTTCTTTATCTACCTAAACAACACATACATTATACATACAGGGTAAACATTTTAAATAGGTGACAGGGTGCTGGCCGGTTAACTGTAAGGAGAGTCCAGGCATCAAGATATATCTGAAAACATCTCCCTTTGGTGTGTGAATCTTCACATGCATGTTGTTGAGGATTGTATTTACCCGCTGTAGAACATAACAAACCCGTCGTATCATCCTGCAACGCCTCTCTGTGGATATCTCAGCCTCCTAAACCGAGGCCATATCACTTCCTTAACAACTATTTTCACTTTTTAACTTTTCCCTCCCTCTCTTAGAACTAAATTGTCATCAATTATTTAAAACGTTTTGACATCCTCTCTGAGGTCGTAATTGGACGCCTTCAGCCCAACGCTGACATGAGACCTCCTCAGATACCAAACGTTCCTCATGTCAGAGACGCTAATCATCTGCTGAATGAGGGTCCTGTTTCTGGCCATACACTCAATGACATTAAGGCCCAACGTTTAACGTCGTCCCGGGCCGACGTCGCCTCCCACCAGCCGCCGTTTCATTCGCCGTCTCAACAGAAAGTCTGAGAAGGAAATTAGGACATTTGGGCATGCGTACATACCCATTGTGAGTGAGGACAGCCGAGCAGGCGCAACACACACCCACACACACACACCTATTAACACACACACACACACACACACACACACACACACACACACCTTCCTCACAACATTTCATTTTATTTCACGTGCTGGGGAGGGAAGAGAATTCACACACGCACACACACACGCACACACACGCACTCCCCTCTGTCTGAGAGATGGTTGAGAAGATAGGGATGACTTTAACGTTGTATAGAAACTACATGCAGTTAGTTTAATAAGAACTGATTCATTTCAAATAGCTATGGGTGGAATCAGCTCACACACACACACACTCTCTCTAGGTGTGACTGGAACCAATCTCTTCCTCTATGGCTTTCACTGCGCTCCTCCACTACAGGGGCACAGGGTGATGGTTGTTGAGTCAGGTTTGTAGTGTGTGTGGAGACGGCTGGTTCAACCTGGGCACACTGACTACTCAATGTGCAACAGATGTGCAGCCTCACCCAGCCCCAGAGACCAATCAATCAGTCTGACTCAGGCCAGGAGAGGCTGCTTCAACCAGCCATCCTCCACACACGCTCCAGCCTGCATGGGCTTTCTCCATACAAGCAAGAGACAGCGAACACGCACATGTCTGGCTCATGGGGCGACCCTCTCAAAGAGATGGTGAACGTCCTACAGGAAGCATGTCTTTCACCAGAGAAGACATGCAGAGACCGCCTTGTGTGCGCTCTTCCATTGAAGGTCTGCAGGGAATCTCACATGAAGGCTGGGACAGAGAGACTGTTCAAAGCCCTCTTCTGTTGAGAACTACATGGGTAGGAACGGCTTCACATATGTTACTGTCTTGTGATGTCTTCCAGGGACCTTGAGAGGCTTTTTGTGTCACACATGTCCTATCCTAAATCATGGGATGACTGTTTGATGTCGTCAGAGATGAAAAAAACGTCAGTCAACATGCAGGCGTGTGAGTGAGTAACACAGGACGGTATGGGAGAGAGAGGGGAAGAAATGCAGCATAGGACCCAGGCAGGAATCGAACCAAGGGACTGGGCCTTAATTGACTTTATTTAGTTGGACTCATTTGAAGGCACGAGGAATCCCTCCACCTGGTGTTGAACAGTGGTAGTGACGAAAAGCCTTATAATCAGGTCAGTAATTGTATGCAGGTGTGCATACAAACTGTTTGAATCAGTCAGTACGTTTAAATGCACAGCTTAATCTGATTTAAGCCATAGTTTGACTATGCTCCTCTATTGGACAACTGCAATTGTCCAATAGAGGATGCCCTCTTGTCTACTTTCAAGACTCCAGAAAGTAAGAGTTTGCTTGGATGGTCCCAGTGTAGTTTGAAAAATGCACTCCCTGCCGGCGACTTTCATTGGTTAGTGCTGCAAATTTGTCCCGGGAGTGCATTTTTCAAACTACACTGGGACCATCCAAGCAAACTCTTACTTTCTGGAGTCTTGAAAGTAGACAAGAGGGCATCCTACACGACGGAGTTGGGTATCTTACATTATGTCAAATTAAATTACTTAGTTCAACTGAATTCCCCCCAAATTATTGCATTAACATGCCGCAAGTGTCCTTCAATGTATTTTAATGGTCTGCTTGGATGGTCCAAGTGTAGTTTTAAAAATGCACTCCCTGCCGGCGACTTTCATTGGTTAGTGCTGCAATTGTGTCCCACCCACGGACGCTCTGCCTCATACGGATACAAATCACTTTTGCTACACATGTACCACCTAGACTTGTTGTAAAACTACCTGCAAAAAAAACCACAGCTGAGACTTGCAGGAGCAGATTCGAGCAGTTGTAACGATGGACTTGTGCTTGCTCGTTAAAATGCTGAATCAACATAGCGTTCTACATCTTTTTATTAGTGAGGAAATTTTTCACAGATGTGCAACTTCTGATGCATGAGTTCAAAATTTTGGTTTACGACTGCACACATTTTGGGCATGTTCTCAGATTATGAAACACAGGTGTGCGAATGTGTTTTGCACAAACTGCGCTGCAATGATTGTAGTAAAAGGATTTGTGCACCTGTAACACAGACTTGCGTACTCGTAGACCCTATTTTGTGTTTACAATGGTAGAAAAAATATTTACGACTTCAAATGTACTGTTACACATTTGTGACTTTAGAGTACACATGCACAACAAATATATACGACTTCAAATTTCCTGTGACTTTAGTGTACGCATTCAAAATCTGCAGTTACAGGTGCTAAAGTAACTTTTGCTACAATAATACCTTCATACCCCGGTATGATAGGTGGCGCTGTACCCATTTCAACTAGTGGTATTAGAGTCACCGGCTGACCTCTTTATGTCACCAGCAACAATAAACTCAGGCGTCATTCACTTCACTAGCGGCTCCAGGATTTTGATTGTGGGTGGGCCTCCAGAAAACTGGATGGGCCAGTTAAAATAAGCCAAAAAAAAAAAACGGGTTCCCCTTCATTTCCGTTTCAGCACCTTTCTGCGGCACTGAGGACAGCGACTCAGTAGCCTACCTGTGTGGCTCTTGTGTCGCTGTCCTCAGCTCAGAGCTGAAGCGGACAAAGACACACACCTTGGCAGTAAGCATAACTTAATTTACCTCTTTTGAACGTTCAATACAAAAAGACTTAAACTGAATTTTTATCTTTGTAGGGTCTGTTTCTCTCTCCATTCATTTAACCAGCACGGCGCACAGGGAACTGTCTGAAATTATTTAACTGTTTCTTATAAATTCAGAATGACAGAAGAACTGTATGGACATGAAATAACAGCAGCATTGAATCGAACACAGCCGCTAAACACAAACAGCAGGAAAACGATAAAAAATTATTTCTCCTGTAGCTTATTTCTTAAGAAAAATTAAATGAATAACATATCTAACCATATAAACAACAGCATAAAAATCCGAGATAACTGATAAATAATCACAAATGCACACAATTCAATTCAAACTTGCTTGTGGGACTTGGGGCTGACAGCAGGAGACGGTTTCGTGCTGAACACAGCAAGAATTTCTTGATATTCCAGTAAATCAGTCAATTCCCTTTCAAATGAAAGCAGGGACCACGAGTTCAGTCTATCTGTCAACATTGTTGCCCTGGCAGCTGAAAAGACAGCTGAAAAGAGTCTCTCCACAGTACTTGTCGTCATGGGCAATGTGAGGAGGCTGTTCATGTTGGGGAAAATATCACGGGGGCATGCGTCGAGCACTTCTATGAGTGTTTCTTTTTTCTCGTTCATGGTCTTGTTGGCCTTTGCCTTTCTTTTAAGATGCTGCACAAACACAGTGTGCTCTGCGTCTTCCACTTTAATGGAAAAGTGCGCGCAGGCGGGCCGGATGAGAGCCTTGTCACCAAAGGTGTCTGACCATGGCAAGCAGGCAGCAGCGGCTCTCATAAAGCGTATGTGTCGGGCTTGAAACGAATGTTCAGCTCCATCATCTGCTTGTCCAGTATGTCATTCCATAATTTAATTTCTGTAGGATTGAATTTTGTTGTACGGGTGATGAGTTGCCCAGTAGTATCAACCTGCGTATTGCAGCCTGTGAGAAGGTAGTCCACACGTGGGGTAGGAGCCGCTGATTGGCTGATAAGCTTTTACTCAACGCTTTCCTCAGGCTGCTTATTGGATCAACAGCTAGAATGAAAATCACTCACTACTCACTATAGGCCTGGGTCAAAATGGGCGGGCCCGGACCTAAAATGGGTGGGCCCATGCCCAGCCGGGCCCAATGGTAGCGCCGCGGGTGGTTCACTTCGGGTCCATGTCATTTCTCCGACGCTCCATTGTTCCGACCGCTCGGTCATACGTTGAGCAGCTCCTCCGGGAGTCTGTATAGGCAACACCCCCATTCTCCTTCATGTCGCGGTTAATCTGGACTTCAGATAGTCAAATCCAAAGCTCCTTTCCCCCAATTCCTTCTCCACAATGGCCGAGATAACCCCCAACACGAGTCTTTACTTGTTGTGGAAGTACTAGAGAGTCGGAGAACCCGACGCAGTCTTTAAGATAAAAAATATCAGAGAATATCCCCGTCAGTGCGGACGCGACACATGAATGAATGAATAAAGATCTTAAACATATAAAACATGTGTGTGCCCAAAGTTATTACTTTACAACCTTGTTGATGAACAACATTTAGAAAAACATGTACTTTTGATTCAGCCTTGGATGAAATTGAAGTAAGTAAAACCTTGCCTGCTGTCAGCTCCCAGACCGTAGTCGAGGAGCACAGGGGAGACGTTCCCTCCAGAGCCGATGTTCTTTGGGGGGTAACACCCTTCTCTTTGACCGGCAGTGGGTCTGCTTATTAGACTGACCATTCTTCCGGCACTTTGAGTGTGCCCTGCCGAAGGGTCTGGAGAACAGCAATACATTTCTTTCTAGTTTCGAAACGATTTTACGGGAACCAATCACCAAGCTGGCTTTTCCCCCTGGCACGCTATTGGATGGTTTAACACAATGATGACAGGGAAGCAACGGCAAGCAGCCCATTGCGTACAGAGTCATTTGAAATAGGCCCATTGAACAAGCCTCTTGTGCTGAAGAAAATGACAGCAGCTTCCCCAGACCAGGCCGCCGGGAGCAGTGCATACTTCCGCAATCCACCAGTGCTCAGCGGCCAAGCCTGGTATTGCACCTGTTTTAGCAGGCTGTGGACGGGTCCGTCAATTCATGGAGTCCCAGAAGTAGATATCGCCGTTCACTCCAATACAAGTGGGGAACAGGAATGTGTCTCCGCAAAAAATGTCTGGTTATCAATCAAAGGCTTATAATTATATTTATACCATGTTCTACAAAAATGTAAGTTTTCTCTTTTCAAAACGCCTCCTCAAGCGTTTTATTAGCCGTTTTATGTATTTATGTTTTGCTGGAGAAGGAGGGGTGGGCAGCTGAAAGGAGTCGTAGTGAAACAAACGGCTCAGTGTGCATGGACCTATTAAAGAAGTGCACGGCTCAATAACATCTTTAATCATATTTACACACAGTAGGCCGAATGTCCTCTGAATATTGAAATAAAAAGATTCTCACAATTGTATTTCTGTCATTCAGATCTGATGGGTCTGTGTATATATTTGGGCATTTGATTCTCGTTTTCAGAAACAGAAAAACAGAAAAATATATTAAAAAACGAGTTGTAATTAAGATTTTTGTTTTAAAATACAAAACTGAAAATGTATTTACAATGTGTTTTTCTTTATTAGGTCAAAAATTGACAAACTAATCTAAAATAATATAAATTATATATTTTTTATTATTGTTGAAAAATAATTCTTGCCCAGATGGCAGGATGAGTGTAATTTAAAGATCACATACAGAGAATCATTGGGGGTGTTAGTAACTTATACTTCCATGTTCGGTAAACAATGCGACTGGGCTCGTTCGTGATGCTACAATGCTAACAATGCTAGAAAACGAGAATATTTCTGCATCCGGTACTTCACGGACTAGGGCAGGCCTGTCAAACTCAAATACCCAGTGGGCCGAAATAAAAAACTGGGTCCAAGCCGTGGGCCGGACATATCAATATTTATTATGAACTTAAGTTTTACCTATATTGAATCTGAAAGTGGCCTAAAGCTTAGGCTTATTAGCTATTGCAATAAAATCTATTCATTTGTAGGCCTAAACATGAACTCAGCCTTAGTTTTACACATACATATATAATCTGAAACAAGGAGTCTAACTCAGATCAAATTTCAAAATATAATAATGAAGACACTAATTCTCATGCCTCTCTCATTGAAAATCCAAACAATAAGATTTATTTATTTGTAGGCCTGAACATGAACTCAGCCTTAGTTTCACACATATAAATAGATATGTAATCTGAAACAAGGAGGCTAACTCAGATCAAATTTCAAAATAAAATAAAAAAGACACTAATTTCACATGCCTCAATTAATATCCAAACATATACAAAAGTGCAAAAATGAAACCTATGCTACATTAAAGCTCAGTTTACTGCACTGTGATTTGCCCTGGTGCCTGAACCAGATACTTGACATCTCTTCTTCGACGCAAGTTCCTCAATGTTTGGGGTCAGGCTCTGAGCTGAGGAAATCCTCAGGACTGAGTGAAGGTGTTCATCAGTGAGACAACTCCTGTGTGATGTTTTGTTCAACTTCATTACAGAGAAAAGTTGTTCACATAGGTATGTGCTACCAAACATAGAGAGCATTTGAGCAACTTGAGCACGCAGCTTTGTGGCATTGCGGCATTGTGTCAGGGATGAAACGTGGAAAATGTGCAGCACCAACAGAGTCATACTTCGACTTGAGTGTGTCGCTACATTGGAGTTCGATCAGCTCCATTTGGAGGTTGGTTGGTGCGCTTTCCACGTCTACGGCAAACGGATTACTGAGCAGTTCAAACCTACTCTTTTGAGCTTCAAAGTCGGCAAATCGGAGTGTGAAGTCGGCGCTAAGTATGCCGAGCTTTTCAGCAAATTGTGCACTTTGGAACACAGAGACCTGCTCTTTCATAGTTTGGCAGCACGGGAAATGGCCCAGGTTTTCTCGCAGGATTTGCATCTCCCACAGGCGCAGTTTGGTTTTAAATGCCTTCACCGCAGCGTGCATGTCAGTGATCACATGATCCCGCCCTTGAAGCTGCAGGTTGAGTGCATTGAGATGGCTTGTAATGTCACACAGAAACGCCCATTCACACCAAAACTCTTTGTCCCGGAGCTCTGTTGTGTCTTTCCCTTTGCTTTCCATGAACTGACATATTTCCTCACGCAACTCGAAACATATGTTCAGCACCCTCCCCCAGCTTAGCCACCGCACCTCTGTGTGATAGACCACATCACCATATTCCGAACCAATCTCCACCAGAAAGGACTTGAATTGACGGTGATTTAAACCTTTGGCTCTAATGAAATTAACTGCTTGTGTTACAGTTCTCATTACGTGATCCATTTTCAAAGCTTTGCCACACAACGATCCCTGGTGATACACTGTCAGCTCACCTGCGCCGTTCACCTCCAGCACCTTCTCCCGAATCCTGCCCACCAATCCATTCTTTTGACCGCACATCGCAGGCGCCCCATCCGTTGTTAGTCCCACAAGTTTATCCCAAGGCAGACCCATTTCATTCACACATTTGCACACCTCATCAAAGAGATCCTTCCCGGTAGTTGTGCCATGCATTGATTTCAGTCCTAAAAGTTCCTCTGTAACGCGCAGGCTCGAGTCAACTCCGCGGATGAAGATTGACAGCTGGGCCGTATCTGATGTGTCAGTGCTCTCATCCACAGCGAGGGAGTATGCGATAAATTGTTTTCCCTTTTCCGTCAGCTGTTGTTGTAAATTGGTGGAGAGCTCACATACACGATCAGCAACGGTGTTTCTGCTCAGACTGACGTTTAAAAAGGCTTGTCTTTTATCTGGGCACAAGACATCGCAAACTTTTAACAAGCAGTTTTTTAGAAATTCTCCCTCGGTAAAGGGCCGGGCGGATTTAGCAATCTCCTCCGCCACAATGAAACTGGCCTTTACAGCAGCATCACTTTGTATTTTGGCTTTAACAAACATAGTCTGCTGTGACATCAAACTTCGTTTCAACTCCACTACCTTCTGTAGCTTCTGTTGAATGTTCATATCCTTGTACTTGTCTTGATGTCTCGTTTCATAGTGCCGTCTTAAAGTGTACTCTTTCGTGACAGCCACATCTGCTCCGCACACAAGACAGATGGGTTTGCCCTTCATATCGGTGAACATGTATTCAGCCTCCCACCTCTCTTGAAAAACCCTGTTCTCAATGTCCACCTTCCGTTTAGCCATTTTTTTTTTCGGGGAAAGCGACAGGTAGCTAACAAAAAGTTAGCTAAAAAACCTAGGCTACTTCAGGTGATAAACAGTATGCGGCTGCTGCAGTAAACATTCTAGACTAGAGCGCTACAGGTAGTGGGGGCTGGGCTCGCGCTTGCGGGCCTCGATTGACGTATACCAGCGCAGCGGCAGTGCATTGTGGGACTTGTAGTTTTAACGCTGAAATGCGATAAACCGGCGGGCCAGTTCTGATAGATTAGATATTATCTGGCGGGCCAAATTAAATTACACCGCGGGCAGGATTAGGCCCGCGGGCCTTGAGTTTGACAGCTATGGACTAGGGCGTGTCTAGGCGCCCATGATGCGGAAGCAAATCTCTCCTTGACGTTCCCCTGCGCCATTGAGCAGTTTTCATAGGAATGAATGGGCGGCCATTTTTCAGTCTGTGGTCCATTATTTTTATGTCCATGCCCCAGACCAACGTACAGTAGCTTGGTCTGGCAATAGCCAGGCTATCTGCTTATAGGTCGGAATATGGTCGGAGTGAAGCGGCCATCGTTTCTTTACAGGCTGGGTACTTTATTCATAGTTCCACTAACTTTACAGTACACGTTTGCATCATCAACATGAATGCATGTTGATTAATGCATTCATGTTGATCATCATCAACATGAATGCATGCTGATGATGATGCACTTCTTATAGGGGGTAACTACATTGGCACGACACCGGCTTCCTCCATCTTCTCGCGCCACCTTTTTAAATGAATCGCTGTTTCTCGTTTTCCGACGTCGACAACAACACGACTACCGTCTCCTACTTCTAGCTCACGCCCCTCGGAAAAAAACTTGAGCATGCACAGAATGCAAAATCCAATTTAAATTCGATTGGCTGTATACATGCACGCTTAAATTGACTAACAATCAAATAATCTTAATTAGACTATGAATAACCCGATTCGAATCGATTTTAGTCTTACTAAGTTGTATGCATGCATCTTAATAATCGAATCATAGTCGGACTATGTTCGATTTTCTTGAGTTTCATGTAACCGCACTGAGTGAATAAGGGTCTAAAATAAAGGTCCATCCGTACGAAAATGTTGCGGAAACAGGGAGGAAATGGGCATTGCCACCTTTCACCACCAACGTCGTGATTTATAAAAATAATCAATGCGGAAAGGAGTGAGCAGTTCTACACATCCTTTCACCCACGCATATAATTTTGGATTTATTCATAAATGTTATCAATGGACCCATTATGAAATATGAATTAGGGAAATATGTTCACACAACCCTTTCAAATCACAATTCTGCCAGACCAACTGTATCACATTATTATGAATCATTAATTAGCCTGAAACGTATATATGTAAGCCTAAATTCAATAAGCCTATAGGCTATATTAATTAATTATCCTATTGGCACAAGGCCTATAAATAATGCCCTGGTGGCCTCTGTATTCTGGCGAGGGGTATGAGACGCAAGCGCGTTTTTCTTAGGCGTAGGCGTATCCATTTTTCTGTGTAATGATAGGTCAGCAAAGGCTCCTTATATACTAGGAATAATCAAGACATTAAATCAACTCATTTTTCAAGTCAAGGGTCCCAGAGGGAACGTGGGGGTAATTTCAGGGGGGAAAGAAGTCACACACTCTCACACACACACATACACAGACACACACAGACACACACACACAAAATGTCTGCAGCTCCGGAGCTGAAGGTCGTAGAAACTTCGATCCAAATCGAAGGCGTTTTCCTTGAACCCAAATTATGTCTGAAGCGACCACTTTTTGAGTCTCTATGACATTCCGTTCTGGAGTTGTGTGCCAGACAATGCGATGTGTTCTGCATTGACATCTCTGTCCTGGGTCGGTTGTTTTTGTTTTCGGTCTGTGTTATGGTGGTGTGTAACGAGGTTACAAGATCTGAAACAAATGGACCTCCTTATGTTTGTACTGTATGTATGTATGTATGTATGTATGTATGTATGTATGAGAATAGGCAAATGTGTCGATGGACATGTGACCGAGAATGAACAGGTGAATGTGAAGCCGAGGGTACATTAGCCGATCAACCTACAGTGTAGGGGTTGTCACTTTCCATTGTGCAGAATAATTTAGCTTGTTTTCATTCGGTATCTTCACTCTGGCAACCTTCTAGCGGAGCGACTCTACAATATGGAACCTGGACTGCAGTCACCATTCAACTCAAATAATGACTAATAACGTTGTAAAACGGTTTATATTAGCCCAAAAAATACAACTGTGCTGCTTCCATCTAAAAACACTTTTCCATAGGGATAGTTTGTACCGTTGGCAAACCTAGCCTGCGTGAGTGGGCCTCAGGTTTTCACCGTTTGACAACATTTGACAACTCATCTCTCACTCAGTGAAACAGGCGACAAGAGCAGAATCATCTCTCAGTCAGAGAAACAGGCGACAGGGAAAACAGTATCCAGTCTAGTATAAACACAGATTCAGACATTTAAAGAGGTCTTGTACTAAATATATATATATATATATATATATATATATATATATATATATATATATATATATATATATATATATATATATATATATATATATATATATATATATATATATATATATATATATATATATATATATATAAATTACACACGGGTACAGCTGAGGGTCTAAATGTATCTTATGAAGACACTAATGAGATGCTTGACTATTGAATGTGAGCAGCCATATCTCCAGGGTCACACACATTGACCTGCTAATGTTTCGTGTGTGTATGTACTATATATGTATAATATATTTGTGCAGCTGGCCACAAAGGTTGCATATATCCATGAATTATGTGATATGAATTATGTTGATAATGATATAAACCGCCAGCAAAGTCATCAAAGTCACAGATTTCCGATTTGTGTTCCTTGAATGAAATTATGTTCTGTATTTAAATACCAGATGAATAAATATCCACAGCCCGGAAAGAGCTGTACTGTGGACCGCTCAGAGGTCAGGATCTGTACTGTCATCCTATTGGTCAGGCTTAAATGGAGCGTTCAAGTGTGAAACAAGGGAAGGGATTGGACCAGAGGCTAAATCTGTTAAATAGGGATCACACTGGTGTCACACTAGTTCCCAGCCATCACACTCTTGGGAGTGTGTGTGTGTGTGTGTGTGTGTGTGTGTGTGTGTGTGTGTGTGTGTGTGTGTGTGTGTGTGTGTGTGTGTGTGTGTGTGTGTGTGTGTGTGTGTGTGTTCGCCTCTCTGTGTGTGTGCACGTCTTTGTGTTACACCTGTGTGTGTCTGCCTGTGTTTGTGTGTGTATTTTCATGTTTGTTCTTGACGGAGTTTGTTTAATCGGTGCTGCGGTTTCCCACACACACACACACAACAGGAAGACGGCTTGACCTTTGACCTCTTGCCAGTATCTACCAGGAGAAGACTATGATCCTATTCTGCACCAATAAAATAATGTGGTTGTACTGGCAAGCGCCCAGTATGTACCAGTAGAATACTGTGATTTTTACTGGTCAGCTCCCGGACGTCCTTAGATCACCGCCAGGGGAGGACTTCTGCCTTCGACACGCCAGCCGTAAAACAACCTTCTGATAACCAGACGACAAGGAACTGGTGGCGCCGGTCTGATAGACCGCCTGAGGGAGGGGCGACCAGCCTGTCAAACACCTTCCTCTCTCCTGATGTACCTTTCCCTCTCCTCGCGGTAACGCTTCTCCTCATGATTTCTTCCTCCCCTCTCTCCTTCTGTACCCTCTGCTCCCCTCTCCTCTCCTTTCCTCTCATCATCTCTTTTTCCCTACTCTCCCCTCCTTATCTCCTTTCCTCTCCTCATCTCCTTTTCTCTCCCCTCCTCTCCTCTCCTCCTCTCATGTCCTCCTCAAACTCCACCAGATCTCTGACGGTTTAGGTTTGCTTGTTTTGGATCCTGTGGGGCAGCCTATGACCGGAGACGTTTGGTTGTAGACTCTGATTAACCTGCAGATCATCTATCCCTCTGGAAAGAGATCATCAGGACCATTACGCTACAACCTCTGACCTTTGAACTCTAAGATAGGAGAAGGACTCAATCAATTCCTGCGCTAGCTGGAAGTTAGCTGTCTCATTAGCTTTGTTAGCTCCATCAGGTTGTGCTCACTGCTCGCCTCTGTAATTCCTTTGATTGCATTTGGAAAATGTTCACCGAAAATAAATCGATGGATAGCAAACATCCTGTGCAATTTTATTAAACACAAGCGATAAAGGGAAGTTTAATTTAGGTTTGTAATTAAAATACAGAGAATGAATGAAAAACTCCTCATGACGTGTTATCTCAACCCACCAAATATTTAATCGTCATAATATTTAATTAAATAAAGTAGATATTAAGTTCAGTTTTGTTCCAATCTAATCCCATCAAATTCCATTGTGACGTAGCCATGCATGCTAATTCCCACTAGCCTCGAAGCGTATTAAAGTTATTTTAAGGAACTGTATGAGATGTGCGCTGGACCTCGTGTAACTAGCTTTTGGCTAACGTTGACCACACGAACCAACACAGCTTTATCTGTGGGGGAAACATAACATTGTACTATTGGTTGAAAGATGATCCCGCCCCTTTCCACAGCTTTCCATCACAACCCAAAGAGTTGGGTTGTGGAAGTCGATTTAGGTAAAAGATGAGTGGTAAAAATAACTATGATGAATATTAGAAAATAATAACTAATAAACTGATGTTTTGATGCAGTAATGAACGGAACGACTAGGATTCTAAATGTTGGTGATTTTGGTGGTGATTTTAACCTTAACGTTTGAGCAGATCTTAAATGGACCAATGAGTCACACATCCTGCTATGTGGTGTGGGTGTCTGTTTTCTTATCTATGTTTATTCTTGTTTGGGGGCCAGCGTGTGTACGTATATACTGTATATGCATATTAATACTTTGTGCATGTACGCAAATACGTATATTTCCATCCCGAGGAAAATAATGATTTTCTGCCTTTTTCCCACAGAAATCAATGAGTTGGTTTGTTGCTAATCACACACACACACACACACACACACACACACACACACACACACACACACACACACACACACACACACACACACACACACACCTGGCTATGTATAGATGGGCTATGGATCCCTGTGTGTGTGAGTGTTAACTAGATGGATGTGTTTCAGAGGTGTTCTGGCACTAAACTTGTAATAACAGCGACAGTATCAGCTGCTAAAAATGAAACAGGGTGTGAGAACAGCAGGTTTTTATCACAAGTCCCTGGAATGAGCTGAAACGCCATCGCACACGCTTTCTTCTCTGTCCGACTCACACTCCTCAACCGGCAGAAGGAAGACATTTATTTTGTGATTTACACCTGCAGTTAAGGGCGTGGCTCTGTAGCCCACCTGTGATGGGCTACAGAGCCGTGACGTAAAGCAGTATAGAGAAAAATCCTTCCGATCCGTAACAACCTCTCTGTTTTGTGAGAAAGCGACAAGCTTGCTACGTGCGCGTTATAGTGGAAGCTCGTAGAATAATATACTTCAGGCTGAAAGGTTGACCTTGCTGTTTGAACATGAACTAACCGTAGACGACAAGGAAGACGGCACACAAAAGACGGCAGGAACCGACCGCAAACATGTTGACATGGTGAACGCACTCAGAATTTCCCTCGTCACCGTGGTGAAGGTCAGACGCAGTCTTCGTTGACGCTCGTCGTTCTCTGGACGTAGACGTGATCTACTCAAGGTCACTCCCCTCCCCGCTGTCAGGCGGCGAGCACTGAGCAGGGTGCTAAGGAATGCTGAGAGCTCGTTCCCGTGGCGATAGAATCCATGGAGACGACAGAGGGAATAAAATAAAATGCATATTCTGTCTAAACAACTAAACGGTTCGAGGGACATTTCATCAAAAGTCCTACACTCTCAGCTCTTTAATCTGAGCGGCTGGGTCCCGACGGGGGGGGGGGGGGGTCCAGACCCTCATTTAGAGGACTTTAATTAGACCCGGCAGGCGAGCGATCCGAGGGGGGCCGGGGAAACCGCTCAGAGAAATATGGGACGATCAGGGGGGCTGGGAGCGCTCTATTTTTACCAGTAGTCTCAGGACATCGTCAAGATAAAAAGCATAAAATTCAGACTAAACCGTCCCTCTCAGCCAAACAGTCTTTGATTATTGACACATTTTTGTATATTCGTGCGCAACAAGAATAAAATATGTTTGTCTTTGCGCTACCGCAAACACACAACCAAGCTACACCTCCTAGATTCCCCCAAAATGCAGGGGTTGATATGTCGGTTTTATTGATCAGTTCTATTCCTGGCTCTGCTGTGAACAACATGTTCATGATAAGGAGCTAGCTGGAGGCTAAACGCTACACACGCAGCTAGGGAAGAAACCATTGATCTGGACCGAAGCATTAGCATAACTGAGCCGCAAACTCGATTTCACACCCCAGTTAGCTTCCTCTGCCAGCGAGTGGGAAATCATCTACCGTTACCACCTCGACTAGTGACGACCACCGAGGGAATCAACCCGGGTTCCTCAGAGCGGTGACGCAGAGAACTCACTGCTCAAATCTCTCTGATTCTGATACTTATTTTGAAAACATATTTGTTGCTCTTGTTGTGTTGTTTCATTTGTTAAGCAGTTTGTGTTGCTGTGTTGCGCGAGAAGGGCTATATAAATTAAGTTTGAATTAATCAGTGCCTTTTGGATCATACCAAAAAAATCTTAACCTAAAGATATTGGTACTATTGGTCATATTGATCACGTGATCACATGCTCTGGATGAAAGTATATTTATAATCTAATAATTATATTCTTTATTATCTATTCACATTCTCCCTTTGTCTAACCACCAGCATATATATAAACTATATTCCACATTTATGCATTCTGTTGAACTGTTTCATTTTTGTTATGTTTATCTTTACTGGTCTTGCACTATTTCTTCACCCCTATTTGTGACTCTTAATCTCTTAAACTCTTAATAGTTTTTCTTCTTGTTAATGCCTTCTACGTATTGGCCGCTTGCCAGGTCAAAAGGAATCCCCTTCAGAATGAGACTGTTCTACTTTGAGTATGAAAAAATAAAACACTTTGGCTTTCCTTTGACTTAAATAGATTTAGTGAAAAATAGATTGACTTGATTCCATGTTACCATGTTCACATTTCACCCAGCCGTGTTTCTGAGCTAAAGTGTGCAGTGGCGGCTAGTGTTAGCTGTCAGAGCAAACATGGCTGTCTTACGCTGCTGTCAGTTGGAGAGCGGGGTGGGGAGAGTGGGGGGGAGGAGGGGGAGACCGATGAGAGAGACTCAGAACGTTGGATTAACAGGTAGCTGCTGGACTGTACTGAGTCTTTTGATCATTTTAAATAATTATTTCTCAACAGTAATACTTGCTGCTCCATTAATCTAAAGCCTGAATTGGGCTTTTT
This sequence comes from Pollachius pollachius, assembly GCF_949987615.1. NCBI lineage: Eukaryota > Metazoa > Chordata > Actinopteri > Gadiformes > Gadidae > Pollachius > Pollachius pollachius. The sequence continues at coordinate 9,573,037 of NC_136947.1, read as the reverse complement.
TTCATTTCATTATATTAAAAATATATATATTATTTATTATTGTTAATTATCTATTAATGCTGCTACTTATTTTTACATTTTTACTCATCTTTATTAACTTCATCTTGTATTGCTTTGTGTTATTCTGATATGTCCAGGTTATTTTAGGGACAGGCTAAATATGACACATTGGGTTCACCTGTGTTCGCATAAACCAGGGAGGTGTTGGGCTTTCCCCTGGAGCAACACACCGGACATAAACATAACTAAACATAGATTCGAAACATAGCGTCTACAAAACGTGGCTTGACTCAGTAACCGCTGAAATGAATTAGCAGTCTCCCTCCATCCTCGTAGAAGGGCAAAGATCAATGATGACGCAAATTAGAAACTACCTAATGCCAAACTGCCTTGCTGTGGCCATGCACTTCAACCCGCACGCACAAACACACGCACAAACCCACATACCAATGCAGTCATCGATGTTTGCTTACGTCCTTTGGGTAATATAAGGGGAAAGTTGGTTCTTGCTAATTCAGCACAATTTAGCAATCGAGACAAAGATGAACCCAACCTTTAGCAAACCGCACCAGGGCAGTAACATTCAGTGTTAGTAGCTAGCAAGTATCCTAGTTAACACTGTATGCATCTCAAGATGGCAGGACGTGGCATCATTGGTCAATATTGGGTTTGATTTGTGACATCACAAAATTAGCCCGAAAAAGGGCAGAGTGTAAAAATATTAAAACTCATTTATGTAGTATATAAGGGGCCTTTTACTTCTGAATGCAGTAGCTCTCATGTACAAATAATGAACGGACAAAAGCAAAGTATCGCACTGTATTTGAAGGCAACAGAAAAAGGAATTGCTTGCCGCTAAACCGAAGCTAAAGGCTGCAGACCCTGGACGATGCTCGAAGCTCCCTCCTTGCTTCTCCGGTGACATTTATATCCACGGCTGGGGTTTACTGATACGCCCAATCCTTATTAAATATTAAAGGCCATCTGGAGGAGTCTGTGTGTGTTGTTTAAATGTTTGCTAACACATTCCGGTGACAGTCAAACATTTTTAGAAACCGACGGGATACCCAGCCAAGTTCAACATTTGCAGACTGCTGCTTAGCGGTCGACAAACCAACTATCTAACCAATCACGACTCACCTATTACAGTAGCGCTAGCTAGCAGGCTTGCTGTGTATTTGCCATTTCCAGCTCTATTTTTTTTTCCCATACAGTTATTTATAATTCAGCTAGCGGTCAAGACAGTCCAGCTATAAAGTTGGGTGCTGAATAAACAGCTTTACTAACGGCGTTACTTTTTTCAGTAACAAGTAATCTAATTGAATACTCCTCCCATCATTATAACGTTGTTACAGTTACTGCCAAAAAATACGGCACGTTACAAAATTGAATCCCTCTCTCTCTCTCTCTCTCTCTCTCTCTCTCTCTCTCTCTGAGGAAGAGGCTCAGAGCAGCGATGATTCAGAGACATTAGCATACAACGCACGCTTGCTTTGTGTTCGATCTCCACCTCTGTCAGAGCTAAACACGTGCCTTGTCCACTTTTCCCAAAGTCCTTCAGTCTTGACCAAGACAAAAGCCGCCTCTTGTCAATCTTAAACGGCTGTGGTGTACTCCGCCTCGCGAGAGAGTGCAGACAGCATCGTGTGTGTCTCTCACCCCCCCCTGAGACGGAGCACACACACGTCTCTCTGCATCGCGGCCTCACCACCGCCTTCAACCAGCTGAGAGACGCAGCACAAGGCCAGAGTCTGAGGCCTCCAGCCCACGGAGACACAGCTTGAACGGAAAAATAGAAACCATCATAAAGCGAGCAATCACAAGCAATCCCATTTCGATGGAGCGTTCGCTCGGCTCTGATATTTTTAGAGCATTAAACACCCACCAACCGTCAGCTAACGACCCGGCGAACACAGAACAACACTCAAAGCAGCCGCTAATGTTATTAAAAAGACTCTGGTACCATCAGGGCCCTGGCACAACAGGTGTGCCGATGGCTAACGAGGGATTTGAACCTTTTAGGCGGATGAAGGTGGAGCGGGACGCGGACCGCAGGGACGGGGTGTCTCGGCTCAGGAGAGGAGGCACAGCGTCTTACAGCAGGACAGGAATAGACTGGTTTTAATCAGTCTGGACGGCTGAGTGGCTGCAGACAAAGAGCTGACGAACACGACGGAGAACAATGGGCAGAGTGACGGGCGTGTTTCAGTCGCTGTCTGCTCGCCGTCACTCGAAGGGAATCAACGTTAAGGGTCGACATGGGCTGATGAAGCTCCCTATGCAGATATAGCACCACCACCACCTCCATCACCACCACCACCTCCACCACCAAAGTGCTCCCACTGAGGCTGAGTAAAACATACAAATTCTTATTTTCCTGGGGTTAGACACTGATGAAAACGTACTTATGAATATTCTGCCATGTTTCTGCCAAGGCTGTTGAATTCCACAAACTTTTACAGAAACACTTTGAGGTCTTGAGATCCCAGGGTTGGACATTGATTGGAGAGAGGCTTGGCTGCTGTTGGTTTGAGTTTCAGAGCACTAGGCAGATGCCTTCAGCAGACATTCCATCAGCTCTTCCTGCCAAATAGGAGCCCTCTCTCTCCATCCACTCCAGCATGAGTTTGTCGATAGATCGGGATATAAACTCAATGTGAGGTCATTACACAGCAGCTGAGATGGGGACATAGAGATGTGTGTTGTCTGTTGTGTCGCTGTCTACGTCTCACTAATGAACACCAAAAGAACAGTTGATCTGACCTATGACCTTGTCCGCAAGATGGACTCTACGACCTTGTGAACTGGTACCCTTCTCTCCCCACCAACACCACCGCCCCCTCCCCCATCACCTCCACAATCACCACCACATCCCCCATCACCACCATTTCCACAACCACCACCTCCTACGGGGTGGTGATGGGGGGTCAGTAATGCGGAGGGGTGATAGTGATGGGGGGGTGATCGTTGAGAACAGCTGGAGCGGTTACACCACCTCCTCAGCCGCTCGCTGTAATTAACGACATTTTAACGACCAAGCGCTTCAAATGAGGAGCGTTGAAGTTTAATAATGGGACTTGTATTAGCTGATATTTATATGACATTTACCAAAAGGTTGTCAAATAAGGATTTAGTAGACTTTGATATTGCCGTTTCTTCTCAATGAAAAATTGAATTCCTTAAATCTTTGATAAATCGACTATTGTATACAATACCTCCCCAACATACAATGTGTATACAGCATATACACACACTATATATACACACACACACACACACACACACACACACACACACACACACACACACACACACACACACACACACACACACACACACACACATATATATATATATATATATATATATATATATATATATATATATATATATATATATATACATAAATACATGCATACACACACACACAGACCACATTTATTCAATATATGTATTATTGAATTACATATGAGGCATGTTAAATGATGCCTGTGTGTGTGTGTTTCCTTTTTTAACCTTAGGATTGTGTTGCCAGCTACAAGCCCACTAGACACACACACACACACACACACACACACACACCTGCACTAGCCATGAGAAGAACACAGTAGGGATCCCCTGGGGTCAGGGGTCACCACAGGCTCCGACCAACGCTGCTAATCTTGGTCCGGAGGCATCGCTATGGATACCGGCAGTGTTGGGCAAGTTACTTTAAAAAAGTAATAAGTTACAGTGACTGGTTACTTCTCATAAAAAGTAACTCTTGCATTACTTTTTGTCACGGGCGCTGGCCAGGGCGCAGAAAATGGACTGCAATGCAGCCACGATAAACTTGAACAAAAAAATAATTTATTTTAAACAGGGTTCGTAGGCAACAGGGTCCAACGAGCACGGGCAAATCAGCAGTGGGGGAAAACTAAAGAGCTTGGCTAGGCACTGGGGCACTATAGTCCAGGGAAACAGAAAACTAGTGGGCGCAACGACCGGAAAAGTGTCCTATAGGAAGTCCAAAAACGGGAGGGAAAAGAGCAACTTACGATGCTGTGGTGTGGCGTGGCGTGGCCTGGCGATTCTGTGGCTCGCCGTGGCGTGGCGTGGCGTGGCGTGGCGTGGGGTGGGGTGGGGTAGGGTGGGGTGGCGTGGCTGTAGCAGGCGTACCGTGGCGTGGCTCCATGAACAAAGATAAATCCACATTGGCCGACCGGCCGCCTGCGGCTTGAATAGTCTATTCTGTGGGAGGTTGTATCAGTCACTGATTGGTAATCAGCCACAGGTGCGCTGGTGGCAAAGCATGCCAAAAACCAGGAGCGGAGTAAGGCCATGGAGTGGGGGTGGCTTGGGCACAGAGAAGGCAGGTAGCAGGCGGGAAAACCCGGCTCAGGATCAGGAAGAGCCGGCCCGGACTGTGACACTTTTAAGTACATTTTTTAATGCTCAAATGTGGATGGTTGATAATGGTGCAACGGTATGCAAAAATAAAACTGTTAAACAAATGGGTGCATGTACAATAAAATAAAAGTAAATAACCTTAGTAGTAATATACCTTAGAAAGGTATAATTGTGTAAAAAGTGTGTTGGTATGGTTGTGGGTGTGATGTGTGTGTGTGTGTGTGTGTGTGTGTGTGTGTGTGTGTGTGTGTGTGTGTATATGCGTGTGTGTTGAATGTCTGAGCAGAACCTTATTAAAGATGTTCTTTAAACTAGAACGAAGCAGAACCACAAAGGGGTTCTGAGCCTGAAAAGGTTTTCTTGTGACCTTAAGATAGAGTCCTAAACATCCAGTTTCTGTTCCTCCCGATCTTCAGATCCATACCCCAGGATTCCCCCTGGTCTGACCCTTACATACATAGTACAAAGTGATGACCCCAGTGGGATTCAAACCACCTACCCTCGAAGTGCTACTGTCTTGAGCTCCTCAGACCAGTTGATTCCATCCCAACCTGCAACCTCAAGGGTTAGAAGTCATCACCGTAACCACGGCGAAATTACAGTACCTCCTGAAGGCTCTTTAATGTCCCCGTAACCACGGCGACACTACGTATAGAACCTCCGGAAGGTTCCGTCTGGGGGTGAGGACCGAACATGCGACTGTAACCATTCCGACATTACCAGGCGAGTCCTCCGGGAGCGTTGCCAAGGGTGACCGCCCCCTCGACAGCGGCGGATTTATGTACGGTGCTGATTAAAGCCGATGGCGTGGGGCGGGCAGGTGGCGGCCGCGCCCCACGCCCGCGCCTCGCCCCCGCCGCCCCTAAATGTCACCCGGACGTGATGGATGGCAAGGAGCGGGAGAGACTCATGAAAAACAAAAGGGCCACCTCACCTCAACCGCCACGTAGATAAATCTCACGACACGGAAACACACGCTCCACCTAGCTCGTTTACCGCATGCCACCTAGCTCGGTTGGCACGTGCAGTGGAAGAACTGAGATTAGCGTAGCATATAGCGATGAGCTTCGAATATAATAAATTAGAATTGATAATATCAGTTAGTGCAGCACATAGTGATTGGCATTAATGCGTAGCTTTTGGCATTCGATATGTGAATGAGGAGAGCGTGCACAGATTAGCATTTAGCATACAGATGATGAGACTTTTATTGATTGGTATGAAGATTAGAATTTTGCATGTAGATTAGCATGGTTTTATCTATAGCGGACGGTTGGGGGAGGTGTCCATTCTTATGCTAATCTCGTAATAATTTCGAGATTCTGCTGCTATAAAGTGGTTTCTAACTATTTATTTAGCATGAATGCAGAGAAACCGTACGTTTGTCCGTCCTCCCTCGAAGGCAGGACGGACAAAGAGGGTAAACCTGGAGGGAGGAGCAGGAATCGATGGGTCTGTCTTGCACGGCGTTATGGGTGGACCTGACGGACCTAGGACCACCCACTGTTCAACAGGCCCACCCAAAACCTTTCTTAAAAAAAAAAAAAATAAAGGTTATTATATTTTAATCATTATTATTATTACTTTTTTAAAAGGCTTCTGAAATGCTTTATTTTTGCAATGCAGCAAACTTTGTTGATATTGATGCTTGATCCGATTTGCGTTAAAGGGCTGTTATCTTCGTGGATGACCATGAAATCGCGGTAGGCTACAGTATTAATTATTATCTCGTAGTAGCCTAGGCTACATTTGAATGCATCTGCTTTGTATAATAAGCCAAGCTCAGTCTGATGCTAATGATATCGAAATATTGTTGAAAACTTAAAACAATTAAACAGAATTATGAAATAGTCGGCCTCATGTTATACAAGCATAACTAAACTATGTGGGAAATATTCGATTCCTGACCACTTTTACAGTCTCTAGGCCTTAAATATATAGAGTGGCGCGCAAAAGCACAGCCAGATATGGTGCGTAATTGGGATTCCAATGCGCTCTTCTTTGGTCAGAACCTTTTACACTCCCGGACCCTACACACACTGGCAGTTTCTTTTTGATGTAAATTCGATTAGACCCTCCGCGGTTCCGGGGGGGGGGCGGTCTTGGGTAGAGGTGTTGCTGCGTTGTCTCTACAACAGAGACAATAACGCAGCGATATGAGCAGTTCTAACTGGAGAGACGGTGAAATCCGCAAGCTGCTGACCATCATGGGAGAGAAGGTGATGAGGTCGCATTTAACAAAGACGTTGAAAGATGGTGCGATCTACGAGAAGGATGCAGAAGAACGTTCCTTGCGTGTCAATCCGCGACCGAACCGGCTTAGCAGTGTAAAAAGGCCTAAGGAGAGATCGCGGACAGGTCCGTCCTATGCACCGAAACTTTTTACAATGCAACAAAATATTTAAAGAGCATCAAGCTATTCAAATCTCTATATGCACGGATAATATAACAGTATATTAGTCAGTTATTTGTATTAGGGTTAAACAGGGATTAGATAACGTTTTTAATTTAAGGACCACTCGCAATTGGTCTGGCCCATCCACAACTGGAATCCTGGCACCGTGTCTGGTCTGTGTACCTGTCGGAAAAGCAGTCCTGAACGGCGAAGCAAAGGACAGAGAAGCCTGAGGAGTGAGTGAGTGTTTAGTGTCCATATCTGTGGATCTATAGATCTGGCTGACAGATCCTTACAGATCCGGACAGCAGAGTCGCTCACCTTTAGCAAAAGACTCAAGACTCAGCCGCACCCCTCTAACGCCCTTATTGTATGTTGTACATTCTGGAAATCTAATCTAATCCTAGCTATCTTTAGTACTTAGCATTGTTTAGCCTCTTATCCTAGCTATCTCTGTTGTATACGGGGAATGGGTTAACACTTGTTTCTATGGACATCCTTACTGTACCGACAGCAATATATTGTTGTTTTTTTTCTTTATTTCTTCTGACTAATGTACTTAATCTACTTATTATTGCTAAATGCGATAGACGGTGCATGGCTGTGCCTCAGGGTACTCTGTGGTCAGTGGGTTCATGAAGGGACTCACACCAACATGTGCCTCTCCCCAGGAGTGAAACCCCTGCTGCCTTGCCCATGGGCACCAGGGCAGGGAGGCCGTCTCTCGCTCTATCCTCTGAGGGTTTTTTATTATCTAGCGACGAGCAGAGCGATCCATAGCCGATGGCTTCAGCCACTTATTGGATCGGTGCCGTGATTGATTGGTCCGAAACAGGGAACCCAGTCAGTTCATAACGACCTCCTGATACCAGTTCAAGATGTGGAGGATATCAGCACTATGAATGTGTTACCTTTGCTTTGCTGTTCCATTCATCCGTCCATCAGGCTTATCAAATCCTCCACTCATTCATTCATCCATTTTGGTTTTTACTTCCTCCCATCGATTCATCCTACGCTATATCCTCCTGTCTGGTTTTCTCATTCATTCCTCCATTCGGGTGGTGTTCCCACCATCCTCCTCCTCCTCACTCATCCACCTGTTTGGTTTCTCATTCATTCCTCCATTCGGGTGGTGTTCCACCCACCCTCCTCCTACTCCTCACTCATTCACCCATTCATGCATTCATTTGATGTCCCTTCCAACCGTCGCGTTCTTTCACTTGTCCATCCATCCATGGCCACTCTCTTAATGACCTTCATGTCTTCATGTCTTCATGTCTTCATCTCCTGCCATATAACCGCGGGTAAGGCGGTAAATCACAGAACTGCCATTCGATTATTCAACTCTGTCACACACGACAGAGGAGGGGATTAGATTGAACTCCCGTCAGCATCAAAACCAAACACCTTCAATGTCGAGGCCTTTCCTTGAAAAACTGCAGCCCCGAAACGCAAATAAAAAAAAGTTACTAATAGTCGCAGAAGATACAGTCAAACAAGAACGCGCCTCTTTCCAACAACCGCTGAACCATCAGGACGGAGACCAGGGCTAGTTTCCATAGTAACCGTCTCCTTATGTCACATCCCCCTTTTCTAGAGCAGTCGTGCTGGGACCCCATGTGACTTTGGCCCATGGAAGTTCCTGTTTCCTGACGGCCGTTGGAGCGTCGCCCCCCGGCTCACACACACCATGACAGACGTAGGGACACACTCATGTTTATACATACACACTCGACCTTTGACCTCCAGATCTAGGACGGCAGCAGGCGAGGCTGTTGGCAGCAGACAGACGGCCAATGTCAGTTGGAGGCTGCTGTGAGCTGCTGGGATCTTACGATGGAGGTGGCTGGGGTGGTGGTGGAGGTGGTGGAGATGGAGGAGGTGGTGGTGGTGGTGGTGGAGGTGGTGGAGATGGATGTGGTGGAGGTGGAGGTAGGCCACCTTTCAGAGGTCAGAGGTCACATCCTGTCATGTTCCCGCCCCTCCCAGGCACCCAGCCAGCTTGCTCTCGTCATTGAACGCACCACTGGGCCGGACGGTCAGCAGGTCCAGATGGAGGCCAGCAAACTCTGGAGCCGATCTGGGCTCCTGAACCCGGAGGCCCAGGCCAAGATGTTTGGGGCCAGAGGAGGAGTACGGGGCAGACTGTGGAGCAGCAAAGTCACAGACACACACACACTGCTTCTGTGGGTGTTCTTCATTGGCCGAGACCGTGCCAGGTGATGTCACTTCTTTCAGCCAATCAGGCTCCGTTCATTTTTCTAAGATACAGTTTTTCACCCAAAGCAACATTTTGGTGGGGTGTGGGCCAGTGTACCTCTGGTGGCACCTGTGGGTATTGCAGGTGGTATGCAGGATTTCATTCTTGTATTAGAAACATTTATAATAACAGAAAAGATCATGCAGAAAATGTAAAATAAATGTTTTATGAATATTGTCCAGTTTGTGAAAAAGTGTTATGGGCTATTTCAAAAAGAGTGTGTGTGTGTGTCTGTATGTTTTTGTGTGTTTGTATGTATGTGTTTGTGTGTATCTGTGTGGTTCTGTGTGTGTAGGATATTGTGTGTATGAGTGTGTGTTTTACGTTTCTATTCCTCCCTGTCTCAGCTGTGTGACACGCCCCCTCCTCCTTATCCTCTTCTGTACCCTAAGCTCCGCCTCCCTGTGTTCCGCAGGGCTCCCAATCAAACTCACCCTACGCCCCCGCCGTGCTGCACCACTCAGAAGACAGCCGTCTGTCAAACAGCAGGGGGACGGGACTAAGCAGGTCAATGAGCAGCAGCCTATCAGCAGGTCACAGAGCAGCAGGCTTCACCTCCGAACCTGCAGTTCCTACAGGAACTTTTTAAACTTGCAAGTCAACTCTCTGCAAAATTGCTTGCAGGTGTTTGTGTTGTTGGTGTGTGTGTGTGGTTGTGTGTGTGTGTGTGTCTACAGTTGAACGATGTCATACTCCCCAGACATGTCGGGGGGCGGGGGCAGGTCGGTCCAGGGGTGGTTAGGGTGTCTGACTCCCAGTCCAAAGGTTGTGGGTTTGATCCCCAAGGTCTGCAGACCCATCTGTATCACGCTAAGTGCTGCTGAGCAGGGCTTTATCAACGTCATGAATCATTAATCACCCCCACTGCTCCTTAACAAGCTGTACCTCACACTGTAGGTCACTTAGGCTATCTGCTGAACAACTTGGGGGACCTGCTTGGTTCCTGATCTCAGAGCCTTCAGACGTCCCCCACTGTAGCACATGAACTCAGACCCCCCTAGACCAGATGTCCCCCATTAGACCACAGTTATTCCAGTGAGAGACATAGAGCCATCGTCCCTCTCTCTCTCTCTCCCTCCCTCCCTTCCTCCCTCCCCCCCGTGTGACTTCCTCTCCGGCAGGTTGATCTGGAAGCCGATGCTACAACGAGGCAACAGGAAGCTCTGTGACATTCCCTCCTCTTTAGCGACGCTCCCGTCTCGTTAACGACGCTCCAGCGGCAATCAGCACCTAATTAAAGGATGAGATGAAAAGCCACTCAGGGAGGAAGAGGAGGAGGAGAAAAGAGGGAGGAGGAGAAGGAAGGGGAGGGGGAGAAGGAGAAGGAAGAGGAGGGAGAGAAATGGGGGAGGAAGAGAAGGAAGAGGAGGAGGAAGAGGAGGAGGTAGAGGAAGAGAAAGGGGGAGGCAGAGAATTATAAGGATGAGAAGGAGGTGGAGGAGGATGGGGAGGAGGAAGACGAAGATAAGGAGGAGAAGGGCGAGGAGAAGGGAGACGGTAAGACGCTGAAGTGCAATCAGGAACCAGACAGCTTGACCTCTGACCTTCTGAGCTTGACAAAAGGAAGTTATGTTGGAAGTGTTCCTGTGTGTCTACGGTTCGCTGAAGAAACGCTGATCTCCGTATCGACGCATCGGAGCGTAGCGGTGATCAAACACACCTCGCCTGTTTGTGAACTGAACGGGCGACTGTGCTTGGTTATGGAATGGCTTACGCTGAGATTGATATCTTGACTTAAAACCCTTTAAGAGCTTGGGGCGTGTGTGTGTGTGTGTGTGTGTGTGTGTGTGTGTGTTTGTGTGTATTGTCTCCTTTCCTAATCTCCACAAGGAGTGAGGACAGACCTCTCTCAGGTCCTCTACTGTGACTAAGAGGCTTATGGATATTTTATTAAGAAAAGGATCATCAGCTTATACATAATAGACTGTGTGTGTGTGTGTGTGTGTGTGTGTGTGTGTGTGTGTGTGTGTGTGTGTGTGTGTGTGTGTGTGTGTGTGTGTGTGGGGGGGGGGGGGGGGGGAGTTCCCTAATAGTCGTTGATTCAGTTAGCGCTTAGCTTAGCCTCTCCCACTGCAGGGAGGGCCCGTAGGCCATTTTGGATGATGACCAGAGGTGGAGGATGAAGGAATGGTTCAGATTATTCAGAAGGAATTTCATTTATTAGGAATATTACCCCCTGACTGACTTGACTGACTTGTTTAAACACGGTGGGAAGACACACGCGTAAACGCACACACACACACACACACACATTACATAGCATAGAATGGAACACAAACTAAATGTGACAGAATAGATTACTTGAATTTAATAGAATTAATCATAAGACATGATAAGACACACTTCAGTAGCATAGATTGTATGAAATGAACTATAATAGAACAGAATAAAATTGATCAAATTACAATAACAATGAAATAACAGAGTAAAATAGATTAGATAACATGAAGTATAAAATAACACAATCGAATGATTTAAATGGAATACATTACCAAAGGAGAGCAGACTAGAGCAGGAGCGCTACTTATCGGAGGTAATCGGGCTCCAGCTGGATAATAATAACATATTGATCGGCTAATTTGGGGAGAAAAGAGGGTTTTGTTGAATAATTGAGCGTGATGCGGCAAGGACTGGGGGTCTCGTGTGACCTGGTGGGCATCGACCAGCAAGTTGCCGCAACCTTCAGGTAGCATGCTGCTAGCCCGCAGCTAACCATAAGCTAACCGTTGGATGATGGTCCTCTGAGGAGGACATCAGCAGCTAGTCTTACACTTACCTCAGCTAGCCTGCAGCTAACCTGAAGATAGACTGCAGCTAACCTGAAGATAGCCTGAAGCTAACCTGAAGTATACCTGAAACTAGCCTGCAGCTAACCTGAAATCATACTGCAGCTAACCTGAAGATAGCCTGGAGCTAACCTGAAGTATACCTGAAACTAGCCTGCAGATAACCTGAAATCAGACTGCAGCTAACCTGAAGATAGCCTACAGCTAACCTGAAGCTAGCTTGCAGCTAACCTGAAATCCATCTGCAGCTAACCTGAAGCTAGCCTGCAGCTAACCTGAAATCAATCTGCGGCTATCCTGAAGCTAGACTGTTACTAACAGGAATCAGTCTACGGCTAACCTGAAGCTAGTCTGAAGCTAACCTGTATGAGCTAGCTATGAGCTAAATTATGGCTAGCATTCTAATCTCCTTAATGTCTCGTGATGGATGGAGAGGTGGAAGGGATGATGATTGATCTCATCTGATCAATGCAGCTCATGTTGGTACATCAAACGCGGGATGAGGGAGAGTTTGAGCTAGTGTGAATGTACATGTTTGTATTGTCTCTGTCCTATGTCTGGAGTACCCCCTCAAAAATGAGATGTTTCATCTCAAGCGGTTATCCTCCCAACAACAATATAAATTTCAAACAAACACACCCACACACAGGCTGCTCTGGTGTAGCCTAGCAGTATGTTTAGCCTAGCATTAGCTATAGTCTAGCATATGGTTTGGAGAGGCTTCTGGTTTAGCCTGCGATCTGGTTTAGCCTAAACTCTGCTTTAGCCTAGCGTCTGCTTTCGGCTACTATCTGCTTTAGCCTACTGTCTGGTTTAGCCTACTGTCTGGTATAGCCTACTGTCTGGTATAGCCTAGCGTCTGCTTTAGCCTGGCGTCTGACTCTGCCTCTGCTGGCGGTCTCCGTGGCTCATGGTGGCGCAGCAGACAGAGCCTGTAGCGTGATCCCCGTCTGCAGACGGGCTGGCCCGGTACCTCCATCAGGCTGAGGGCAGCGACCAGAGCATGAGGTCCTAGTGACACTAACTCGTGGTCACGCTGAACACACACAAGCTGGAAGAAGAGAAACCATGAATCCTTAGAGGAGGGATTTGCACAGAGACCAATCATTTTATGGTTTTATTATCTAATCCAGTGGGAGAAATGGCAAGTGGTCAGGTGTGATCAGCGTTTTACCTTTGCGCGACCTTGCAGGGTAACCAACTTTGGGACATATTTGATAACCCTGACCCTCATTATTTTTTACAAAGCAGTTTTTTACTTCGTATAAACCCTGATTTATGCAAAAAATATATATAAAAACTATTAGAATGGAAACACTTTTTTAAAATTTACAATTCATTTATTGATTGCACTATAAAAAATAAAGACATTGGCGATTAAATAACAAACTTGTAAAACAACAACATCAAAACAATAAGAAATCTCAAAAACAAAAGGAATACATAATAGTTACCCAATCTCCCCAGAAAACCACAACAAGTTTCCTGCAGACTTAACATCGGATTCTACTAGAACAAATAAAGAGTAAAAAAATATTTAATATAAAGTATAATACAAAGGTAACATTGTTATTTTAAAATGACAGCACTAGTTTGAGGCATTTATTTGCACTCTCAGACCTTTACCAAGACTTTATTTTCTTCTTCCCAAACACGCGTCTTCACTCAAAACTTTTCACCCGCAACTAAAACGCGCAAGGGAGAGGAGCGGCGAATCAAGAGACAAAGGTCGGCGGAGGACGCTGTAGATCAGCCTGCACTGCAGTCAATGCAGTCGGTCCGATCAGATAGATAGATTGATAGAGAGACAGATAGATCTAACAACTGTGAGTGATCAACAGTGAATGGACGGACAAAAGTTTATTATTATTCTTTTTTAAAAGATGGGCTATTTGGCGTGATATTTCTTACATGTGTTTGAGAGAGTGAGATTGAGGCTGAAAGCGTGATGGTCACGCCAGATGAGCTGACAACCCTGCCATGGCGTTGTGCGGCAGAGACCGGGGGTACATGTATGTACAAGTACAATATATTTGCATATTGTGATATATATAGGTATCAGCTGTCTGTTGAATTGCAATTGCTAAGTGAAATGTACTTTGTTATAGTATAGTTGACCCAAGCTGTCTTACTCTCATGTCTGTCCTTCTGTCTGTCTGTCTGTCTGTCTGTCTGTCTGTCTGTCTGTCTGTCTGTCTGTCTGTCTGCCTGTCTCTCTCTCTCTCTCCCCTCCTCTCTCTCTGAGGATCAGAGTGTGCTGTGGAGGTGTTCTTAGCAGATCTCCATGTGAATATAGAAGACAAATCAGAGAGGTGGGACACACACACACACACGTACACACACGTTTGCACGCACACACACACATGTGCACGTACACTCACATGCACATGCACACACATGCACAAAAATACACACTGCTTTCATTCTCCAATACAGAGACACATATTGAAGATAGTCGGGGCGAGAGAGAGAGTGGGATGGAGGAGGGAGGGAGGGAGGGAGGGAGACGGAGATGGCGGAAGGAGATAGACAGAGGGATGGAGGGAGGTTCTTTCTTCTCTGCATCTCTCGCTCTTGAAGGAGAGAGGGGAGGAGAGAGAGTGCAAGAGAGAAAGAGAGAGAGACAGGGGGTGAGAGATATATAGACAGAGAGGGAGAGAGAGAGATACAGAGAGAGAAGGGAGAGAGGGAGAGTGGGAGAGAGGGAGAGAGAGAGAGAACTCAGGGAAGACTGTGGCCCTGAGGACGTTGAGAAAATATGGCCTCATTAATATTCAAACGTGCAATTAATAGAATCCTTCACAGTGTGATTAGTTCACGTCGTTTAGGAATATATCAAATGAAATAGGATTTTTTTATATTCATCCATATTCTGTTCAGGGTCTTGAGATGAGTTAAAAAGCTGCTGACATCCCAAGTAATGAACATGGCTCAGGAGGTTTAGTGGGTTGGCTTGTAACCAGAAGGTTTGCTGTTTGATCCCCGGTGATCCCTCCTCCAGTGTCACGGTGTCCATAAGCAAGACACCTCACCCCAACTGCTGCAGACGAGCTGGCTGTTACCTTGCACGGCTGACACCGCCGTCGGTGTGTGAATGGGTGTGTGAATTTTAGGCAATATTGTAAGGTGCTTTGAGTGGCCACTGGCCACTGTTTAGAAAAGCGCTGTATAAATGCAGTTAATTTACCATTGATGAGAGGATTGATTGATCAACTACAGGGATCGCTTTCCCCATCATCACCGTTATCGAATTTATATATTAATATTACATCAGTATACAATCAATATGATCAATAAGATAAGTGGAGCTTTTTAAGGGGAGCAGAGAGCTACCTCAGTTCCTAGGCCAGTCTCTATTCAGGCTGAGTGGATTAATTAACACTTTCCATGGGCACCACACACACACACACACACACAGACACACACACATAAACAAAACACACTAGCACACACAAACATACAAATACACAGGCACACACACAAACAGGCACAAAATGAAATATACAGGCACACACACACACACACACACACACACACACACCATCACTCCACCACCATCAGGATCTTATTAATACGAGAGTCACTTCAAACGCAATTTGTCTAACCTGCCGTCTAAAGTCCCAGAGAGAGCGCCTCAGACGCAGCCTCCCCTGGTCTCAGAACCCCTCTCCTCCCTCCTCTCTCCTCCCTCCCCTCTCCTCCCTCCTCCCTCCTCTCTCCTCTCTCCCCTCTCCCCTCCCTCCTCCCTCCTCCCTCCTCTCTCCTCCCTCCTCCCTCCTCCCTCCTCTCTCCTCTCTCCCCTCTCTCCTCCCTCCTCTCTCCTCCCTCCTCCCTCCTCCCTCCTCTCTCCTCCCTCCTCCCTCCTCTCTCCTCTCTCCCCTCTCTCCTCCCTCCTCCCTCCTCCCTCCTCTCTCCTCCCTCCTCCCTCCTCTCTCCTCTCTCCCCTCTCTCCTCCCTCCTCCCTCCTCTCTCCTCCCTCCTCTCTCCTCGCGGTGCAGACTCCAGGCTATTCTTGGTGCTGCGCTGCCGGAGTTGAGGCTCCACATGTGATGGCTGACAGCCTTTTAATGAGGAAAACACCGAGCTGTTGAATTATGGGATGTTCTACCGAGAGAGTCTTACCTGACTGAAGACGAGATGCGATAGAATATGTGTGCATCAGATTACAACACAATGCCAATCAACACCGTCAAACCCTGAGGTGTAAGCAAACTACCTGTAGGTATCCTGCAATACGAGGGGGAGGGGGAAGGGGAGGGGGATGACTAAATTAGGAGATTAGATCAATGGAGATGGAGTGTACTGGCCAGGCCACTATCTTCCTCAGCTCAGATAAAGTCAAATCCAATTCCATAAGTTTGTGTGTGTGTGTGTGTGTGTGTGTGTGAATATATATTATAAATGTAGTATTTTTGAGTGTGTGTGTGGTTGAATAGGCTTATATAAAGTGTGTGTGTGTGTGTGTGTGTGTGTGTGTGTGTGTGTGAATATATATTATAAATGTAGTATTTTTGAGTGTGTGTGTGGTTGAATAGGCTTATATAAAGTGTGTGTGTGTGTGTGTGTGTGTGTGTGTGTGTGTGTGTGTGTGTGTGTGTGTGTGTGTGTGTGTGTGTGTGTGTGTGTGTGTGTGTGTGTGTGCACTGAATCGACGGCACCGGGAAAGAAGGAGCCCAAATGTCAGCGGGTTGGAGACGAAATGTCAACTCTCTCCGTGAGAGGAGATACCGGAGAAAGGCTCCCCCCTCTTCTCCTCCTCCTATCCCCCCCCCCCCCCCCCCCCCCGGACCCCCGTGACGGCCTACAAAGACCCTGCCTGGCGCAAAACGTCTGGTCCGACAAGGAGAGAAAAACGCGACCATCGATTTCTGATGCTGGCGGGAGCGGCCGAGGAGCGGAATAATGCATGCTATCGACGGGTTGCCGCTCTGTCGCTCCTCCGCTCCACCACCGCTCTACCGCCCCGCGCTGAATGTCAGCGATGCTGGAAGGCCGAGCGGCAACAGGGCGCGTTATATACGTTGATGATGATCTGCCGAAACCTTCTCTTGAGGTGGAGGTCTTCGAGGCCGCTGATGTCGCTTTGTGATCATCTGACGTTATGCTCTCCTGCTTGCATGTAGGCTAACGCAAAACAAAAAACGTCAATAACTTATCAAAATACAAATAAAGGAGTGAATATGTGATAAATACCCCCAGCACAACACGATAGAGAAGTGAAATAGAAAGTCGACAATTGACCTGCCAGCAGTGATTCTCTAACTTCCAAACTGCATCAATATTAATATGCAGATGATTATTTTAATTGGCAGATGAACTCACTGCTTCGGTTATTTGCAGAGGCTCAGAATAGTGCAACAGACGACACAGGCTGGGAAAATAACTACTTTTTGGTTTGCACCATTGATCATCCTCTCTGTTGTTGGGGGGGGGGGGGGGGGGGACTGGGTAATCGAAATACTTTAATATGCATTAATTATTAAATGCAGTGACTCTAAAGGCCTCCTTTATCTTGAACTCAAGTGTGTGTGTGTCTCTCCATTAAAGTGTGTGCGTGCGTGCGTGCGTGTGTGTTTCTTTGGGGCTCAGCGGACAGCAGCTCAACTCTGCCCCCTATAGGTTGACCGGAGCCTGGACTCAGTTCGACAATGCGGTCGGTCCACACACACACACACACACACACACACACACACACACACACACACACACACACACACACACACACACACACACACACACACACACACACACACAGGGAGCGAACTAGTAGGTTCTTCCAGGAGAAGTGGAGTAGAAATAGCCCTACCAAACATCACACACAAAAAAAACAACTATAAATCTCTGTAGATCAAACTTCTCCAACACCAAGAAACTGACTCCATGATAACCCCAACAAGCAGACCCACCAGAACACATCGTTCTACTGGAACATTCCGGAAGGTCATTCAACTGCTTTGGGTTCAACCGAGTGGACATCAGGGGACAAACAATTTGTTCCAAAACCTTAGAACATGACCTGATCAGGTCGGGTGATTCTGACCCGACATCCTATTGATTAACTGAATTATGATGATCTTTTTTTTAACCGTGTTAATACGCACTTTAGATTCAAGCAATGACAATGTGGAAGACGTGTCTTAGGGTTGTCCAGGCAGCTTGTGGGGGGGCAGAACGCAGCTAGGCAGATACAATGTCCAAAGTTGTGTGTAGTATTGCTGTAGTCTGATGTTCTCTAGCTCGTAGCGTCATGCATGTGTATAGCAGGGGGGCTTAGTTCATTCATTAGTGGTGCTGGCTCAGGTCAGAGCTCAGGGGTCGGGTCACCAGTCCGTTAGTAATAATAGTAATGATAATAATAATGACACAGGCTTCCAAAATCCAGTGTCTGCTCATGAAGACACTGCTTACGTCTGCTAACGAGCTGGCTGTCACCTTGCATGGTTGACTCCACCTTCAGTGTGTGAATGTGTTTGTGAACCAAGGGCGTAGGAACCGGGGGGGACGGAGGGGACGTGTCCCCTCCAATATCGGAGACAGGAGCATTTGTCCCACCTAAAAATTATACCGGATCTGTCAGGTTTCCGATATGTGTCCCCCCCAATGTTAAACTCATTCCTACGCCCCTGTTGTGAACCATTGTAAGTTGCTTTGTATAAAAGCCTCTGCTAATTGTAAAAATGTAAATGCTTATCATCGAACATCTCTACCAATCATCATCATTTCCCATTCATGTATAAAAGGAAACTTAACTTTTCAGGCCTGCGTTCTTCTGTGATGTCATCAGGCTCCCGTTGTGGCAGTAAGCCCCGCCTTCTCGACCCCTGAACAGCTCTGTGGGGCTCCGCCCACACACGGGACACACGGAGGTGATGTATAACCCGTTTACCTGCAGGTTGGGAAACGTGACAGAAAGAGCAGCAGGGGGGACCAGCCCCGTGTCAGAGCTCTTCCTCAGGGTGCGGTGATGGATGATACTGCCTGTTCCCTGATTGTCCACTGCACTATGGGTGTGCAGCTTCCCCCAGGCCCAGAGTTTAACCCGTCTGACTCGGGCCAGGTGAGTCTGTTTGAGCAACCAGCCGCCACCCACACACACAGACAACCACTCCAAACACATACAAAGTACACAGTTTATCTATCACATGTATCGCCATGACAACTTACGTCTGACCTGGTTGTCACAGCAAAGGTACACACACACATCTACACGGTACACAGTGTATATGTCACATGTATCACCACGACGACCGACGTCTGACGTGGCAATGACCTCGTGACCATGCATCCTCTGTTGGTTGGTGACGTGACACCCGAGGCACGCGATCCAAGGGTAATCCACTCAGACGGACCGACGGATCAACAGGAATAAACAACAGTTAAAGCGACGTTTATTGCTCGATAAGCAATCAATTTGGAGCCAGCAGCTATTATCTCTGACATTAATCGTGCTCAGTGACACAACATAATACACACACACACGCATACATACAAACAAGCACACACACACAAATATATACAAACAAAGATACAATAATAGAAACACACACACACAGAAATACAAACACACACAATAATACAAACACACACAATAAAACAAACACACACACACACACACACACACACACACACATATTCAATCACAAAGAGAAAACACACAATAATACAAACACACACATATATACAAACACACACACAAAAAAATGGGAGATTGAAGCGGAATTGACATTCAACCACCATAAAAGCCAGCAGTATATACATATTTTGGTAAATTTGATGAAAAACCTTTGACACAAATGTGGTATACAAGAGGATAGATCATGGTACCAATGTTAAGGCCCTATAAATTAAGAGCAATCAAACAGTGATTGCCATACAGATGCCTACAGCTGGAAAGCAGGCCTGCAGAATATCTAAACCCTGGCTACTGTAGAGCTATTTTGAATTAATAGTGTTTGACGGTAAAGGCCGTTCACGGTCTAAACTAAGGCTTTGCTTTGACAATATCATGACCGCTCCTTCCCTCCCCCCAGCCCGCCCCCTGCTATGATGGGGGGGATTTCCTCTGAAGATTAATTGCTGAGATATGATCTTTGTTGTTGGGTCGGGTGTTGCGCTTGGACTTAGCAGATGCCTGGGATTCCGGTAGCTCTCTCTAAATCCTTTAATCAGCTCTGCTCGCGAGCCGCCTGAGCAGCAAAAGTCCAGAGAGGATTAGCGAGCCCACACAACTCTCTCTGTTGGTCATTTCACTCCGTGTAATGCCTCACCTACCCTACACTACAACCACTCATTTTGGATTATTTGATCAAACTAAGGCTTTATGTAGAAAGTTCAACAGACTAACTGAACTGGTCATTTAGTCTGGCTTGTTGTTAAGGAAATGTGGGAGTAGAAATGGAAATGCCTTCTTTTTTGTTTTTTGCTGCTTTGCTCCTTCTCCCTTCATATAGAAAGGGAATATAACCTTAAGATGTCAGTGTTGTGCCAAATCTGTAGAGCAACAGTCATATAAAGATTATCACTATATGGAAAGACAATTTTTAAAAAACTTTTTTTCTAAAAACTTTTATAACTTAAAAAGTAGCACATTATGATTTATCTATAACTGGGATGACAAAAAAAAATGCATCTACTCTTGGCAATTATTCTTAACATGTTTTTACAGAGTTTTGACAGTAGGAAATGTACGTATACAAAAGAAAAGAAAAGGCAATTTAACTTTAGTAACAAACACATTTAGGTAATTTGCCTACTATGGAATAACACAATTATTTTCAAAAACACGTCTCGGAGATCCCTGCGACGGAACTTAACATGTCAACATGTTTTGTAATGAGGCGTATGTTGGTTAACACCCTACAAAGACAGGGCCGAGTTTGGATTTCCGCGTTGTTCTTGAACGCACCGCGTCGCGAGCAGGAAGCGTTGAGACTCGCGGGTTAATCTCCCCTCGCGCTTCACAGGTATTCGTACTAATTACCTCCCCTAACACCCCGTGTACGTCCAGGGTACCATACCCGAACCCGACGTCGCCGGGGAATCGATCCGCTGTCGGTCACGTTCAGATCGGGGGTGTCGAACACAACACTCCCGGCTGGTATCGATCCCGGTAACGTGGAGTCCAGTCAAGTGTAGTGTGTCAACAATTAACAACACCTCATCCTCCTCGGCTGTCAGCTGTCAGTCACGGTGATCCGCGGAGGGACCCGGGTCCGATGCCCGACGACGTGAGACCCGGGGACGTTACCGGACAGGAGGGTACATGTTATCGATCGACTAACAGGAGACCCACCGGTGTTCAAGACAGTGGAACGGCGGTACATTAACAGCCACAGAATGCCAGCCGGTAAGCGATGCGTGCGTGCGTGTGTGCGTGTGTGTGTGTGTGTGTGTGTATGTTAACGTATGTGTGTGATTACGTGTCTGCAGAATGACGTAAACGCCAACGTTCGTGGCAGTTATTGTGTGTGTGTGTGTGTGTGTGTGTTGACTGTTACCCCTCGCGCTACAACGCTCTAAAGTAGGCCTACCCCCACGAAACGTAATTCGTGAACGTTTTTCGGGCGCTGTGGTCCGACGGGGGACGTCGTTTGTCGCTCGGCGGGTGAGCTAGGGAGCTGAACCCAGCTGCTACACTGCTACACCGAGGCTAGCGGTGTGCTGTACGAGGCTCGGTCGGGTTTAGGAAGAACACAATGACGCTGAATAACGTTAACACACCCACCGTGTTGTGTTACGTTAAGGAGCCGACATGGTGGACACCACCCACGGGAGCGTGCAGGGCCCATGTGGGAGGCGGTACCTCACCCTCGGTGTACCTCACCCCCCGGGTTGTACCTCACCCCCGGAGTGTACTTCACCCCCAGAGCGTACCTCACCCCAGGCGTACCTCACCCTCAGTGTACCTCACCCCGAGTGTACCTCACCCTTGGTGTACTTCACCCTCAGTGTACTCTAGTCAGTGATAAGGACCTGCACAGCTGCCGTCCAAAATGTTCACCTCCACCTCCTTAGTACTGGCTCTTTGTTAGTGCTGGCTCTGGGTATGAGGCCCCAGCCCAGGGGCCTTGTGATGGCAGACAGTAGATGGGCCACACGGGAGTTCCCTGGTGAAGTTCTGGTGATCTTTTGTGTGGTACATGCCTCTGCTCGTCTTAATTTTAGGACTTAATCTGTCTCTTTATGCCTAATCTTTTGGGACACTATGACACTTATTGGATTATAAGTATGGCGCCCCACTATTTTGTGTGTGTTCCGTTAATGACGCCTTATGTGTAATTATTAATTGAAGTGACTTTAATGGCCTCCTTTGTCTTGAACCCAAGTCTGTGTCTATGGGTCACTTCACTCAAAAGTTAATTGTGCTAATAATAAGTGTGTGTTTGTGTGTGTGTGTGTGTTCCATTAATGAATGGGAATTCTACACACTTTAATATGTGTTAATTATTAAATGCAGTGACTCTTATCCTTTGTCTTGAACACAAGTCTGTGTCTGTGGGTCATATTAAAAAAAGTGAATTGTGCTATTAATAATAGCTACACCGTTTGTGTGTCTGGCTGCTCCAGTTAGCCAGGGGTTTGTGTGTCAGTGTGTGTGTGGACCTTCATTACTTTCAAAGTGTGAAGCACCACATTCAAGTGATGATGGAATAAGAGAGACCCTGGAGACCTTGAATGAGAGGCAGGATATTACAGTTGGGTGCTGGACAGGCAAAATGTCCCTGGTTCCATCCCCAATATCCACCACAGTGTACTTTTTAGAATCCTAGAGCAATATGCCCGTTACCCCTACCTGGTCCTTAATGACCAGTCTCTGTACTGTCTAACCCCTATCTGCTCCTTAATGACCTGTCTCTGTACTGTCTAACCCCTATCTGCTCCTTAATGACCTGTCTCTGTACTGTCTAACCCCTACCTGCTCCTTAATGAACTGTCTCTGTACTGTGTAACTCCTACCTGCTCCTTAATGATGTGGTTGATTGATGAATCAAGGACTCCGCGGTATATTTTAGTTGTTATTGTCTTATTGTGGTTGTTAACACTTTTAGGTTTTTTAATATATTTTTTAGCCATTGAGATGTCAAAAGCGATCTGATCCATTATAATAAGAGCATTTTCTTTAGCTGAAATGTGTGAAAATGTTCAGTCTTTAGAACGTCCTAAATGCCAATAATGCTTGTTGAAACGCTTTCAGCCAACGTGCGAGAAACAGAATGCTATTAAGATCTGTCAGCTGGACAGCGGGTGGAGACTCAGACCAGTGCCCTGGGACCACACAACAGCTGTCTGGGGACGCGACCACACATCCATCTCTCTCCGTTCTCACCACTTAGCCTGCTTCCTTTATGATAACAATCTGATGGGTGGTGCCACTCCGCTAGAGGAGGAGACGCTGACCGGGGCTGAAAGGAACAGCATTTGGCAGCGATATTCCAAATATATCAGTTGCATATCAAAACAACGGCTCGGCTGGGAGATTTCTCAACTTTGGCAGGTCCAAAGACAACATTCCGAAAGTACAATGTGGACTCTGGACCCAGATGATGGTGATCATGTTACCAGAGCAAAGTCCTACGTGTTACACTCCACTCACTATACTTTACTTTGCATGTGTGTGTGTTTTGTGTTTACCTTGATTTGAATGACTTTCATGGCAGATTTTGGCCTGTATTTGTATAGAGAGGCTGTAGCTCTGTGCTGATGTGATAACTTGAGCACGTACTGTGTAGTTATTAGCCTCCTGGCTAACATGTGGTTAGCTAGCTGTTTCTCAAGGACGTTCAGGGCTGTAGCAATGGATGTTCATCAGCCCGTCATTAACTTGTCATTAACTCATCATTAGTTTGTTATTGACGGGAGACCCTGATCAAACAAAGGCAGGATTGACAAGCCAAACACAGACATAATAATAATAATAAGTATTTTACATGCTGTGGTATAGTGCTGGTCCTTTGTTAGTCTCTAGACTGCTTTGTTGCCTCATTCTGTCTTTGTAACAATGCACCGTGTTTCTCTCTGTATGAACCAAAGTGCTGAAGGGTACAGGGAAAGTTATTATGGTCTGCCGGTACTTAAAGTATTCTAGATGAAAAAATGATTGACACTAAAAATAATGATTTATAATGCTCAAAAACATTAAATCATAAAGGATTTGGATGTTGCTAAGGAAGTCTTTCAGATCTTTAAACCGTAGCCAGCTCTAGTCTGACCTTATTTAGACATGAAAACAGAAGTTGTTTGACTTCTTTGAGATATTTCTGTAGTCTTCAATTCAACTCTATGGAAACGGACAGATATCACTGAACTGGTTGACATATGAGGAAACACTGGCACATATGTGAAACGACCAAACCTAAATTATGTTCCCTAGGGCAGTACAAATGAATAAAGTCAATAAGCAGAAGTACCAGGCTTTGACATATTTTCATAGCAGCCTGAGGAAAGCCACTAAAACAGACTGTATTAGAGATCTGCTTCTAAGTTCATCAGCATCAACAACCGTCGCACTTTTGAATCAAGAAGGCACGCATCACTTCAGTACTGGCATTGTTGTAATTGTCTGTCTGTCACTCTGTTTGCCTATCTGATTTGCATGCATATCATGGGATGGATGTTTAGCAAAGCAGGATTCACCTAAATATAACTTCAAAGGAAGAAAGAGGGATAGCAAATGTGGATTTTGGGATGTGTGTGTGTGTGTGTGTGTTTGTGTGTGTGTGTGTACACAATCCATGTGTCTTGCCTGCTGGTATGTGCGTCCACACTGGGTTTTGTATGTTCAGTGGCTGTTTGTTTTCCTGCAATAATTGGTTGTGTACTGTTCTGTATGTGTGTGGATTGGTAAAATATAAGTGTGTGTGTGTGTGTGTGTGGTTGTGAAAATGTGTTGTGGCACCAGTCAGCATGGTGGTGCTTTTTGAAACGTTCCCAAACGGACGAGCCCAGCTGGGGTGGGTTCTGCTGTAACCATGGTGACGTGGGGTCAGTCTTAACTCCCCCTTCCATCCCCATCTCCTCCGCCCACTGTGGTGTGGTTCACCTCGGTGATACACGCGCTACGCGTGATGAGGTGATCGCTCTACAGCAAGCACACACCGCCTCCTGGGTGACCTCGCTCAACGACCTTGGGCCAACGCCGGTAGCAGGGTGCATTCAGGTCCTTACATGAGGCCTGACAGCATGTCCACGCAGGGATGGGTGGATGTGGATAGAGAGAGCAAACGGGATAGACTAGTAGTGCACTGAACAGATGGTCTGCTCTCAACAGGGCGCCCTCACTAGGCAGTAGGGCTGGGCCATGAGTCAATACTGTTGTTTACCTTTCAATGGGGTTATGTCGTCATGAAATAAAGTCATAGACTTCTTTTGAAACCCAGTTGTATAGTTAGCAATTATTCGCCGAAGGCGAAGTGAATAATTGTTGTAGTATATGCTACACGTGAACACTCCAAAAATAAACAAGATAACACTTTTTGCTGGGATTTATTAGTTTTATTTGCGTTTTATTTGTTTTTATTAGCGTGACGATACGACCGTCACGCAATATCCCGAGTTTGAGTTCTCAATAATAGGATATTGCCCAATATACCGAGATAGCAAACCAATCAAATTGCACCATTTTAAGAGGTTCACGTGGAGCTTATACTAATATAAATTTTTCACCATGAGATTATATACCCCTTAACATTATCTTTTGAAGTGTCCAGGAGAAAGGGAAACTAGCTTAAGTCCCCATGACTATCGGTGTGTTTACAATGTTCCACGTCCCCCAGCTGTGCTAGGAAGCATGCTAGCCAATCAGGTGAAGCTTCTGTCTGAGTGGGCGTGGTCTTCCATCATATCTCTGAGTCCAGTGTTGCCTATCAGTGCTTAGGAGTGGTGTTTGAGAATACACCCTTGACTCACGCTGTGAATCAAACTACAGCCTCTCCTCATTGCTCATTAGGATGTAGAAACTAGTTTAACAGGAAGAGGCAGTGCTATGATTCCTTGTGATACACACATACACATACATATAAACACACAGAGGGTGGGGTCAGCATCCTGTCTAGCAGCCCAGTCCAGTACAACCCGGACTAGTATGATCTGGTGTAGCATAGCCCGATCCAGTACATTGTGGCCTAGTCCAGAACAATCCGGTCCTGTCCATTATTTTCTGGTCCGTAATAGTGTGATGTAGTCCAGTATAATCCTGTCCGGTCTGTAATAGTGTGATATGGTCCAGTATAATCCGGGCTAGTGTAGTTCTTAATAGTGTAGTGTAGTCCAGTATAATCCGGTGTAGTGTAGGTCAGTCCAGTCCATTTGCAGGGTTCTGTTGATCTTTATGGTTATTACAATATATAAATAATGTGTGTTTTCATTGCTTCATCATCGTGTGTGTGTGTGTGTGTGTGTGTGTGTGTGTGTGTGTGTGTGTGTGTGTGTGTGTGAACATTGTGTAATCAACACAGTCACCATCAGCATATTGCCCTGTTGTAGGTGTATATATATATGTGTGTGTGTGTGTGTGTGTGTGTGTGAGAGGGAGAGAGATTTGGTGCGACGACCTTGAAACCGCATCATTTTCTAACAATAGTGTCTGTCTGGCCACCAGGAGGATGAAGCAGCAACACACACACACACACACACACACACACACACACACACACACACACACACACACACACACACACACACACACACACACACACACACACACACACACACACACACACACAGGATACTAAACCGACTGTAAAACCCGTCTTCATTATTTCAGCTGCCTGTGATTACTCTGTAATCAGGATGATTAAAACACCTGCAGATCACTGCCCTTCCATGACGCACTGTTCCCAAACCAATACACACAAAGCACTCTGCTATTATTTCTTTATGAGCTAGCGTACGAGCAAGTGCGCATACAGCCTAAGGTGCCTATGAGCTGGCGTGCATTTGAGCTAGTGTGCGTACATGCTTGTGTGTGTGTGTGTCTGTGGGTCACTGGGAGGCAGTTGATATGCTACCCTGCGTACATGCAAGGGCGCCTTTAAGCTAGTCCATGTACGGGCTTTCAAACTAGTTTGTTTACATGCTCCATGCTAGCACGTGTACCTGCTGGTGCAAATTCAGCAATGGCTTTAGCGTTAGCTGTAGCTGGTTGCCCTTTAGGATGCTGCGGTCACTTTGTCTCTCTCTCCCCCCCTCTCCCTCTCAGAGAGAGGGAGAGGGGGGGAGAGAGGGAGGGAGAGAGGGGGGGCAGCAACGAGAGAAAGGGATACCGATGTGCAGTTGGTGTTCTAGAGAGGATGAAACGGAGAGAGAGAGAGAGAGAGACAGACAGATTGAGTTGCAGTGGGCGATAGACAGCAGAAGACAGTGGGTCCTGTACATCACCTCTCCAACAAGATGGACCCAGAAAGCTACGAGTCTGGTAGAGTGCATCTTTTTCCACTTGTGTGTATGTGTGTGTGTGTGTCTGTACTCACCTGTGTGTGTGTGTGTGTGTGTGTGTGTGTGTGCTTGTGGAGAGCGAGGGAGACAGAGAGTGAGAGCGAGAGGGGGAGCGGGCGAGAGACTATAATGTACTCCAGGTTGTGAAGGACTGCAGCAGGACTATCGATCTGCCCTCTGTGTGAAGGAGCCAGCCCCCTCGTCTCCGTCCTCCAATCATACGGCTGTTTCCATCTGACGGACCTGCCTTCTGACCAATGACACGCCGGGGGTCTGGTGGTGGCAGTAGTGATGGAATGCTCGCGTGCCCTAGCTCAGATTTATTACCTTAGTTAAGCCCTGCCCCTACTAATCCTCCAAAGCCAATCCGCATCGAGTTTCACCTGACTGACGTTTCCCTCTACAATGACGTAACGTTATGACAGGTTTTAGCTTTTTGTTGCTTTGTTCCCATAATACACACACATACACACGCACGTATTCACGCACGCACGCACACACAGCTGTGCAGGAACAGATGAGTGATTGACAGCTGTGTTCCGCAGCATCAGAGGTCGTCTATTGTCATTCATGCTCAATGAGTTCCGCACCCCCTTTAACTGCAGCATGCTGGAGGATACACACACAGACACACACAGATAGACAAGATACAAACTCACAGACGAGACACACGCATAGACAGGATACAGGCACACAAATTGAGGAGACGCACACACAGACAAGATACATACAGACAAGATACACAAACACGCACACAAAGACAAGACACACACATGTGGCAGAAATGCAACCATAGATATGAATAAGACAGAAACGTTGCAACAATGATAGCAGACATGGGTTATGCCGTGTTGGCTGGGTGTTGTATAATTGTCTGTGCATATTTTGATGCAGACTAGAGAGATGCAGAACAGGGAGAGGTCTGTTGTGTCTGCTGGCTCAAAGGCCCTTGGGCAGAGCATGTCAGGACTCGTGCAGACGTTGTTAGTTTGAGGCTGGCTGTCAGGTTAACTTTGAACGACCGCTGACCTGATGTGACCCTAGGGGCCAGTCCTTCAAGGTGCTTAACGATTGGTCGAAGACTCTATTGATGACAAATCAATAGAGTCCTTCACTATTTACTATTGAGTTGGACCGCGGACATCGGGGGACCCAGTGCCCTTTGGCCTGGGAGTCCTACCCCCCTGACCCCTTTACGTCACCCATCAAATCCTTGCTCGACTCCTCTGATCCCTGACGTTTATTCGACCAACGGGACCAATGGGAGAGGAGCTCATCTCACCTCCAGCGCCTTGTTCCCGCTCCGTTCGTTAAGCTGGAGAATTAATGAATGCGTCTGGATGATGTCACTGCTCTATTACTCTAATTCAGCGGCTGGCAGCGGGGTCAGGGTAGATGGCTGCTGGTCTTGTTGTGTGCTCACTGTTAGCTCTGGTTCTGTTACGTCGCAGTCACAAGATTAAACCGACGTTTGAAGTTTAAATATGATCCCTCTTGAAATAGTGTTGGAACATATATTTAGACTTCTTGGGATTGAACCAAGATGGCCGTGAGGTGTGTCTCGTCCCATAGATGAATCGGAGCACCCTCCCAGGGCAGAGGGGGGTGGTGGGGTGTCACGATGAGTACGGTCAAATTTACATTCCATATTAGAATATTATTTCAATAAAAAAGATAAATTAACGTGGAAATTGCTAAATTAACCAAAAATGTACTTAAGACTTGAGAGTGGAAGAATCAATCAGGAAAATCTGGACCCGCGACTTGACTTTCTCCCCCTACTGTCAGGCTTGAGTGGGACCCCCTGCTGTGAGATGTGACTTGGACTTGTTTTGACTCTCTCTGGGGACTTGAAGGCAGAAACGTGAGATTCTAAGGTCTTTGATAATGACCACGGTAGACATTGTTAGTTTATTGCATTGTTATTCCAAAAGTCAACGCAACTTTTACATTTTGAGCAACCCCCCCCCCCCCCTCCAGGTGACTCATTCTGGATCCTTATTCATGTGAAGCCCAAAGCAAACGGAACCGTTTGCCTCTTATTCATAGCGCAGCGACACAAACAAGAACTTGAATCATGTTTAAATAACTCACATTATTTCTGGTCTTTCTGCATTCATTTGGCTGAATTTTCTTGCGGGTTCTTTGTTATCAACCAAGTTGGCTGTCGTTGATGTCACACGTTCCACTGCTCTGATAGGTTGAAGGTATATCCAATGGTGTCCAGCGTCACGTTTTTCCGCGCATGTTGATAACAAACCTTGGAAATTGAAGATTAACCGAGAGGTTAACGCATTTGCGAATTGCTCTGTCGGTGTCGGGCTACATCAATGAAGCATTTCAAGCAATTTATTTATTTTATGTATATTCAACATAATTAATCAAATATATTCAAATCTCTGTCCCTTTTTGGAATGCAGTATTCAAATGAGATGTGCTTGTCACAGGCCACTGGACAGCCCTTATCAGGGGGAGGTTCTGGAGGAAGCAACAGTGTTGTCTTCTGGAGATGGGCATCAAGCCAGCGGGGCTGCTGTCTGCTCCATGGACAGCAGATGGATGTTTCAGCATGTCTTAACCCAGCTGACATCCCATAAACACAACCATATGGCGGAGCTGCCCCCCCCCTCCCCCTGCTCCCTGTACACCCCCTGCCTGTCCTCTTGGCCGGGCTGACGGTCTGCTGGCGTCCTAGTGGAGGAGGCCTTCTGTTCTCCGACGGAGAGACACGCACAAGAGGAGGCTTCTTTTTAACCGTCCACTTTGCCAAGAAGATGGCGGTTGTGCCTTACATCTCCGTCTGTTCTTCTCTCTACTGTGAACTAGAGTTGTACCGATACGATACTATTATCGGATATTGCTCAGATACTGCCTAAAATGCAGTATCGGCGAGTAAGCAAGTCTAGGCACGGATCCGATACCTTCACTTGACTAGCCCCTTTACCGACTATACATTTCTGTCATCGTAAGAGAACCCTTCAATAAGTGTAACTACTAAGTGCCATTAGTAGTTACAATGCTAAATGCTGTATTGGTATATACTCTGTATCGGCCGATACTGAAGTTCAGGAATCAGAATCGGTATCTGAAATTTGTATCGGAACAGCTCTGCTGTGATTTGAACTGGGTGTGTGAAGATGCGGTAGAGCATGCAGCAAACAGGATGTGGTGATGTGGTGTATGAGCAAAACCACGACGGGGACTTAGCCTCGACACAAAAGTGTCGACATGCATCAAGAATAGGGATGTAACGTTATGAAAATTTAACCTCACGGTTATTGTGACCAAAATTATCACGGTTTTCGGTATTATCGTATATTTAAATACCCAAAATATGCCCATACTTCAGACTTAGTCCTCTTAGAAGGTAGGGATGGTCAACGATCGTTGAATAGTCGGTGTCACATAGAATATTGAATAATGAATGTGACTATCGTTATTTATTACACTGCTCTTCTCGCTGTTGAACGCTCCGTTCACTTGCATGGGCCTTCACAACTTCCGGTGGTGAATAATTTTTTGATAACTCACCGTTGCTAAGCATATAATGACCACTGTCTATCGTATCACTCCGCAAGTAGTCCGGTAATTTATGAACCCCAGCGTCCTCGGTTGCTAAGCGACGTCAACGTCTTTTGCTGTCTATTTCTCTGCTGATCAACACTACGAATGCTGGTAACCAGGGTGCGATTTGCCAGTGGGGATGGTGGGGATTATCCCCCCCTCTGGTTTACACGTCCTACCCTCTGCTGAATTATTTTTATCCTCGGTGGGGATAAAAATTATCCCCCCCACCCAAAGTATTTTCACCATTACATCGTAATAATTAACAACCAAAATACACAGGGTCCGTCTTCATTTTGAAACATTTTAAAATGTTTCTCAAAATTATCCCCCCCTCTGGTTTTTTCACAAATCGCACCCTGCTGGTAACAAATAAATTGTAAAAAGACACACCGTGTTATTTTTTTTGACGCGTCTAGTTCACCGTCATGCAGGCTGTGTTCAGTAAAAAAAATTAATAAATACCGATCTGTTTTCGGCGCATGTAGGCCTATCTGCCTAAGCCCACGTTGAAATAATTTTGATGATGAATGTTTATGGCGCAGTTGGTGAAATAAACAGATTGATTTCATACAAATCATAAAAGCCTCTCCCTGTGTCATTGTGTTTGCGTGTATCCGAGGTGTGTGCGTGTGTGCGTGCGTGGTTCTTGATTGATTTTTCGAATATTATTAGAATACTTCTCAGCGAATATTGAGTAGTATTTTTGCCAGAAATGCACCTCCCTATTAGAAGGCTGATGGATGACTTGAGCGCTGTCGTCTCCTCCTTCCACCATGATTCCAACTTCAAGAAACTTAAAAACATTATGTTGTAGGCTACACAGTTCGGTTATCCACCGAGATAATAATTTTATTTGAAATAAAAACGGTAATTGTTATTGACCACATATTATCGGGGTTTACCGTTACACCGGTTACATCCCTAATCAAGAAATATGTGTTTCCAATTTTAATATTTAATAAACAGCAGTTATTTTTGACATGGAGAAGAGTGATCCCAGTAAGCCTGGGAACCAGACTAATCTCACAAGCTCATCTTTAATTTGCTCTGCAGATAAGGTCTGCCTACGAGATAGACCGACCAATCACAACCGTTCATCTAGTACGAGGCGGGATAACTACTAACTAGGTGATGGCGCAGAGGAGTGCTATAGAGGTTTTTTCAACAAGAACAAAGATGGCTGCTGCTGATGTACAACCGTTTCGTTGCTGTGATTGGTTGAGGGCCTATCCAATAAGGCCAGAGGCATTTTGGTCTGCGCCTGTTGGTGACGTCCTTTAGGAATCGAAAAAGAACACAGAGGTTCCAGACTAATTGCAGTTTGCAGTTCGTCTGGCCACGCCAGGCTAGCTCCCAGTGATGAAGTGTGTAAAAAGGGTAAGGAAAGGCTGCGATGTATCAGGAGAGGGCCAGGAAGCCCAGCTGCCATACACAGGGTTCGCAGGCCAACTTGGCCAACCGCTAGATCGCTGACCACGTAGGCAGTAGGACACGGGTTAGAATCCCAACTGCTGGTCCTAGGCTACATGGCATTCCTTCTCTCCAACAACCCACTCTCCCTGCTTATTTCATTGCCATACCCGTACAAATCAAACCTCCTTTATGATTGACCCATACCTTCTCCCCTTTTTGTTGAGTCGCCGGGAGTCATGAGGGTGTTGGAGATGAACGATAGGCTTATTATTAGTGTGTCTGAAGTCTAAATGGAGGACACACTGGAAATGGTGGACTTCATGTTGATTTGTGGTGTGGCTGTGAACTGCACATCAAAGAGGTTTTCTAGATGTCGTTTGATGTCGCTTGATTGATCTCCTGATCCTCTGTTTAGAATACAGGGCACATTAAAAAAAAAAAATTAATCTGGATCAAATTGATCCGGATTTGGAAATCCCATGATTTCTACATTGGATTTGGATTGGATCACTGTGATCCAAACACAAAATTTCAGGATAACCAACCACCCTTCCGATGGGATCAGGATAATTATTTTTTTTTTGGATCAAATAGATCCCAATCCGAGGTAAAAGTTTTGAAAAACCCAAAGGGCAGGTTTGATCCAGATCAAATGTAAGATAGGGTTAAGTGATCTGATCTCAGTTTGGAATCCCTCTTTTGCTTTTGAAAAACCCATTTCCAAGATTTGATCCGAACCGTGATCTGAAATCCCACTGGATTACTTTTGAAAAACTGGGCCACGGAGATCACAAAATCTGCTGTTTTAATTACGGCTGAGCGATTCATCAAATCGAAATCGCGATGCAATAGAACGCGATATGCATATCGCAAAGGCTGCTATTAAAAAAATTTTAAAAAATGGATTTGTTACCGTTACTGACTGGAAATCAGTACGATATTTTTATTTTTATTTTACAATTCAATAGTTAAATAAGGACGTTTTTATGTTTTTTTTTTATGTTGAGTGCTTCCAATGTTGTGATGGTCATACTAAAGAATGATTTATTTATTTTTTTGTGAATAATGCACAACATAAGGAACTTAATAAATTATAAAAATCTCACATTAAATCGCAATCGCAATATTTGTCAAAATAATCGCAATTAGATTATTTCCCCAAATCCTTCAGACCTAGTTTTAATGTAAAAAAAAAAGAGAATAAAGTCCTGTTATAATTAGTAGTTATGTGATACCTGGCATGAAATCCTCTGGATTGTAGCTGGAATCTGTTTAATGTTATGTTTTGAAATTCTAAGGTTAGTTTCTTCAAATATCGCCATAATCACCGTCTCAGAGGGCCTCCCAGGAGAGATTAAGGGTGTCCAAGGAAACACCCTTAATCCATGGGAGGGAACTCCCTTAATCCAAGGGAGAACCAACCCTCCCAGCGGTGGGTAGGATGAACGGGCAGACGTAATGGTATCTGTAAAAAAAAAAAAGCTCCAGTAAGACCCAGTTGTTAGAAGCTCAGTAGGAGCGTATTGAGTTAGAATTGAATCGTCAATGTGAACTAGTTTCTCAAGCACACTAAAAGAATAAGCCAAGTCTTAATTTCTACACGGTTCACAGTGGTATTACAGAGTGCTAATATTATGTTTTGGATCCTCTATGATGCCCATTCTGAAGTCAAGCGGTATCATCGCTAGCGCTTACTAATGCTAACTCCCGATTTCCCTGACAGCGGCAAAACCTCAAACATCAAAGGCGTCTGGGTGGGATACCAGGTGATTTGTGGCCGGTGGAGACCACCTAGGGTAATATATTAAACAGCCTCTTCTAGCTCCATCACTCTTAAAGCACCACCGCCTGGCAGCGATGGTAGCCTCACCCTGCTCGCATCCTCTGGGACTGCTGCTTGGCTAGTCTGCAGCGTAACCTCGGCCACTGTTCCTGGAAATCCCGCTAATTGTTGGACTTTTAACGTGACATTTTTACACAGAGCAGCCCCAGCCCTTGAGTTATCTATGCCTGTTATTAAATGATGCATTTCAAGTTAAAAGCTTTCTGCCCCTCAAAGAACCCCCCCCCCTCCCCTATAGATGGATGCTGGGAATATATATGTCAGCAGAAGCTACTCACCCAGTCTGTCACGCCTGTTATTTAGGAGTGGAGGCATGTGAGTCAGACGTGGTGGAGAGGAACATGTTGTTCTGAAGATGGATCTATTTTCACCACAGTCCAATTTCAGTTTGAATTGAAACATTGAAACATTCTGTTCCCTATGCACTTGGAGACAATTGCCAGAACATCCAGTACCCGTTCTGTGTCTTGATGTATTTATTGGAAAGCATTGCAAAGGTTTACTGTCGTGCACCGTCCCCCCCTCGCTCAGCCTGCCTGTATCTGAGAAGATCTCGCCTCAGTCCCTATAGCACGCACACACGCACATGCACGTGTACGCACATTAATACACAGTACATGATGATAGTCATACGTCATACGTGCATCTCACTCTGCCTTTCCCATTTCAAGCATCACTGAACAACAAGTGTGTATGTGTTAGGTTTAGTGTGTGTGTGTGTTTATGTGTGTGTGTAGGGCGTGTGTGTGTGTATAGCGTGTGTGCCTGTGTGGTGAGTTATTCATAGCAGTAATGACCTCTATCTCAGTCATGCTTTTCAAGGTGGGAGTGACGATGATGGAGGGATCTATCATCATCCATGGATGATGAGTGTGTGGATGCATTGTTAAAATGGATGTACAGAAGGACGAATGGATGGACAGGCCTTGGGCTGTACAGTATGGACTAAATTGTAATCACTGTATGATTTGAGGCATAGACGGTATTGGTATTATATCACGGTATGTTAATTTTATCTTCTAATAAAAATAAAGTGTATGTGGGCAGGTAACGCTTACCTGGGATCGAGTGTTTTGACCAACTCTTTAAAGCCCTTTCTATCGACATTTTGAAAGGGAACCATGTCCTTCCACTGGTAAACACTGACGGTTGTTATCTCGTTCCACCGCTGGCCTTTTTGGTCGTAAGGACTAGCTTTGGAAAATGCCTGCAGAAGCGATGTCTGTGGATAAGATGCAGAGACAGCTTCACGCTACCAGTGTCTGTCTCGTACGGTGTGGAATGAGAGCTTGTGAAGGGACTATTGTGCAAGCACGCCTGCGTGCTTTCTCAATAGTATACTGCCTGAGAAGGCAGCATCACTGTCAAATCTGTCCCTGGGAAAAGTAACGTCACACCGAATTGAAAAAGGTACTACTTTTCGTTACCTTATTTTCAGTAGTTGCGCGTAACTTTACTTTTTACATGAAAAAGTAGTTGCGTTACTTTATTAACGTGTTACTTACTTTGTCACGCGTTACACACAACACTGTCTACCGGTCACACCGGTCTCACGGTAACGTCTAAATCCATACCGTGGCGCAAATTCACACCAGTGTACTTTCTATACCGTTTATACAGTACACCCCTAGACAGGCCGTCAAGGTGTGCCCCATCAGAGTTCTTGCTGCAGATGTTGGTGGATCTTGGCCAACAGCGCCCCTAGTGGCTCAACCCAGTCATGACATGTTTATAATGATGATGTCCGTTTTATTTCCCCTGTCTCTCCTCCTGTAACAATAGAGCAATCCTATTGGATAATATACACTATCCATGTCACATGATTATACCCCCTGTGAGCTCAATGGTCGATGCTAACAGACCTCGTCTCCTGTTCTCCATCAATTTGCCTCGTTTGGGGTGTTTGTGTGCGTGTGGCAGGTATCTGTGTATGTTTGTTTGGCAGGTATAGTACGTATGTTTGTTTGGCAGGTAAAGTATGTATGTTTGTTTGGCAGGTATAGTATGTATGTTTGTTTGGCAGGTATAGTATGTATGTTTGTTTGGCAGGTATAGTATGTATGTTTGTTTGGCAGGTATAGTATGTATGTTTGGCAGGTATAGTATGTATGTTTGGCAGGTATAGTATGTATGTTTGTTTGGCAGGTATAGTATGTATGTTTGTTTGGCAGGTATAGTATGTATGTTTGTTTGGCAGGTATAGTATGTATGTTTGTTTGGCAGGTATAGTATGTATGTTTGTTTGGCAGGTATAGTATGTATGTTTGTTTGGCAGGTATAGTATGTATGTTTGTTTGGCAGGTATAGTATGTATGTTTGTTTGGCAGGTATAGTATGTATGTTTGTTTGGCAGGTATAGTATGTATGTTTGGCAGGTATAGTATGTATGTTTGGCAGGTATAGTATGTATGTTTGTTTGGCAGGTATAGTATGTATGTTTGTTTGGCAGGTATAGTATGTATGTTTGTTTGGCAGGTATGTGATGGACGTTCTCTCTGATGGGATGTGTACCCCTATTCCCTGGTGGGCGTTGACCCCTTCCTCCCTGCGGTGTTGACCCTCCCCACTGGGATTACAACCCATACCCCGTCTGGTCTATCTTATCTCAGCCCCGGGCTGATGCAAAGCGATTCACCTGTCATATCTGATACCACACAAAAGTGTGTCCTTGTCAGCGTCTCACAAGCAAGTGGTTTGTCAACCTGTCAGCCATGTTTATCACTGGTTGTCATGACCACAGGATAAATGGCCTCATCCAAACTTCAATGGATCTCTGTTCTGGGAAGAGAAACCCCAGCCAGGTGGAACTCAGACAGCAAGCAGCAGGACCCAACAGGGAGATGAGGACTGCATGGACTCCTCTGAGCGGCCCAAAAGCCATCGATCAACACTATTGATTATGAACCCATGCCATGACCCGGTTCACAGGAGTGTTTTGTCAGTGGGTCTGAGGTGTGTTGTTTTTAATCGTTTCGTTTTTATTGAATAGAAAGTGTCTGAAAGGTTGGGCGAACGGTTCAGGAAATACCAACACACGATCACAGTGGGGATGAGATTAGACACACTGTCCTACGTACTTCTCACCTCCTCTGAGCGCTCGCTTTTGATACCGCAGCATCGGCTCGTTTACCTGATGAAGACAATGAGACTGACTTTTTACCTGTTCCCTTCAACTCCTCTGGAGTAATAATCTATCAATCCATCTGAGCACAGACTGCTGCTTGAGTCCCATCCTAATATCCACAATTATTCAAATTGAAATGATTTCGATGGAAATGTGAGCAGCAGCCTAAAACCAGGAGACGGGTGACTTGGCATCCCATCTCTTGGCAAACCCCAGCAACTACACAACATGACTGTTACATAGTGATTAAACCGCAATGTTACGACTACAACATGACCGTAACAGTGATTCAACCGCTATGTTACGAACACAACATGACTGTAACAGTGATTCAACCGCTATGTTATGAACACAACATGACTGTTACAGTGATTCAACCGCTATGTTATAAACACAACATGACTGTTACACACTGACTCAACCACTATGTTATGACTTGTTTTAGCAAGGTGATTTTAACCACTTTGATAAGCAGTCATTTACCCCTACCAACAATATTACCTTTTATTTCTTTGGAGTTTTTTAAACTCTCTCATTGGTCACGCCCTTCATCAATATTCATAGGAGCCGGGGTCGGCGGCTTCAGGTATCTGCTGCGGTCATCGCAGTGTTTCTGTCAGATTAAAAACTTGATCGGAACTAGCGCCAAGATGGATGATCTGCCTCCCCCCCCCCCCCCCATGCCATCAGATGTCCTCTGGAAGCTGCTGAATTATGGATGACGATGGAGATTCAGAACTGAAGCGCACACAGATTAATAACCTCCTGCTATGGTGGCTGGCCCAGACAAATAAAAACAGAACCGGGACTTTTTCAAGAAGTACATTTGTTCCAAACAAAGCTGTGTGCCAAGCGAAGACTGGGCTGTAGCTCAATATTCCCCTTAATCATATTCCAAAGGCATTGTTTCAGCACCAACTTCTAGGAAAATTAATAGGATCCAAATGATTGATTTTGGTTGCTTTAGTTTTGTAGCCGAACGGAGATGGTAGATATTTTTGGATGCAGCAGATGTGTGTGTGTGTGTGTGTGTGTGTGTGTCTAGGCATGACACTAGGTAGCGAAGTTGTTATATTAACATGGAGCTATGGCATTTTGTGTGTGTGTGTGTGTGTGTGTCTTAGAATGGCGTTGAGTTAGCTAAGGTATTCAATTAGAATGGAGCTATGGCCTTTTGTGTGTGTGTTTGTGTTAGCATGCTGTATGTGTTAGCATGGGCCTATGGTCCTGCTCCATTCATAGCTGCGTTAGTGTAGCCTGGAGGCGGGGGACAGCCGCAGAGCTGGTGATGGACGACAGCAGATGGTGTTGATACATCAAGTGAATACTAACATGGTAGCACAGACACACACACACACACACATACTAACACACACACACACACACGGTGTGCAAACATTAACACACACATGTGCAAACACACCAGCACGCACACGCACACACGTGTGCAAACACGTGTGCAAACATACACACACGCAAACATTAACACACACAGAAAAGGATGTGTAAAGACATATGGGAGCACACAGGCATGCTGCCCCTGTCCATAAATCTCCCATACATTTATTGCATTATTTAAAAGGCTGGCACGGAAACGGACCTCCCTGTAGGCAAGGCGTCGGTTGGCACTTCTGAAAGGAAAGAGGGCCCAGTCTGGTTTTATTTGAGGGTCATCCGCGACCAGATCACTACCCAAGCAAAGGCCAATCCAGCTAATCTCCACATTCATTAAACACGACCGCCTAACTCAGAGGGAAAGATCGGGAGGGGAGTACCATATCGGTCCTCAAGAAGTGGGGCGAGGCTGAAATGGACCGACCCAAGTGGCCTAATTCCAGTGGCCTCCCCGACGTGGAGCGGAGCTCAAGTGGTTTTGTTTCATTACAGCCTTTGAAGAGGACACTAGGTGAAGTGGACTTGACCCAAGTGGACCCGCAGAATGTGTAAATGTACTCGCTGAAGAGGCTCTCCATGTAAACCCTGACACTGCAGCCCTAGTAGCCGCCGTCCGGAGGGTTGGGCAGGGAGCCGGGGGGGGCGATGACTTCGTGTATTTTCTCCGGGCTGTGGGGAAGGTGAACCGAGCTGTCGCCGTGGCAACACTCACCTCGTAATGGTTCTGTCGAGAGACCCGGGGGCTGCCTCCTGATTTCTTTAATCGTGGCCCACTGAGAGCCCAGACGGGGGAAAGAGGGGCACAGGCTGTAAATAAATCCACCCCAGACTCCGGTGGGTTGGAAATAGGCTACCGTACGGGCAGACCACAGGCCTGGGGAGAGAGGCGGGAAAACGTGGGCCGTCACCATTCCCCCCCCCCTCCGATGGTGCATGAAGGTCGGTGAAGGTGAGAGGCAGCAGCAGCCAGACGTCACCTTCCAGCCCGTTTAACCCGGGGATGGAACATGACTCACTAGGAGCACAACAACAGAGTAACTGAGTAACTCGGAAACTCTGCCTGATGCAACCTGTGGTCGTATGGGGAGAAATGTATCTCCTGCTCTGAGGTGTCTCGTCTTCTTTAGAGGACTGATGGGGGTTTTGTAGTAAATGGACTGCATTTATAAAGCGCATTTCTAACCAGCGCTCTACATTATTGCCTTATATTCATACACACATTCACACACCGACTTCGGTGTCAGCCTTGCAAGGAGACAGCCAGCTCGTCAGGAGCAGTTCGGGTGAGGCGTCTTGCTCAGGGACACCTCGACACTAGAAGGAGCCAGGGATCGAACTAGCAACGGATTACCAGCCAACCCGCTCTACCACCTGAGACACATGCCAGCCCCGTTTTCCCTCCCCTGTCCGTGGCTGTCCGTCGGGTGAAGTGTATAAACAAACCTTTCTTTGATCAACCTAATTATTAATTCTCATAATTATCTCATCCGTCATGTCCACTTTGAACAGAAAACGCCCGATGTCCATTGCAAACTATTCCGCTGTAATTGTAATGCTCCGGGTGCCTTTATTATTTGATTATTGAGCCTGACCTTCCCTCACAGCCGTGTTAATGGTCTTCTCTGTCTCGTTCCCTTTGGGTGTTGAACCAAAGCAAACTAAAAACCACAGTGTGACTTCAGTGTCAGTCCGTGGGTCTGAGTGCAGAGGTAGCCTGCAGCCCGACGATGATACAGAATCCCTGCCCTAGACGGAGAAGCGTGGTGGAGGGAGTGCTGGAGGGACAGGGGGCTCGTCTGCAGGCGCTGACTCCGTGGCGTGAGAAAAATGTCATGACTCATGCGCTAGGCAAAGGGCACAGAAACACTCCAGGCGAGGCCTTGGCTAATCTCTTAGATTAAGGCTAGATGAATGACCGACAGCAGCTGCAGCCGTACGGTTTGCAGAGGCTGAACCCGTCTCCCCGCATGACACTGTCACTTATCCTCCTCCTCCTGCTCCTCACCGGCTCAAGAGAGGAGATGAGAATTGATTTGACGAGAGTTGAATCGTACAGACCTGATGAGGAGATGACCCCCCTCTGTCCAGAACCACAAAAGAACCACACCACCATTGTTGTCCCCGGCCGATCTGAAGCAGTGAAAGTATCTATCATTAAGCTTCCATTACCTCATCATTTCCAGGGCTACTGTAACCAATAGCAACCGAACCCAGATCTGATCTGTTCTAGTGTTCCTGTAACCAATAGCGACCAGACCCAGACCTGAACACGGGGCGGCCATCGCAGACGATACTTATGACATACTATTGTGTGGCGGGTCTGAATTATTCACACTCCGGGCTTTCCAAGGACAACTGCGCCTCTCTCTCATTTAACAAACGGGGGCCGGGATGTCGAGGAATGATGTGTCGTCACCGCCGATATCTCCACTGAGATGTGCTGTCATGCTTCAAGGCTTTCACCGCCTTGACTAGGGGGTGTTCTCCTTCCTCCACGTCACGGATGAGTATCCATTTCAAAGTCAAAGGAGGAGGACTGGTTGAAGGTAAACCCCGGGTGAAGGCGTTCAGCGGGGAGGGTTCACCCTCCGCTGACGGTCGGCCCGGTCCTGGTTTTACCTCACTCCTCGCTCCTCCGCGGAGGCTGATACTCCTCCGCAAGCGGAGAGCGTGGCGAGGAAACTGGAGACACCCCGCGGACGAAGCACCCATCGGTGTCTCTTCCCCCTGGCAGACCTGCTGGTGCTGGGGGTGATGGGATGGGGGTGGGGTGCCCAGGTGTGGACAGGCTGAAAGGGCCCCAGCCGGCAGCCGATTGGTCGCGTTCAGTTTCCGTTGACAACGTTGACCGTTCTAGAATAACCTGTGGCACCTTCTAGAAGAGACGTGTTGAGGGGAAAGGCTGGTCTTTTAAAATGCAGTGATCCTTGCGTTTACCTTCACTTGGGTTCTGGTGGCCACTCAGGTGTTTGCAGGTCTGAGCTGCGAGCTGTCATTTTGTGAATGGAATCAATCTCAGCTTCTACTGGACTCTGGGTTTGTTTGGATCGATGGTGGCTGGACCCCTGAGATGTTCTGAGGTGTCACCTGGAAAAGCTTGAGAACATTTTTAACGCAACATCAACCATCAACCAGTGAAAGTTCCTTCTCTGAAGAAAATATTCAAAGCCAAACTTTTGAACAGAAAACCTTTTGAGGAACAAACTTGTGAGGACCTGAATCTCAAAGGAGCACTTGTGTAGGTCTGCCAGGTGGCCATGCCCTCCTGCTGTGAGCCTCTGAGGAGGGGCTTGTTGCGGCGCTACAGGCAGGTGCCGCGGGCTGAGGCTGACCGAGCCTTCCCTTACCGGGGCCGGGGGTCCACCAACCGATGCCTGGTACATTTCGGTAGGTCACCCCCCCCCCCAGCACTGAGCTTTGAGTCTCCCTGTCCTCCCTCTGCCTTCCCCTTCCTGGTGTTCCTTATGGTACTGAAAGAGGAGGTTTCAACCTTCATCAATAGTCAGGGCAGGGAGTAAAAGATCGCAATTTTATGTCACAGACTAATTATCCTGTTTTATTTTCGCCAATATTATATTGAGTGGGGAGGCTATGCAGAGTCTAGGTGAAATCTGGGCACCTTGGGTTTAAATTTACACAAACGTGCATCCTGTTCAGTTTAGTCCCAGCTGGGGGAGATTTGATATCCTGTTTAATATTAAGGCAATATTATATTGAGGAAAATATTCTGATTTTCAATATTGTTCAGTATGTTTTGATTAGAATTATTGACAAATGGTTTGTGGCAGTATAACGTGTCTGGCTTGATTGGCTGGACCCAGTTGTCATTGTATTTATCACAGCTATAACGGTATCGTGATCAATCGTGATTTAACAAATAAAAATGTCTCTTTGTTATATTTAAAAAGATCACATTACGGATCTATTGATTTCCTGTAGCACCCCCTACTCACTATGCACTTTCACAAGTTCATCTCCAGTGAGTCTAATTGACTGTCACATCGACTATCTCACAAATGGAGTTTGATTTTGGGGAATATGTGGGCTGATTAAGGCGTTTAGTGCCCTAATCTCTCTGGGGCCTTCTGCTCTCCTGTTGTGCCAACAATAGTTGAATCACTGATCTGAAGCCAATCCAACGGCTAATTAAACGTTCTGTTAGCTTCCTGTCTGAAATGCTTCAAATATGTTTCCCATACATTTTAATAAGTAACTTCATGTCGGTCAGGAATCCTTCAAACCTCCAGTGACGTTGCTATTTTTGTTGTATGAGAATCATGGTCTTCTTTCTAAATTCACTGAATAGTCTTTCTGTTTATCACCTCAGCTCCTCTGTTTCAGTTTTATACCCTTCACTCGTTATTATGGGAGTACATTGTGACGGATCGTAAGTCATCAAAGTGATATCAACGGATCCTTTGCCTTTGTCTTTCAAAAGACTCAGAAGCCATTTCTTCTGTGAAGATATTCACCCCAAACTGATCCTTATAAACACACTAATACCGAGTGGAAGGCTCAGACAGCCACCACCGGGCTTATTGGATCCACCCTCTGTGTTCACGTGTTACCCTGCGGGCTCTTTGTTCCGACTGGAACCCGACTCCCTGCTCTGAAGTGGATAGGTAAATGGTTCACCTATTGTGGTTCCTGTTTCCATGCTGTCACTTCCTGGTCCTCTGCCTCATCTGATTACCGTGCAGACCGTCTGATACCCAACGCTGTCCGCCCAGGCCTCGTCTCGGCCGCTACATCTGCCCGGTCAAGATTGAGTGATACTGGTAGTGGTTGTTGCACTATGACCCCCTGCTGAGTGACTGCAGCCATGAGGTTTAAAGAGGGGGAAGAAGGGAATCACATCCACCTTTTCAAATGACAGTGTTTCGAACATTCAACCGATTGTATTATTAGTATGATGGCAAGTTATTACAAAGAAAATGATTGTTGACTATTTGTCGTGGGGTTTTGTCTTGGAGACTATAAATAGTGTTATTTTGTCCAATAATAATAAGACCCATCTGTAGTTATCTTTACAAATAGATTTGCAGATGAAAAAGGGATATGGAAAGAATGGATGACCAGAGAGGATATAAGGGATGGAGAAAGGATGGATGCTATACCAGTTTTCTTTGAGCCCATTCTAATCTCATGGCGTCCAACTCTCATGTAATCAATCTGATGAAAGCATCTTGTTGTTGTCATGGAGGCACGACCAGGAGGTGGAGAAGGAGGAGGAGAAGCAGGTGGAGGAGGTGTAAGGAGGAGTAGTGGGAGTTATTAAGGAGATCTATGAGGCATGACTACCAGCTAATTGCTGGACCGCTTCATCCTCATCTGCATCTCCTCTCATCGTTCTCAGTGCTGTTGTCTTACGGAGAGACCACATTCACGACGGCTTCTCCTAACCTTGTTCACGAGTCTCACAATCATACGGGTCCTCTAAGGGTTTTCCTTGAACAGGTCCGAGAACTGCAATGCACTTAACACCACAAACGCCACAGCATCTTAAAATTCCATTTAGATTCAAATCAGTTAATTCACCGTAAACCGCTTAAGATAAAAGCCTCTTCTAAAAAGTATTTGAGTAAATAACTCATTTATTTTCCTCACCCTTTTCTTCTGCCTCCTTTGAAGGACCAATCACCTCTTCCAGATGCCTCACTCCCTCCCCCCCAGTACCTCATTCTGGTCACCTGAACCCTTCACCCAATAAGATGTCAGTTGGGGTACCTTTGAGGCTAACCAGAAAACAAAGCTCAGAGGCGAGGGATTGGCAGTGATATGTACAGAGGTAGAAAAGGAGAGCTTTATACCTTGCGCCGCCTCCTCTCCACTGACTCTCAGAAGCCTTCTGATGGCCCTGGATCAGCTGAGGGAACGGTTGTTTGCGGGCGCCCCACGTTTGTCCTTGAGGGGTGTGGGG
The DNA here is from genome assembly GCF_949987615.1 of Pollachius pollachius. Lineage (NCBI taxonomy): Eukaryota > Metazoa > Chordata > Actinopteri > Gadiformes > Gadidae > Pollachius > Pollachius pollachius. Next base: position 9,528,513 of record NC_136947.1, on the reverse strand, counting down.
CTTCGGGGTTATCGTGAACTTTCAGTATTCGTTCAAATCCCCCTGCCCCGATAGAGCTGCATGACTCGGCAGCCAAGATGGCTCCCTCCGTTCTGTTTCAACCTCCAGCTGCGCTTTTCGCGTTATGCAACTAAACCAGGAAGTGGAACTTTGGGGGATTATTTTATTCATCAGATCAAACACGGCTTTCCAGTCGAATCCCCGTATCTCCCGTGTGCCGCGATCAGGATGCCGACATTGGCCGAAACGGACGGCTGAGCGGGATGTTGTCGTTGTCCTCCACTCGACCAGTGCCACAGAGCATGTCGTGTGTGAACGGCGCCACAGAGCACGTCGGGCCTGGCTCACGATGGCCCACACAAACATTGGCGTCTCTTTCCATCTTCCCACACATCCCCCCTTTATCAAGGCCTGGAACCCCCCCCCCCCCCCCCCCCCCCCCTCCCAGTGGCGCCACAACAGCACGGCGCTTTGATACCCGCCGTCGCTATGCAATATTAATCATGCGTGTTGGAGTTAATGCCTCTTTAATGTATGTTCTCCGCCATGCGTCTCCCCCCGTGTCACGCTACCCTAAACCACTTGTTTGGGTAATGGCTGTCTGGTCTCCCAAGAGGGGAGTCTGTATCGCGAGGAGGGGGTTGAGTTCACAAGGATATTTAAACATCCTGGAACGGGGTCATTACTGATTCTGGGCCCGTTAAAGGCTCGCAAGCATCAAGCCCAGATCATTCGTTAAACCAAACGCGGGTTTAGCGAATCACCCGGGCTGGATGCTGTTGTCTACCACACCTACATTTACATTTAGCAGACGCTTTTATCCAAAGTGACTTACAATAAGTACATTGTCAGAAGAAAGAGAAACAACAATATATCGCTGTCGGTACAGTAAGGATGTTAATAGAACAAAGTGCCAACCATTAACAATCACTAGGTTAACCCTTTCCCCGTATACAACAGAGATAGCTAGCTAGGACAAGATGCTACACAGTGCTAAGTACTATTTTTAAGTCGCATGATGTACAACATACAATAAGTGCGTAAGAGGGGGGTGGGGGGGGGTAAGAGGGGAGGCTATGCACAGTCTAGGTGAACTCTGAGCACCTTGGGTTTTTATTTACCCATGGGTGATCCTGTGCAGTTTAATCCAAGCTGGGGGAGATTTGAACCATCATTTGATGTGCGAGGTCTGCTTATCTTGTCCCGGCATGTGTAGTGGCGGCCGTCCAGGGAGCCGACTTCTCCTCATGTGACGAGCTCCACGTGAGAGCGGCGGTGGTACCATTTAGCAAAAGACTCCTGGATAAAAGGCCAGATGGATGGCTGATTGCTATCTGTCTCTTATCTCTGTCTTGTTCTCTCTCGGTCTCTGTCGCACTCTTTCGTTCTCCTGTTCTCCCTCTGTCATTCTCTCTCGTCTCTCTATCATTCTCTCTCTCGTTCTCTCTCTGTGGTTCTCTCTCGTTCTTGTTCTCTCTCGTTCTTGTTCTCTATCTCTCGTTCTCTCTGTCTCTTTCCCTGTCTGAAGGAGCACCACATCTCCCCCTCCACTCAGGTTCTGACGTGCCGAAGCAAATTAAGTCTTTAAACCCGGGGCTGGCGGTTCTGACACCTGGGCTGCTTTTATTCTGAAGCCAATCAGAGATTCCAAAATCAATGTCATCGGAGGCACTCTCAATTGACCAATAGCAGCCCTTTATCCATTTATTGTCGTGCATCCCATACCGCGGCGTTCCCCTCGTGTGATTGGCTGTTGGAGGCCAGAGGGCGGTCCTGCAGCTGCTGCCCTCTAACGTCTCCCCATACGGTCATGGGTCGTTAAGGGGGAGGGATAAATCAGGACTCTCACCGGTGTGGTGCCCCTGGGCTTAGCGTGGCACCAGGTAATTGCGGCCGCTGTAATGAGAGACGAAAAGCGGGAAGAGGTTAGCGCCTCGACCGCACTGCTGATAGCACGCTTAATGATATTATTAATATCTGGGAGGGGGGAGAGGAGGAAGGGAGGGGAGGGAGATGGAGGGAGCGAGGAACATGAAGGGAGCGTAAGAGCTTTCGTATCGAAAAACAGTTGAACCGTGGACGATGGGTATCGAACTGGGTACATTTTCCGGCTGGGAATCGAACAGCCTGACCGATACGCTACGGCGCCAACACATCACCTCCATCTGGAGTCCCTGAGGAACAGAAGGAACATATGTCTCCAGTGTTCCTGCTCCTTGACAGTCTCATCAGTCTGTCATCGCTGGAGCACTGACGGCAATTATTCCTTCAATTAATAGAGATTTTTTCCTTCTTTGGAATAGTCGGGTTTAATGCAATGTGTCCGCCTGTCTCCCTGTCTGTCTGTGTGACAGTAGTGCATCAATATTTTCTGGCTGGTGGCTGAATCTTTGCGCCTGAATGCCTCCCCGCCTGTCTGTCTCCCTACCTGACTGTCTGTCTGTTGGTCGGCCTGTCCGTCTGTCTGTCTGCCCATATGTCTGTCTCTGTGGTCTTGTGCACCAGTCCCTCTGTCTCGGGGCCACAGTAGAGTGTGTTAAGCTAACTAGCGTGGCTCCATCGATTCTGTCAGCTAGCCGAAGATCCTGGGTGACCTTTAACCCTGGCTGGCTGCTTCCTCTAACAGAATGAAAGTCTTATGGAAGACAGGCCGATCCGCTGGGAATGGGGGGGGGGGAATCGCTCGCAGCGAGGTCATCCACAGACACATACACACACTGACAGCATGTACGCACACACACATACACTGACAGCATGTTCTCAAACATACACTGACAGCATGTATTCACACACACACTGACGGCATGTACACACACGAGCACGCACATGCGAAAGCACACACGCACACTCTGACATCATTTATTTACTAACACACACACACTGGCTGCATAAACGCACGCACACTGACAGCATTTGCAGGCAGGCAGACTGACTGACTGACTGACTGACTGGATTAATGTTATCTAATCCTGTGAATGTCTCAAAGAGACGAGGAGGAAGCCCTTCCCGTCTCAGCTGGGGGTGCGGGTGCGCTGGGTTATTACCTGATGTGCACAGCGGGGCGGAGCCTCCCTGATGACCTGTGTGTGTGTGTCTGTCTGTTTCAGGAGTGTGTGGCTGCTGCGGGCCCCTGAGGCCCCGCTACAAGCGCCTGGTAGACAACATCTTCCCAGAAGACCCCAAAGTAAGTAACCCCGGGTGAACCCCTGTTAAGAGCCATGTCTATTTGTAGCACCATGTGTGGGGCTGTGCCTGGGTGGTTAATTTCACAGTCCTGTCACAGTCCAGGACCTGATCCACAGAACCAATCCAACGTCCAAAGTCATACATGTTTCACCTGAAAGGCACACTCTTTTCATTCACACCATGTTGTGTATTTCGTTGTTTTTCCCGAAATGGACGAAAACATTTGAGTGATATATACCAAATACTTTTATGAGTAAATACTAACAGTATTGAGTATAGTACCCTGTGTGTGTCTTTTATATTCATAAGCGACGATCACTTCAATAATGATCATGATACGCATGCTAGTATGCTACACATGCTTTTCGGTTACACGTGACCGTTACAGTTTGTGTTGCCATGTTTTGCTCAATCATGCATCAGAATCATAACAAGCGCGTTCTTTTTGTTTGTTTCTCTTTGTGAACCGCTCCTTAATGAGCTGTCAATGGTGCTGAGCGACAAAACCTTCATTCTACAAAACCATGATTGGATTTTCAGTATCAAGATACACACAAAGATGTTGTTGTGGTGACGCATATTTAGAATTATATATATATATATATATATATATATATATATATATATATATATATATATATATATATATATATATATATATATATATATATATATATATATATAAATATAAATATATAGAGATATTAGCTGTGGCGTTAAGATAATTGGACTGTCATACTGGTCCCTGAAGCCTTAACGAGCTGAGGGATCTCGGATCATTAACATCGACATCACATTAACAACACATAACTTCCCCCTCCCCCCCACACACACAACCACGTACCGTCAGCCTTCCAAACAACCTCTGCTAATGACCTTGCTAAGTGCTGGCGTCGCGCAGCGTAGCGAAGAGTCTCCTCTCCCCCCCTCCCCTCCCTCACATCCCTCAGTGTTGAGGTGTGTTTGGGTGAGGGAGATTTGTGCGTGAGGGAGGTGTGTGCCTGAGGGAGGTGGGTGTGTGAGCATTGCGTTACAGACAGTGTTGCCAGGTTGGGCCAGATTTCCCAACCTGGCAACACTGACGCACCTGTCTGATTGATCTCAGCGGTAGGTTCTGGTGGGGGGGAGGGGGGGGTCCTTTGCTGTCAGCCGGCAGGTGGAGAGGGACCTGGTTCCGCTCGGCTGCTCCTGACCTTGTCCATTTAATTATTACCAGTCTGGAGCTCAGCAGAGCTCTGTCTCTGGGGGGGGGCTTCATCTTGGCTTCATCTTCCTCCCTCTGGCCCCTGTGACGAGACATCAGCCCTGCTTTCAAACACCCGCGCTTGTCTCTTGGAATTGCGTGTTTCGATTGCCTCAAAACACGGTATTCGATGGCTTTAAATCTTTAAGAACCAGTGGGGGTTTTATTTTGATTGGTAACATTTTTAAAGAATGATTGACAGTTGACTGTGTGAACAGGATCAGATATAGCTGGGACGGAAATGGTTGTGTTAACCTACCTTGGAATCAACTGGAATTCCTAAGTGAGCCTGTATCAAATCGAAATGCTAATTAAATTTTTAGGCCAAAATTAAATGTATGTATTAAAGTTACGCCTGGAACTTTGAATGCTTCCGAACCCAAGTCCTTGGTTATTGTTTGAGTGTGTGTGTGTGTGTGTGTGTGTGTGTGTGTGTGTGTGTGTGTGTGTGTGTGTGTGTGTGTGTGTGTGTGTGAGAAATAAGATTGTTCGGCGCTGTGTTTAAGGGGAGAACTGATTTCATGAGCATTGTTCAGCACCAAGCCTCATAATGGGCCGATGAAATAAATCAAATAAGTAGAGCTAAAGTTAATTAACAGAATTCATCACACTGCTATAATAACTGAAATAGGAACAGTCACACGAGTTAATGGGACGCAGTGTGTATTTTGGATTAAGTTGATGTCAAGATATGTTCAGTAATGAGCTAATTCTTCAGTTGTTTGAAGCAAGTAAAATAAAGAAATATCACAAATGACCTGGTTGAAAGGGCCAGTGTCAACCAACTGGTGGACACTACTGCAGACAGTAAGAGTGATGTAAAGAGTGGGATGGATAGTCAGAGAGAAAGTGACATTAGGAGTGAGATGGAGGCGGTAAGAGAAAGTGTGACATTAATAGTGAGATGGAGACAGTAAGAGAGTGATATTAAGAGTGAGATGGAGATAGTAAGAGAGTGACATTATGCGTGAGATGGAGACCGTAAGAGTGATATTAGGATTGAGATGGAGACAGTAAGAGAGAGATTGACCTTAGGCGTGAGATGGATACATTAAGAGGGAGAGTGACATTAAGGGTGAGATGGAGACAGTAAGAGAGAGGGTGTAATTAGGAGTGAGATGGAGCTGGTAAGAGAGAGGGTGACATTAGGCGTGAGCGAGAGAGAGCGACATGAAGATAGAGAGAGAGACAGAGAGAGCCAATAACAGAGAAATTAAGAGAGAGAGGGATGGGAATGACAGAAGATGAGCAGAGTGAGAGTCACAGACAGATGGACAAAGATGGAAAAAACAGGTTACAGCTGGAGATATGTTGGCTGAGACAGCAAGGCAAATACTTCAGGGGATACTGAGAGAGAGATGGAGACAGGAGCAGAGAGAGTGAGAGAGAGAGACAAAGATACAGAGAGAGAGGGACAGAGACACTCATAGACAGACTAAATGTGGAGAGAGACGGGGCGACACAAGCACACACTTTTAGGGGGAGCAGATGGAGCGATAGAATTAGAAAGAGAGGCTGAGGGAGGGAGAGAGGCTGTGGGAGGGGGAGATGGGGAGAGCAGATCCAGGGATAGAATTAGACAGAGGCCGAGGGAGGGAGAGAGAAAGGGAGGGGGAAGGAAAGGGGAGATGGAAAGAGTTAGAGGCAGATAGAAACAGAGTCAGAGGAAGATAGAGAGAAACAGAGTTAGAGGAAGAAAGAGATAAACAGAGTTAGAGGAAGATGGAAACAGAGGAAGTTGGAGGCAGATAGATGGAAACAGAGTTAGAGGCAGAGAGAACCAGCGAGAGAGGCAGGTAGAGCTCGAAGCGGAGGCCACAGGGAGGTGACCTCTGACCCACGTGTCCCCAACAGGACGGGTTGAGTAAGTCGGACATGGAGAAGCTGACCTTCTACGCTGTTTCGGCGCCAGAGAAGCTGGACCGCATCGGGGCCTACCTGGCAGAGAGGCTGAGCCGGGACGTCGTCCGGCACCGCTACGGGTGAGCTGACCTCTGACCCCTCCTCACACAGTGCCGCCCTGCACACAGTACTAACATAGAACTGAAACAGATAGGACTGGCTTTGTACCACAGTACTAACATGGTACCTACAGTACTAACATTTAGTAAGAACTGAAACACATAATACTGGCATAGTACCACAGTACTAATATGGTACCTACAGTACTCACATAGTACATACTGAAACACATAGTACCGCAGTACGAGCATAGTAAATAGTATACTGAACGTTTCTGAAACACATAGTACTGGCATAGTACCACAGTACTACCATAGTACCAGAGAACTAACGTGGTACCTACAGTACATGTAGTACTCCCATAGTACCCCAGTACTGCCGTAGTACCACTAACATAGTACAGGACGACGTGGAGTCTGTCTGGTTGAAGGGGCTCTCGTTGTTTTGGGGGAGACTTCTGGTGTTGGGGCAGAACAGACCTGGTGGACGACGGGAATAAAACCTAAGGATAGAAACGAGGAGCGGCGTCTCTTGAATGGACTGACTCCAGGGAATCCATAATCAATGCTGGCAAGAAATGATGGATGTTTTATTAAGTAGGTGAGAGAGAGAGAGAGATGGACAGCTAGCGCTGAGGGGGAGAGTGAGAGGGACAGGGATGAGGGAGGGGGAGGGATGGGGATGGATGAGGGGGAGAGAGAGAGGCCCCAGTAGTGAGAAGTCTCTGAGCGATGTCTCCCCCTGTTCAATGTCAGTGTCCCTCGCCCACACAGGCCAGCATACAGTCAGTCCACTCTTACCCATGTTTATGACTAGTTCACCATGATTATAACTAGTTAGCAGAGCTAACCTGAGCCTGTGCTCTCTGAGACTGACCCTCATCCGTCTCCAGGAACGTGGTGATCGCCATGGAGGCCCTGGACCAGTTGCTGATGGCCTGCCACTCCCAGAGCATCAAGCCCTTCGTGGAGAGCTTCCTCCACATGGTGGCAAAGCTGCTGGAGTCCAGGGAGCCAGACCTGCAGGTCCTGGGCACCAACTCAGTACGTACCCCTCCCTATATCTATACTGCTACATACCAACTCAGTACGTACCCCTCCCTATATCTATACTGCTACATACTGCTACATACCAACTCAGTACGGACCCCTCCCTATATCTATACTGCTACATACTGCTACATACCAACTCAGTACGTACCCCTCCCTATATCTATACTGCTACATACTACTACATACCAAGTCAGTACGTACCCCTCCCTATATCTATACTGCTACATACTGCTACATACCAACTCAGTACGTACCCCTCTCTATATCTATACTGCTACATACTGCTACATAACAACTCAGTACGTACCCCTCCCTATATCTATACTGCTACATACTAATAAATACTGCTACATACCAACTCAGTACGTACCCCCTACTTATACCTATATACATATTAATACATACTACTACCCAGCAACTCAGTATGTTCCCCCTCCCTATACCTATATTGCCACATACTAATGCATAGTAATGCATACTACCGCATACTATTACATACTGGTTGATGGGTTTGGGAGGGTGTAGAAGGTGGTGGAGGATGTGGATTAGTGGTTCATGGGGTTGGGAGGGAGTAGAAGGAGGTGGTGGTGGAGGTGGTTCATGGGTTTGGGAGACAGTGGGGGATTAGTGTGTTGTTGCCGTTAGCTGGGAGCTGTGCTAATTAAATGAAGCGCCATCTCTAAGCACAGACCTATCCTCACTTTAGGAGGAGTTTACAGCCTGGCTGAGGAAGGTGTGTGTTGGTGCAGCATAGTGTGTGTGTGTTGGTGCAGAATAATGTTTGTGTGTGTGTGTCGGTGTGTATTGCGATATTGTGATAATGTATTGTGATAATGAAGTGTTCTTAATAAGTTGGAGTTGGCCGCTCTAAACAGGAGCATTAAGGGCACCTCCCAGCGAGGCTGTGGTCCTGATCGACCAGGGTCTTCACGGGGCGAAACCGGCCAGGGGAAACATGTTGTTAATACTATTTACATGTTGTATTATCAACATGTGAGTGTGTAATACGTATACAGTGAAAGAAACGTCTAAACACCCTATGATTGGAAAGAAGCTAAACTAACTTACTAGTCTGAACAGAACCGTAGAACTACCGGTTCAGATCTCGTCTCTTCTCGTCTGTGAACCGAGTCGCTGACGCAATGAATCAACCATCTGAGACGGAGAGGGGAGTAACGACTCCGCCGTCGGACTGAGCGCGTCACGGCCTTGAGTGTGATCCCCCACGCTGCGGAGTCCCCCTCTGTGATTGGCTGGTGTGGTCTGTGATGTGGCTGGTCGTGAGGTGAGGGCGCCTGTTGATCAGGCGGCCCCCTCGGCGCCTCCTTTGATCCGCGGTGCTCCTCCCCTGCCGTTGCGTGGAGCAGAGATCGACCCCTCGGGCGCGGTGCAGTGTTTAACGTCTCGGGGTGAATACACAGGCGTCGCGCTGCCTCTCCGTCTTCATCTGCCTTGCTCCAGCTGGTTTGTTTACAAGATGGCCGTCCGGATAAGCGGTCTCCCCTCCCGGTGTCTGCCGTCCTTGGAGAAGGTCGAGCTAGTTCATCGCGAATGGGGGCTAGCAGCTAGCAGTAGTGGCTAGCTGGCGTGCTATCCTACTAGCTTATTTTAATGAACAAACCTCCTCCTCCTGATGTCTTCTCCTCTAATGTGTCCTCCTCCTCTATAGTGTTCTACTCCTCCTCTAATGTCTCCTACTCCTCCTCTAATGTCTCCTACTCCTCCTCTTATGTCTCTTACTCCTCTATGACACATCTCCCTCTCCTTTAATTGGGCTTTCAGAAAAGCCCCCAGGGAGGCGGGCATATTTATTAGCAACATATAGTGTATCACGGTGATGTAAGACACACACACATACACACGCACACACACACAAACACACACACACACACACACACACACACACACACACACACACACACACACACACACACACACACACACACACAGTGTCTGTCTGTGTTACGTTGAAATTAGCACACACACACACTCATCAACCGAGCCTGGTCGCTAGAAGGCATCTGTGACATATGAAGGCCATTTCCCCGCCACTCGGCCTTATTTGCATGATTAGATCGGAGCTCAAACAATCCGTCCTCCATTTTGTCTGGACTGGTCCGTCCTGCACGCCAGGATGTTTCTCCTCTGCTCCTCTTTGTCCACTCTCTTTTGTTTGGTCAAAGTCACGTTGAGGTCTCACAAAAACACTCTGTTGGCGGGCTGTGAACCGACGTTGATCTGGGCCCACGCCGTCCCCCTCTTCCTCTTCCTCTGATGCCAGATCGGGGAGGACCTTCAGCGGGGGAGGCCGTGCTGATGGGTTCTCCTCTCCCCTCTTCTGTCGGGTTCTCCTCTCCCCTCTCCTGTCGTGTTCTCCTCTCCTGTCGGGTTCTCCTCTCCCCTCTCCTGACGGGCACAGACGGACAGAGAGGGAGGAAGAGAGGGAACAGACAGACAGAGAGGTAGGGAGAGAGGGAACAGACAGACACAGAAAGGGAGGAAGAGAGGGGACAGACAGACAGACAGAGAGGAAGGGAGAGAGGGGAGTGACAGACACATAGAGGGAAAAGGGAGGGAGAGAGGAGACAGAGACAGACAGACAGAGAGGAGGAGGCAGAGGCAGAAGGTGTTATTGAAAGAGAGGGGTAGGACTGTTCCTCTTTCTCCACCGTCACGGTGATAGGAGGGGGGCCGAGTGCTGCTGCAATATGCTAACGGACGACGATAGCTTAGCAACTGGTGGCCCTGCGCGTCCGTTTGGCGTGCTCGTCTCCGTGACCCCCGTGAGACGCCGGGGGTGTTAGAGGGCGTGGAGGGGACCGCAACCACAATCTTTGCAGGCTAATCGTTTCTCGCCGTCAGACGACAAAAGCGGGGATGTGGGTCCGGGCCGGCCTTTGTTGGAGCTTCCATTAGGGAGGGGGGGGTGCGGGGGGTGAGGTCTATTTCCAGCACCGCCGCCGCCACTAGCTAGCTAGCGTCCCCTCTGAGTGTCTGCTGCATTCAGCATTTGACACCGGTGCTTTATGCCGGTGCTAATTAAAACCCGGGCCGTTAAGGCTGTTTAAATCTGAATGCTGGGGGTGGGGAGAATTAACATGACGAATGGTTATCAGCTCTGCGCACACAGACACACACAGACACACACACAGACAAACCCACACACACACACACACACACAGACACACAGACACACGCACACAGACCCACACAGACACACACACACACACAAACCAGTTGGTCTGAGCTCCATGAAAACATTTCCATCCCTGCCTTCCGATGCAGAGGTGCAGGGAAAGGACAGGAAATGATGTCGTAATGCAACATATTCAAATTGCTTGGTTGGATTTTAGTTTTAATCCAATCATCCACGGTGAAATGGCCACAGAAGCCCTGCGGACCGTTTAAAGGAGCTAACCAGGCTAACTGGGGTCTGGGGATGGAGGATGCTAGTGTGAGAGCATTAGCATACCAACCAGGTCGGCCGGCCCACCAATCAGAGTGTGTCTCTCTTGTCCCCACAGTTTGTGAAGTTCGCCAACATCGAGGAGGACACGCCCTCGTACCACCGGCGCTACGACTTCTTCGTGTCCCAGTTCAGCGCCATGTGCCACTCCACGCACGAGGAGCCCGAGACACGCTCCAGGTACACACGCGACGCACGTGCACACGCATGCACATGCACACGCATGCACATGCACACTCATGCACATGCACTCCCTCCACACCACAGCCAGGCTCTGGGGGATCATTCCCTCTCTCCTCATTGGTCAGGGCTAACGAAGCAAGCTACCTGCATTAATGTGGTTTGTAGTTGATGAGTTAATTAGTAGTTCATTAGTTTGGAGATGAACTGCTATTGGTTTGGATGTAATGGAGCATGGAGGAGCATCTGGCTCCTGTACGGATGGAACATTGGTTTTTCGTCTGTCTGTCTCTCTCTCAGTCTGTCTGTCTCTCTACCTGTCTCTCTCTCTTTACCTGGTTGTCTCTCTCGACCTGTCTGTCTCTCTGTCCCTCGCAGTCATTCTACATGTCACTCTCTACCTGTCTGTCTGTCTGTCTGTCTGTCTGTCTCTACCTGTCGGTCTTTCTCTCGACCAGTCTCTCTCTCTCTCCCCCTGTCTGTCTGTCTCCCTGTCTGCTTCTCTCCCGGTCTCTCTCTCTCTCCCTGTCTGTCTCTCTACCTGTCAGTCTGTAGGATCTGGGTGGCGGGATACACGGGGCCTGAAGGGCGTGGTGAGGGAGACTGAACCTGTCTCTCTCTCTCTGTCTGTAGGATCCGGGTGGCGGGTATCAGAGGCCTGCAGGGCGTGGTGAGGAAGACGGTGAACGACGAGCTGCAGGCCATCATCTGGGAGCCGCAGCACATGGACAAGCTGATCCCCTCCATGCTGTTCAACATGCAGGACGCCGAAGACCTCGACAGGTACCCCACATGGTCCAAGACCATCTTTTCCTTACCCGAATCGTGAACTTGAGTATCGGCCGATATGGAGTGTATATACTGATACAGCACCTAGCATTGTAACTACTAATAGCACTTGTTCTCATTGAAGGGGTTCTCTTACGATGACGGCAATGTACAATCGATTCACTTACTGCCAGAACTAGATAATTTACAGTCTATTATTATTATAATACTTTTGTGTTCTTCAAGTTAAGCGTGAGCATCCATGTTTTTCCAACTTGGTAGCTCAAACGCACGTAGGTCGGAGACAACGCGTTTCCCGTTCCGACTTTCGACCTCAAGCATCGAATGCAGCATTACACTTGTTCATGACGCTCTCCGCCTGTCTAGTAAAATAGTGTCATGTGAAGGTATCGGATTTGCGCAGAGACTTGCTTACTCCCTGATACCCGTTAATACAGTATCGGAGGAATTTCGGACACTGGTATCGGTACCGGAACAACTCTATACGACGCCCCCTTCTCTCTGTCTCTCTGCTCGTCCCTTCCTCTGTCCCCCCCGCCCCTGTCTGTCCGTCTGAGCCCCTATGCAGGCGGCGGTCTGATTGAGCGGATCCAAAGGTACGGCCACACTGAATGCGTTGCGCGCGTAAGGCGCCTAACCTGCCGCTTGATCATTGTGTGTCACAAAAATGGTTCAACGGGCCTTACGGGCCTACCCAGGTAGATGAGCCCGCCCAAAACTTATTTTCCCCCGCTGCTTTTCTTTTGCTCCACAAACATGGCTGAGATCACCACCATCGCTGCGCTGTATTTGTTGTGGGAGTTCGAGGAGAGTAGGAAACCCAAACGACGTCGTGTTTGGGTGCATGACATCCTCCGTAGGCGCTCACAGCTGGGTGAGTTTCACCACCTCCTACAGGAACTCCGCCTGGATGACGGCCGGTTCCAGCCGTGTTTTCGGTTGACTGGGGCCATGTTCGATGACCTGCTAGCCCGGGTTGGTGCCAGGATCTCCCGTCAGGACACCAACTGCGGGCGCTCCATATCAGCTGCAGAGCGCCTGTCTCTGCCGGTGACGTCGGGTCAAGCTCAACGCTGATTGGCTATCGCGGCTAAGCATCACGCGTAGGAGCGTAAAAAGGCGCGTTATTTCGGCGCGTAAAGCGCGTCTAAGGCGCTGCTTTAGAGCGTGTAACGCATCTACGCGCCTAAACCAATGGTTCCCAATGCAAAAATGGCGATTTTCTATGGCTCTAACGCGCTTAACGCGGTCAGTGTGGCCGTGCCTTAAGGCCTTGACTTAGCGTCTCATCAGGACCCGTCTGAGCGCGTGCCAGACAGATGCCGCTCCCTGTGGCTGTCATGGCGACGTCCCGACTGCCTGTTGCCAAGAACCGCACACGAGCGAGCAAACATATACGCACACATACACACACGTGCACGCTTGCGCGCATGCACGAACACAAACACAAACACAGCTGGGAGCCCAGAATATATCTTTAATCCTTTCTTTTTTTGAATAAACCCCAACCTCTGTCACACTGTCGCAGCCTTTTTCTCGGTACGTCTCTCTCTCTCTCTCTCTGTCTCTGTCTCTGTCTCTGTCTCTGTCTCTGTCTCTGTCTCTGTCTCTGTCTCTTGGTCTGTCTGACTGTCGCTGTCTGTCTGTCCTGGTCTGTCTCTCTCCTCACTTTATCCCTCTCTATCTCTGTTTCTGTCTCTCTCTCTGTCTCTGTCTCACTCCGTCTCTCTCTGTCTGTGTCTCACACACACACACACACCTAGACACACACACACACACACACACACACACACACACACACACACACGCACACGCACTCGTTTCCCTTCCTCCTAATCCCAGTCCTGTAGCTTTCTTTCTTTTTGGGTTTGTTTGTTTGTTTGCCTGTTTATTTCTCATCTTGCCCGCACCTTATTCCTCACGCCCAGATTCTCTGCCACGGTCTGGTTCTCCCCCTTAGATCGCCCCAGATCCCCTTAGATCCTCCCAGATCCCCTTAGATCCAGCTAGATCATCCTAGGTTCCCCCAGATCCCCCTCGGTCCCCCCGGACCCCCAGCCCGAGGTACCTTAGACGGGGCGCCCAACCCTGGTGTCTCACCCCAGGAGGGCTGCCTGCTCCCTGGGGAACGCAGGGGGCGGGAGGTGGAGGTGCTGGGTGGATGCTCTTCTCCTGCATGCGTCACTCTCTGTTCTCCTCCCTCTCCTCCTCCTTTCTGTTCTCTTTGAGGACTCGCCTCTACCTCTGCATTCTCCTCCCCTCCCATCATCCATCATTCCTTTATTAATTCCTCCTCCAACCTCCCTCCCCCTCCCCACCTTATCCTCCAAGTAGTTTCCATGTCAACACACATCTATTTTTAGAGCCACCCCCAAATCCCCTCCCATCCCAGGCCCCCTCTGACTTCCCTGTCTCTGTACCTAGAACTCTGCCTCCACCCTCAGCCTCCTCCGCCTCCACCCTCCGCCTCCACCCTCATCTTCCTCACCCTCCACCCTCAGCCTCCACCCTCCGCCTCCACCCTCATCTTCCTCACCCTCCACCCTCAGCCTCCACCCTCCGCCTCCACCCCCATCTTCCTCACCCTCCACCCTCAGCCTCCTCCGCCTCCACCCTCCGCCTCCACCCTCATCTTCCTCAGCCTCCACCCTCAGCCTCCTCCGCCTCCAACCTCAGCCTCCACCCTCAGCTTCCGCAGCCTCCTCAGCCTCCACCCTCAGCTTCTTCAGCCTCCACCCTCTGCCTCCTGCGCCGCCAACCTCCGCCCCAACCCTCAGCTTCCTCAGCCTCCAAGCTCTCCCAGCTTGCGCTGCCATCAGCCACAAGGCAGGAGGAATGGCGGCCATTCTGTTTCCCAGACCATCTTCCCCCTTTTCTTAGAAAAGGCTGAACGGTTCATGTTCTGTCCTTGCCGTTCTGTGTTCTTCAGTAGACTACGTCTTTAAGTTGAACCTCTTCAGGGCTGTTCTCCTGTGGAGACCAGCTTCACATCAACGGTTAAATGAACCACCACCAGCAGCGTGTTATTCACCCCCCCCCCCTCGCTTAATGAGGGTCAGTTTCAGACGTCTGGGGCTTAATGAGCCAGTCTGTCGCTATGACGACCACCGGCAGGCAATTAAACCCTCAATGTGACAAACTGGCCCACCGTGCTGAGCACCATTTCAAGAACACGGTCCGCCCAGGAAGAGAATTCAGTTTGGTCTGTGTAGTGTTTCCAGTGGAACCCCTGCTCCCAACACAAGAGATATCTGACATTAGGTTACCGCTGATATCCCAAGGATCCTTCCAGGTTGGAATCAAACCCCTAACCCTGGCAGTGCCCAATAGAAAACTGGATCAGTTGTAGAGTGTGGTTGTACTGGGCTGCTCCCAGTATCCCCAGTAAAAGACTGGTTCATCCTCTTTGGCGTTTGTGTAAATTCAGAGGCTCCTGGTCAACTTTCAGGAGAGAGAGAAAGAGAGTGAGGGAGGGAGAGAGTGAGAGGGAGGGGAGAGAGGGAGAGAGTGAGAGGGATGGGGAGAGGGAGAGTGAGGGAGAGAGGGAGAGGGAGATCTAGCTTGTTCGCCCAGCCCAGAGAGAGGCAGAGCAGCTTGTGACTGATGCATCTTTTCTTAGCCCTGATCGATGTGGTCTCAGCGGGGGTCTGAGCCCCAGAACCATCCGGTCTCTGGCCTCCATCCATCTCCAGCCCCCCCGAGAGGATAACATACTCTTCCTCCCTGACATCTGCATGTCACTGCTAGAACAACAAGGTTTTTATTAATTGAAAATATTCGGTTGTCCGGATTTTTCCGATAAACCTAAAATGGAAACGCACCAGGTGCTGTCGAAGCCAAGCTGTCAATAAGCGGCAATGCTTGGCCATTCAGGAGTGCTGCTGTGTCACCAGCTAATCCCTGGTTCCATGTCCCGCTCTGAGGCCACTGGGGTTATTATTCATTATGGAAGGCATCCATTTTGGGTTTGAAAAGATTTATGAAGCAGCATCATGGGATCATTGATATGTTACCATGTTGCCTTGTAAACTACGACATGACTTGAGTACAGTTTTCAGGTATCTGTACTTTACCCTGACAACTTTTATCTTTTACTCCCTACATTTTAAGGGAGTTAAAGATACAATTTGAGGGGAATTATCTTTTGTTTATTTATTTTACCTCATTGCGTGCCTTCAAAACATCAAGACGGATTTTACCCAAAATGGAAAGGACAACATCACACAGAATAGACGATCCCTTCCTCTGTGAATCCATCAGTGCGTATCAGGCAGACAGACGTAACGAGACGAAAAGGGCGTAAAACACAGAGACCAGGGAGACTTCTCCGTGAGGAACGGTGTCTGGGAGAACTAGCAGCCTAGTGAGGATGGATGAAAGTGAAGCCGCAAACACCACAGATGGAGCCGATTCAGAGCAGCGCTCTCAAGACATTCCCCGTCCGCGGCCGTGCTCAGGAGAACTGTTTGAAGTAGTCGCTCTGATAAGGATTCTTGGCGAATGCTTTGAGTCCTGTAGAGATGAAGGAATTTCTAACAAAAGGGTTTAGGGCTTAATTAGACGTGAAGTGCATTCTCGTTTTGATCATAATGTTTTGAATTATGTGGCTGACATTGAAAAAAATTTGAACGTTGAAGCAAAGTTGATGTTCAGTATATAGTTTATTTTATTTGAAGTCAGAATGGTTTAACTTTAACATTCTTTGAATTATACTAATATAACGTGAGGTTATGTTGGATTTGCACAGAAATTCTACTTGCGTAAAGAATTTGTGTACTTTATTTCTTTTCAAGAACTAAATTCATTCATAAAAACATTCAGCCAAATTCCCATTAGAATTTCCCCCCTGTAGTCAGTAGAATATTCCCGCAAGAATGCTACAAAAATAATGTATCCAGCTGAATATTTCCACTAAAAATCTTCCCCAGAACATTTCCATTAGAATATTAACAGCTGAAACCTAACACTAGAATATTACCGGCTGAAACCTAACACTAGAATATTACCGGCTGAATCCTACCACTTGAATATTACCAGCTGAATCCTACCACTAGAACATGGCCATTTGAATCCTACCACTAGAATATGACCAGCTGAATCCTACCACTAGAACATGACCAGCTGAATCCTACCACTAGAACATTACCAGCTGAATCTCTCCACCAGAGTGTCACCAGTAGAGTGTCACCAGTTGAGTGCGTCCACCATAACACCACCAGCTGAACCTCTCACGCAGAACGCTGGCAGTCAGACGGGCTGGGACGGCTCCAGCTGTGTCTGTGGGTTCATTCACAGCGCTGTGAGCAGGCTATAAATAGAACGCTCGGGTTATTGGATGAGTTAGGACTGCCGTGCCGAAGCCCCCCAGCAGACATCCTGTCATGATCCTGCAGAGAGTCTGAATCTCGCTCGGCTTAACAGCACTAATAATTAACGGCTCGGCACCAGGGCCTCAGCTGGCTCTCATAGCTCTCATTGTTACGTAGTGTTATGTAATGTTATGATCTCCACATCCACGCCGCACACAGCTCAATGCAGGGCTAGGCAGGCTAGCCAGGTGGGGAGCTACATGCTGGGCTAGCCAGGTGGGGAGCTACATGCTGGGCTAGGCAGGTGGAGAGATACATGCTGGGCTAGGCAGGTGGAGAGCTAGAAGCTGGGCTAGGCAGGTAGAGGGCTACATAATTGGCTAGATGCGAAGAGAGCTAGATGCTAGGCTACACGGGAAGAGAGCTACATGCTAGGTTATACTAGGCATATGTTTTTTGATGGTAGATCAAAGAGAAAGTGCTTTCCAATAAATCTGGGTCTGAAAATGTAAAACTTGCATAAATCAATTATTATTCCAACAATGGAAAATAGATTAAAGGAAAATTAAGATGCTATCTGATTAATCTCTCGCGCTTCATCTCTCTTCCACAATTTTCTCTCTCTCTCTCTCTCTCTCTCTCTCTCTCTCTCTCTCTCTCTCTCTCTCTCTCTCTCTCTCTCTCTCTCTCTCTCTCTCTTCCCCCCCCCCCCCACAGGGTGGGGCACCCCGCCACCCCCTCGGTGGGAGGTCAGGACCCCGACCCGGACCACCAGGAGGACCCAGTGGTCCTGGCTGAGAGCTGCTTCAGAGAGCTGCTGGGCCGCGCTGCATACGGAAACATGAACAACGCAGTGAGACCGGTCCTGGTGTAGGTTCACTACGCAAACACTCACTCTGGGGAGTTCACTCACTCACAATCACACAAACGCTCACTCTGGGGAGTTCACTCACTCACAATCACACAAACGCTCACTCTGGGGAGTTCACTCACTCACAATCACACAAACACTCACTCTGGGGAGTTCACTCACTCACAATCACACAAACACTCACTCTGGGGAGTTCACTCACTCACAATCACACCAACGCTCACTCTGGGGAGTTCACTCACTCACAATCACACACTCACTCACTCAATCTCACACACTTACTCACACACATACTCACTCACTCACTTGGGTAGTTCACTCACTCACAATCAAACAAATATTCACTCGCTCACTCACTCGCAATCATGCACATACTCACTCACAATCACACTCACTAATTGACTGACCGACTGAATAAGTCATAATCACTTACTCACTCACAATCTTACTCACAATCTCACTCACTCACAATCTCTCTCACACACACACACACACACACAACCACACAATCATACACATACTCACAATTTTACACACAATCAAACACTCACTCACTCTGGGGAGTTCACACACAGACACAGACACCCACACATACAGTCTACCTGTCTTGACCGGGGCACAAAGTGACATGTTCTTTTTCTCTGCAGCCACCTTGACAACCATCACCTGTGGGACCCAAACGAGTTTGCCGTTTCCTGTTTCAGAATCATCATGTACTCCATCCAGGTGAAGCCCCGCCCCCTCTCCCACAGCCTCCTATCACAAACTGTGTGTGTGTGTGTGTGAACACAACTCATAGTTGTTTGGTGATACGCAAACTTTTTTTGCAAGGTCAATAGAAGCATATTTCCTATGTAACGTTATACTGTATAATTATATATTTATTTTATTAGTATTTTATTTCTGGTTAGACTACAGACATTGGGACTCAAACCCACAACCTCTTGGTCGGCACCATAGCCACTAAACCAACCTTTTGTATACTATTCACGACGCCATCATCCAATGGGACTTTTTTTAGATACAGGTGGCCTAGAGCCAGCAGACCTCGGGGATTGAACCCTGAACTGCGTCTCAATGTATGTGCCCCCCCCAGGCGCAGCACTCCCACCATGTGATCCAGCAGGTACTGAACCACCTGGACACCCATGGCCGCAACACGCCCCGGGTCCGGGCCGGCATCGTCCAAGTGCTGCTGGAGACCGTCGCCATCGCCGCCAAGGGCTCTGTGGGTGCGTCACTTTGTCCGCTCTAGCTCTATAGAGCCTGCATTAATACACTCTGACCGCTCTAGCTCTATAGAGCCTGCATTAAGACTCTGACCGTTCTAGCTCTATAGAGCCTGCATTAATACACTCTGACCGCTCTAGCTCTATAGAGCCTGCATTAATACACTCTGACCGCTCTAGCTCTATAGAGCCTGCATTAATACACTCTGATCGCTCTAGCTCTATAGAGCCTGCATTAATACACTCTGACCGTTCTAGCTCTATAGAGCCTGCATTAATACACTGACCGCTCTAGCTCTATAGAGCCTGCATTAAGACTCTGACCGTTCTAGCTCTATAGAGCCTGCATTAATACACTGACCGCTCTAGCTCTATAGAGCCTGCATTAAGACTCTGACCGTTCTAGCTCTATAGAGCCTGCATTAATACATTCTGACCGCCCTAGCTCTATAGATCAGGGCTGCAACAACGAATCGATAAAAATCGATTACTAAAAGCGTTGGCAACGAATTTGGTCATCGATTTGTTGAGTCGCGCGATTAATACGTCTCTCATAGGCGCGGCACTGTTTACTGCCAGCCGCCAACAGGTTGGGTTCTTGGTTCATGCACGCTCACAGCGAGCTTTAGTGTGAGCGACCACAGCTTGTATTTTGTGTACCTTCACTGTCTTTGGGTTAAAAAAACTCCTTCAACTCAGTATCCGTCTAGTCCAACCAAAAACTCTGTCAGCTGCTGCTGCTACAGACGGTGTGCAGACGGGCTCGGAGTCGGCACTGCGTGCATCAACAGTCATTCAAGCAGCGATAGTAATCACACAACAGGACAGTGTATTGAGATTGAGATTTTGAGATTTTGGCGAAAACTTGTTTCCCAGCAATATAAAATAGATAGTAAAGATGGAATTAGGACCAGTTTATCTTGAGCTATGATCATCTTATCATCAATTAAAGCAATAATTTAAGTTCTATTGCAACAAAATAATAGAAAAGTATCAATAGTGTTAAAATAATCGTTAGTTGCAGCCCTACTATAGATCCTGCATTAATACTCTGACCGTTCTAGCTCTATAGAGCCTGCGTTAATACACGCTGACCGTTCTAGCTCTATAGAGGCTGCATTAATACTTTGACCGCTCTAGCTCTATAAACCTGCATTAATACACTCTAGCCGCTCTAGCTCTATAGAGCCCAAATGAATACAAGAAACTCGGACCACTCTAGGTCTATAGAGTCAACATAATAACAAGTCACTCTGACCGCTCTAGCTCTATAGGCAAGGCAAGGCAATTCTTCATCTCTTTCTTCTTTCTATCTCTGTCTCTCTAGCTCTCTCTCCCTCTCCCTCTCACTCCCTCTCGCTCTCTCTCCTACGCACTCTCTCTGGCTCCAGTGGATGTCATATTCAGTCTGCTCTGATGCTGTCATCTTTGTGTTAATGTGTTGTTGTGTGATAATTAACACCCACCATGCAAGGACCACTCACTCATGATTTGTCATTCTCTATGAGTGACAAACGACACTCGACTCGTTCCGGAGAGAACTTCCGCTGGCCGGTTGCAAACGGTTCTTTAACTGGTTCTGACTTGTTCCGGCCAGACAGAGACGTATTGTTTCGTACAGACTGCATGTTGCCTGGGTCAGGTGAATGGGTCTCGAACACTAGCTAAAGTCTCCCCATGTGTGCTGCTGTTCCAAAACCCTAAAACCCTTCAGACCATTAAAGAAACTTTTGACAGGTTTGACTCAAGAGTTCAAAAGACCAAAAGCCTTCGAACCAGAATGCCAGACTCCACCCAACCTCTGGCTGGGTATGTGACCGTAGCTAGTTAGCTAGATAGCATAGCTCCCTCCTCTGGTTAGGTATGTGACCGTAGCTAGTTATCTACATAGCATTGCTCCGTCCTCTGGTTAGGTATGTGACCATGCTAGATAGCATAGCGCCCTCCACCATTTAGGGATGTTACTGTAGCTAGATAGCATAGCTCCCACCGCTGGTTATGTATGTGACTGTAGCTAGCTCGCTAGAAGGCATAGCTGCAACCGCTGGTTACGTATGTGACTGTAGCTAGCTCGCTAGATAGCATAGCTCCCACCTCCAGTTAGGTATGTGACTGTAGATAGCTAGCTAGGGGAGCGTACCTATGTTCCCTGGGTCCTATGTTCCCTGCTTTCTATGTGACCGGGGAACAAAGGACCCTGTGAGCAAATCTTTTTTTCGTAGGATGGAAGGAACAAGTACCGCCTTTTTTACCTCTGATTCGCCTGTGATTGGTTAGAATGGCTCTCCTCTGATTGGTTAGGGTTAGGTATAGGGTTAACCCTCACCCTAACCCTAACCCTGACCCTAACCCTTTGCACCCGGGGAACATAGGACCTGGGAAACATAGGGATGACCCCCTAGCTAGCTATCTAGATAGCATAGCTCTGACTTCTGTTTATGTATACGAGCGTAGCTATTTAGCCAGATAGCATAGCTCCCTCCTCCAGTTAAGTATGTGACTTTTGCTAGCTCGCTTGATAGCATAGCTCCCACCTCGGGTTAAGTATGTGAGTGTAGCTAGCTAGCTTGATAGATAGCATAGCTTCCACCTCCGGTTAAGTATGTGACTGTAGCTAGCTAGCTTGATAGATAGTCCCCAGGCTTTTGTGTGTGTTAACTGATGCTGTGTGTGTTCTCCAGGCTTGCGTGTGTGTTAACTGATGCTGTGTGTGTTCTCCAGGCTTGCGTGTGTGTTAACTGATGCTGTGTGTGTTCTCCAGGCCCCACAGTGCTGGAGGTCTTCAACACGCTGCTGAAGCACCTGAGGATCAGCGTGGACCTGGAGCTGGGGGAGGGGCCTCGCCGGGCGTCGGCCACCAGCGTGTCGTCAGGGCGATCCAAGGAGAGCGAGGAGCGCATCGTCCAGAACGCCATCATTCAGACCATCGGTACCACATAACTTTATTGAAATGGCTCCGTAACACCATCATACAGACCATCGGTACAACAAACTTCATTTAAACTATTCCGTAACGCCATGATACAGACCATCGGTACCACACAACTTTATTTAAACGCTTCGGTAACGAGTACATCTGTATGACAAAACTTTATTTAAACGGTTCTGGGACGCAATCATACAGACCATCGGTACCACAAAACTTTATTTAAACGGTTCCGTAACACCATCATACAGACCATCGGTACGACAAACCTTTATTTAAATGGTTCTTTAACGCCACACTTTCGTGTGTGTGTGTGTGTGTGTGTGTGTGTGTGTGTGTGTGTGTGTGTGCAGGGTTCTTCGGCGGTAACCTCCCTGACTACCAGCGTGCAGAGGTGATGATGTTCATCATGGGGAAGATCCCGGTGTACGGGACACCCTGCCACTCCATGGACACGGTCAAGATAGGGTGAGACTCTACACACACACAGCACTGACACAACACACACACACAGCATTGACACAAACCACACACAAGGCACTGACGGAACACAAACTTCATATATATGTAATTTTGTATTTTGATATATATTTATCTTATTATATATTTGTTATATATTTTATACTTTTTATTTATATATATATATATATTTTTATATTTTATTTATATATATTTTTCAATATTCTATATATTTTTTTTTATTATATTTAATTTATATATATATTTATAATGTCCCTCGGCTCTTTCTCTGTGTGTGTGTTTGTTTTATTTTCTTCTTGAAAGTGGGATACAGCAAATTGCTGGTATCAAGCTAACCATGTGTGCGTGTGTGCACAGTTCATGCCTTGTGGGCTCATTGGTCGTGTCTGACGATGCGTCTCCATCACTGATCACAGGATGACATCGTCTTCAGTTCCCCTTATCTCCTGAAGAGCGTTAGAACGTGGATCAGGATACAGCAAAGAGATTAATAAAGTTTTCAGCAGAGCAATGGTGGAGACGAGTTCTTCAACACAGCCGTGATTTCCTACATCATTAATAGCCCATTTGATGAGAGACAGGGTGTTGTCAACAAGGGTGTCTCCCGGCCGAAGGCTCTGGGTTTGAAAGGCCTGGGTTAAAATGAAACCCTAACATTCAAGCAACCTCAAAGGAAATGGCATCCGTGATGTTTGAGCGTTTGATTCCCGAGACGGCAGTCCTCTGCTAAGAGGCTGGGGAGAAATGAGACGGGATGTTACTTATGGTCCCGGATGGGGATTCAGGTGTCGGGGAAGACAGAACAGGACAGTAATGGCATTCAAAATAGATCTTACAACCGTTTTAAAAATGTACAAACATACATTTTTTAAAAGATAAAAAAATAATGCAGTACAGAATACACGTCTAAAGGCTTCTGCTGACGTCATTTTCAGGAGACTGCTCCTTTAAGAAGCCCTGTGCTGGGGGGGTGACTCAGACTGTGTGGTTGTCTGGTGTGTTGTTCCGCTCCATGCCTCGGCCAAGCAATCTGCTGCCTCCAGCCCGTCTGAGGTTATCAGAACCAGAATCATCCTGAGGAAGTGTCCTGGTGAACTGTCATACCAGGCTGCCTTTGTCACGCTTGGGAAGTGGTTTTTGATTTAATTTGCAGGTGACTGAAAAGGTGTAGAAATAACCTGAACACTCTTCAGGTCTCCTCTCCTCTCTCTCTCGTCTCGTCTCCTCTTTCTCCTCTCCTCGACTTATCTTATATCCCCTCTCCTCTGTCTCCTTCTGCTCACGATGTCTGTGCTCTGTCCTCCTCTCCTCTCTCCTCCTGCTCACTGTGACTCTCCTCTGTGTCCTCCTCTCCTCTCTCCTCTGTGTCCTCCTGCTTCTCTCCTCTGATTCCTCCTCTCCTCTCTCCTCTTTGTCCTCCTCTCTCTCCTCTGATTCCTCCTCTCCTCTCTCCTCTGTGTCCTCCTGCTTCTCTCCTCTGTGTCCTCCTCTCTCCTGTGTCTTCTCCTCTCTCCTCTCTCCTCCTGCTCACCGTGTCTCTCCTCTCCCCTCTCCTCTCTCCTCTGTGTCCTCCTCTCCCCTCTCCTCTCTCCCCTCTAACAGCCTCTCTCCTCTGTGTCCTCCTCTCCTCTCTCCTCTCTCCCCTCTAACAGCCTCTCTCCTCTGTGTCCTCCTCTCCTCTCTCCTCTCTCCTCTGTGTCCTCCTCTCCTCTTTCCTCTGTGTCCTCCTGCTTCTCTTCTCTTTTTTCCTCCTCTCTCCTCTGTGTCTTCTCCTCTCTCCTCTCTCCTCCTGCTCACCGTGTCTCTCCTCTCCCCTCTCCTCTCTCCTCTGTGTCCTCCTCTCCCCTCTCCTCTCTCCCCTCTTACAGCCTCTCTCCTCTGTGTCCTCCTCTCCTCTCTCCTCTCTCCCCTCTAACAGCCTCTCATCTCTGTGTCTTCTCCTCTCCTCTCTCCTCCTGCTCACCGTGTCTCTCCTCTCCCCTCTCCTCTCTCCTCTGTGTCCTCCTCTCCCACTTCTCTTCTCTCCCCTCTAACAGCCTCTCTCCTCTATGTCCTCCTGCTCACTGCGTCTCTCCTCTCCCCTCTCCTCTCTCCTCTGTGTCCTTCTCTCCCCTCTAACAGCCTCTCTCCTCTATGTCCTCCTGCTCACTGCGTCTCTCCCCTCTCCTCTCGCCTCCCCTCTAACAGCCTCTCTCTCTCTCTCTCTGCCCTCCTCCAGACACCAGGGCACCAAGAGGATCCAGACCATGCTGCTGAGCTCCCTCATCATGGTGAGTGAGATCCTAATCTGTTATCCTTATTGCTGCCTGCCAGCGCCCCCGCACCCAGCCAGGGACGGCTCACAGACAGGCACATTAGCCTCAGCAGACCAGAGCAATCAGGCCCTGATGTGCGGCGTGGTGGAGAGTGATGGGCAGGTGGTGTCACGCGGCTGCTGGATGGTGCGGGTCACACTGCTTGGGTCTCAGCGGTAACATCTTCTACTTCCAAATGCTACGCTTATCCATCTCTACCGGGCTAATGCCTCACATCTAGCCTGACTGCTAATGTAGAACCAGCCTACCATAGAACCTATGACCTTTAACCTCATAGCAATACTTAAACTTCACTGTCTCTTATCCATCTCTAACATAATACCCAAACTAACCATCTCTAATCTAAGAGATTAACGTAACCATATCTAACCTAATTACTCAACCAAACGATCTCTTAACTAATACATCATCTGCTATATTTAACCATCTCTAAACTAACACCGAAATAAAACATACTGCTGGATGTCATGAAATAAGAAATATATTTCTGTACAACGCTCTTACTCTGAAAGACATTTAATCTCTCAGACATGAGACGGCCAAACACAGCTGGGAACACAGACACACTCACTTTTGATTCCTGTGATTGACTGAATCATCTTTCCTGCTCTTCGCTCATCCTCCTTTCTTCTTATATCCGCCTCTTCTCTCCTTGTCTTTCATCCTCTCCTCCCTAAACCAACCCCTCTCCCCTCTCTGCATCCACCTTCCTCATCCTCCTCCTCTGGTCCTATCACTCCCCTCCAACTCCTCCTCAGGAGTTGCAAGGTTTTAAAGTCATGTGTATTCGAACAGACTTATGATTTGTAGCAACAAGTGAACTACTTCCAAACACTAAGTGAATTACTACTCTGTGCTCAGGCTCGGGGAAACACTGGCTTAGGGTTGTAGGACAGAGGGGTCAGAGTTAAAAGTTTCTGTGTCTTGTGTTGACTGCAGGTGACCTCCGGGTTCAAGTCTAAGACCATGGTGGCAGCGCTGCCCTCCCCCTTCCTGGACCCGCTCTTCTCCATCTCCCTGATGGAGGACAGCGAGCTGCGACAGCTGGTGCTGGAGATCCTGCACAACATCATCGATCGCCACGACAATCGCGCCAAGCTGCGTGGCATCAGGTACCGCTTAGTTGCTAGGCACCCGACTGGGGGGGGGGGGGGGGGGATTGTGTGTGTGTGTGTGTGTGTGTGTGTGTGTGTGTGTGTGTGTGTGTGTGTGTGTGTGTGTGCGTGTCACAGCACATGTCTTTATATACACATTAATCTACGCAATGCAATTATAATTGGTGTATACGTAGTATTGTTTGGTTTTGCATGGATAAGTGGTCCTGGTGTTCATTGCTCTCTGTCCTCATCCCTCCAGAATCATCCCAAATGTGGCCGCTCTGAAGTTCAAGAGAGAAAAGATCTCGAAACAAGACGTTGCCTTCATGAAAAAGGTACAAGCTCTTCTGTCTGCCCGCCTGTCTGGGTATTTTTGTCTGACTCCCTGACTGTCTGTCTGTCTGTCTGTCTACATTTCTGCCTCTCTGTCCGTCAACCTGTCTGTCTGTCTTCCTGTCTGTGTGTTTCCATCTGATGGGGAAACTCTTCGTCCTCCACTCTCCTTCCAAAACCCATGAACCTGCGTATTCAGATCTTCAACCAGCGTCTTTAGGAGGCGGTGCCTGTAACAGCTGCAGGCGTGACGTAGCTGAACCACACATGAATAGAGCCTGAATGGTCCTGTGCTGCCGTCTGGGCCCACCAGGGTGGAGAGGTCGGGGGCTCAATGGAGGCCCTCCAGCCCAGCGCCTCCTCTCCTGGCTCGGGGAGACGCGGAGCTCTCAGGGCCTGGAGAGCCTTTAGGGAGGAGGCGGTCTCTACACCTGGTTATCAGCACCACTCAGAAGCCCAGTCTAGCAGCCAGAGACTGGGGTGGTATTGGGCAGCCTTGTGTCCACCAGTAGAAGACTGGGGTTGTACTGGGCAGCTCCCAGTTCCACCAGTAGAATAATGTGGCTATACTGGGCAGTTCCCAGTGTCCACCAATAGAAGACTGTGGCACTCCTTTATGTTACGTTTTTAAACCCATTTATTTGGTTGTTTTTTTTGCCTTCAGTTGAAACCTGTGGTTAAATCTGCTCTTCAGCTCAGATTGCCGGTTGTGTCGGTCAACGTCTCGTCTAAGAGGTCGAGCAGCAGCACAAAGCTCTGTCTATCAGTGTTGGGTTGCTATATAATTTCTGCCTGCTTCAGCAGAGATGTTGTTGTTGTAATGCCTTGCTCCATGCCAGCCTCTGCCATCCAGTAGCCATCAGGCTCAGGTCGTCACTCTGTTGGTCTGCCCGTAAGTCATTATGCAGATTCTCTTGGTATATGATTAAAGGTTGGATGAATGTTTTTTGGCAGACGGAACCGTAGACAGAAGTGATGCCCAGATCTGTACCGCAGCTATCCCATTTATCTGTGCTTCGTTCCTGATTTATCACCTTGTTTCTACTGGTTGAATACAGTAATCTCCACCTGATGTTGACTAGTTAGCTCCTGGTTTGCTACAGTAATATCCACCTAGTTAGCTCCTGGTTTGCTACAGTATTATCCACCTAGTTTGCTCCTGGTTAACTCCTGGTTAGTTACAGTCATCTACACCTGATGCAGTGTTTCCCCTATATGCATTCAGCAGCGGTGCACCGCCGCTGCTGGATTGTCAGCGTCACTGCAAAAAAAATAGAATTGCAAAAAGAAATAAAGTTTCTGCCAAGTTCAAGGCAAATTTGCACAATGATCTGGTCTCAGCAGATAACTTGACTCTGTTGGTTGTTATGTCATATTTGGAAGCTCAATCTATACATTTTTCTATACATTTTACAAAAAATGTAGGTGAAACACTGCCTGATGTCTACTTATTTGCTCCTGGATAACTAGTAGACTGCATCTCCACCTGCAGCCTACTAGTTGTGCAGAGATGTATGCCTATCTTCTGAGTAAGATTAGAATCTTATAAAAAGGTCATTCTATCCACCTTACCTCCTCGTCGTAGTGGTTCCCACTGCGTTGTACCGCACCAGCCGCCGGCAGAAGTACCACTGGCAGATGCTTACCACCTCACAATGCTCCCTGGTTACCATCTGGCCAGGTCTTTGAGGACGAGGACTCGGTGTGGTCTCCTTCTGGTCCGGGGGTCGGTCCTCCGGCGTGGCTCCAGCCTCGTCCTCCACTGCGCCGCGTTCAGCACCCCTCTCCCGCCGGCCGGCATCATTAGCGGTCGCTAATTGCGTTCATTATGGATGACTAGCGTGCCGTCTTCTACAAACAGAATGACCCGGGTTCTATTAGAGCCGTGGGAAGTGGCAGCAGGGAGGTGTTGATGGGCGGCGGCGGCCCCGTTGTTTCTGTTCACAGAGGAGAACAGAGGCTCCTCCACCGCCGGAGAGCCAGGAAGCTCCTCTCCGCGAGCGTGTAAAGGGGAAACACCTGGGGTGGGTGTTTCACCTTTACACCTCGGGAGGGAAGAGAACACATTGTCATCCTTCATGGTGGCCATGCATAACTCCATGGAGAACAGTTTGCTCCTCCTCCTGCTGCTGCTCCTTCTTCGCCTCCTGCTCCTCCGCCACCTGCTTCTTCTCCTCCTCTTGCTCCTCCTGTTCTTGCCCCTGCTCCTCTTGCTCCTGCTCCTCCTTCTCATGCTCCTGCTGTTCCTCCTGCTCCTTCTCCTCAATGGCAAATCAGTTCAGGGTGTTTCTCGGCTTGTATTTATAAATTGTTTTGTATAATATTTGTACTTTTGGTACCCCACAGGCGCACAGACCAACACACAGAAATAACTGTCAAAACACACTCACATTTTTTATTGTTCTCTCATCTGTCCCCTCCTCTCTCTTTGTCTTCTCTCCTCCTCTTCACCTCTCATTCCCTCTCTCCTCTTCCTCTTCCACCTCCTGCTTATCCTTTGACTCCTCCTCATCCTTTTCTTCCTCCTCCTTTACCTCCTCTTCCTCCATTACCTCCTCCTCTCCTGATCCTTTACCTCATCCTCCTCCTCCCCTCCTGTCTCCTCCTCCTCCACCTCCTGTCTCCTCCTCCTCCTCCACCTCCTGTCTCCTCCTCCTCCTCCTCCTCCCCTCCTGTCTCCTCCTCCTCCACCTCCTTCTTAGCATGGACAGCAGCTGTACCGCCACATCTACCTGGGTTCCAAGGAGGAGGACAACGTCCACAAGAACTACGAGCTGCTGTTCACCACGCTGGCCGTGCTCACCATCGAGCTGGCCAACGAGGAGGTGGTCATCGACCTCATCCGGCTCGCCATCGCTCTGCAGGTATCGCCCGGGGGTCAGGGGTCACAGGGCAAACCTTCCTCCCTGTCAGGTTGTGGTTTTTGTACTGAGGAAGGGGATGAACAACTCAAAGTTTATGGCGGCAGCAGCTCAGGAGTTGGAGCGGGTTCGGCCGGCAACCGGAAGGTTGCTAGTTCGATCCCTGAGTGTTGAGGTGTCCCTGAGCGAGAGGCCTCACCCTGACTGCTCCTGACGAGCTGGCTGTCGCCTGGCATGGTTGACACCGCCGTCAATGTGTGCATGAATGGTCGTAAGTCGCTTTGGATAAAAGCGTCAGCACAATCCCCTAAATGTAAATTTAGGGGATTTGAAGTTCAAGAGAGAACTTCAAATCCCACCAGGAAAAGTTGTTTTTACTGGTGAGGGAGGAACCAAGAGGGAGAGCACCTCAAAGTGGGAATACATAAAGAAGGGACTATAAGTAGGAGTTGAGAAGATGATTGCTCTTTTGTGTTGTTTTTTTCTCGAATTCACCAAAATAAAAACACCAGGAACTCTTCATTTGACTGCAGGTCCTTAATGATCGCTGATGACATTAAGGACCTGCCTGCTTTGGACCCCCTGCTGGGACTGAATGACAAACAGAAGGATTTAGGATGGCAGGCACCGACACACACCCAGCCGACAACGTTAAAAGCCACACATGCCAACACACACAGAAATAACAACAGGCATAACACACACACCCCGACAAGACAACAAAAACACTTGGCCCAGCTGTTCAGGTTCCTCTCACAGCAGGTATTTATCAGTTAGTAAATGTCATACACACAGACACACAGACAGATAGCCTCCTGCTGGTTCAAATGATCGCTGCTCGCTCCCCCGTCTGTTGCAATGTGAGGTGTGTGAGGAGGCCTGTCTGTTCTCATGTTCTCAGGTCAAAGGTCGTCGGAGGGTCATCTCAGTGTCAGAACTGTGGTGGGAATCCCCTTCTTCTCCTACTCCTCTCCTTTAGTATCTCCTCATCTCTTATCCTATTCCTCTCCTCCTCCTTATCTCTCGTCCACTCTCCTCCTCATCCCTTTTCCTATTCCTATTCCTGCTCCTCCTTCCTATCTGTCCTCCTCCTCATCTGCTCTCCACTCTCTTCCTCATCTCTTATCCTATTCCTCTCCTCTCTCCTCATCTCCCCTCCTCCCCTCCTCTCAGCCCCTCTCCCCTCTGGAGAATGCTGTACCTCCATGACAGACTAGAGCATATGGCTGTGCTGTAAGATCTGACAAAGACATCGTTCAAAGTCACAAAACTATTCCAATCATCAGGGACCGGAAACAAATGTTACGGTCAATTTAATGTTTTCATTTCTGTTTTTAATGGAACCGTCTGAGGAAGACCCTTAATGTTCCACGGATGAGTAACGCTCTTAATATTGTCTTGTTGTTGTTGTTTGCTTTTAGTGAATGAAGAAACAAAGTTGTTTTAGTTTTTAACCAACTTACGAAAAGGAGATTTTAGATTTTGGCGTTATGACCTCTGCATATTGATGAGATGGGGGGTCTTTAATGATTGAATGGGTCGAGGATGAGTTAATAGTCGACATCTTAAAGCTGCGATGTGATTGGCTCCTGCAGGACATGGCGCTGACCAATGAGGAGAACATGCCCATGGTGATTCGCTGTGGCATCATGGCTCTGGTGGCGGCCTACCTCAACTTCCTGAGCCAGATGATCGCCAACCCGTCCTTCTGCCAGCACGTTAGCAAGGTACGGCACTAGCAGTACACTGTTAGCTTTTGCAAGCACGTTAGCAAGCTACGTAGCTAGCAGTACACTGTTAGCTTCTGCCAGCACGTTAGCATGGCACTGTTAGCTTCTGCCAGCACGTTAGCAAGGTATGGCGCTAGCAGTACACTGTTAGCTTCTGCCAGCACATTAGCAAGGTATGTCGCTAGCATGACACTGTTAGATTCTGCCAGCACATTAGCAAGGTACGGCGCTAGCATGACACTGTTGTTTTCTGCCAGCAAGTTAGCATGGTATATCGCTAGCAGGACTCTGTTAGCTTCTGAGGCACGTCAGCATAATACATCTCTAACATGAATCTCCTCCATCTCGAGGTGGTGGAGCTGAGGAGCCTGGACGCCCCGCATCTCCTGCCTGAACACATCTTCAAAGACAAGTGTCCGTAAGTGCCCCTCCCCACCCCCTCACCTACCACTCTCCACTTGGGGCTGGTTTCACGTTCACACTGCTGCAACCATAGCACATTCGATCCCCAATGTCTACAGCCTCCCCCGTAGGCATCCTAGTGCATGATGTCCTATCTGCTCCTCATGAAGACCCATTCATCTCAGTTCACCATGTCACTTGGACTAACGGGTGTCTGCAAAATGGCTGAATAGTAAACACGAAAAAACCCTGAAGGGAGTTAATTCTACTGGTTGAAGGATGTTTGGTCACCATGGAAACACTGTCTCCCCAGCCTCCCGGACTCTCTGGACAAGGAGGACCGGAGCCTGTACTTCCAGACGCTGGACATGGCCGAGTGTCTTGCGGGACCAGGGTACAGCGTGGACCGGCTCTCCATCTCCTACGTCCCCCAGGTCACAGGTAAGACCCGGCAGGCGGACCTTCAGCTCCCCGGGGGGTGCACCGGGCCATTACTGTCAATGCGTACACACTCCGTTGGCAGCTGGACTGAAAAGTCATTAAAGGGTCCCTGATTTGACCTGTTGTGATGTTGATTATCCATTAAAAGATCAACCTTCCAGTCTTCCAAGTGAACTGTTCCCACTTGATAGGCTGGTGGGTTGCTCTAGCCATCATGCTTCTGAGTGGACACTTCACACTTGTGATTTCCAAATGGCTTTAAATTAATTATAATAATCATCCCTAGTGGTGAAGTAGAGGAAGGAAGAGGAACTTTTTAAGTCTCTTACTGTATTTTCCTCTTACCAAAACAACTTTACCACATAGGAGTGATATTCATCATCTAAAGAGCATTATTTTGAAGTTGTTCTTTAATCTCTTGAAAGAGCTTAATTCACTATGCTTATGAAGACCCAGAGAAGCTCTTGGAAGCCAACGTCTGTGGTAGTTTGTTTACGGTGAAGGAGGAGGAGATCACTGTTGACGTCCTCTTCAAGGATTTGTTATCATTTCACTTTCTGCCTCATGGTATTTCTCGGAAGAATTCGAATTTGAAAAATTTCTGCTGAAATAAAAGACATGTAAACATGTCTGAAACCAATTTCAGGAGGCCAGTGGCCTGTACTACGAACCTCGATTAGAGGGTTAGCGAGGTTTGTTGCGCTCAAAGCCTGGGTTAGTTGGGACATGAAAGTAGGTCTCTTTTAGCGTCGCTGTATCACCATGGTGACTTATGCTCTCAACCAAACCTGGTCGGGAGCAGGTTTTCAGCTAAGTCTATCGGGAGATCGGCTACTTAAAGCGATGCGCAGCTTCCTCGCCCCTCCTCTGACAATGGTGTCACCAATTGTGGGTGTTCCTGTGGACCTCGGAGCCCGTTTCATACAGGGGTCTCCCCGACAGAGGCTCTTTCGGGACCGATCCCTAAGCATTGCCTGAGAATATTCTTTGAGAGATACAGGTTCTACTCAGAGGGTATTCGCTATTTGATCGTCCTTGTTGGACCTTATGGAGACAATGCTTACTGTTGCGCATTGTGTCCCCCTGAGAGAGTGGTAGAGTGGAGGTAGCGCGTCAGTCTTGAATTTCTGCACGGGGGGTTTGACTCCCAAGTGAGGCGCATTTATGTGAAGCTTAAAAAGTCCCAATTCTCATGCATTTAGAATACTTATTCACCAAAGGTTATGGAATTATATTTTTGTGCTTATTTTGAAATTCAACCCATATTTTCAAGGCTGTGCTGGCACCACATCTATGGGGGTAAAAGGCATGATGATAAACCGGCGAGATTTGAACCCCGGTCGCTGGCGTTCGGGTCTTATACTAATCCACTACGCCACCACCGCTACCTCTCAGCGGTTGAAAACATATGCAATACATTTCTTACATAGGTGTATTTAAAGTGAATTCCCTAAATTATAGAATAAGGCAGGTTGGACTTTGCTTATGCATTTTGAAATCATCATCATTCTAATGGGATTATTGTCGAACAATTCTGCATTTGGCATAGCGAGCGAGGTTCGTAGTATACCCCACTGATCAGAGGCCTCTTTAAAGTTAAAACTCTGGCTGTGCAATGACGGGACACGGTCGCTCAGACACACCGTCACCACGAAGTCCTGGAAAATTTCCTGGAGTTACGGATCAACCCTTCAAACTAAAATACATCATCAGTAGGATTGATTATTAAACTGATTCAATATTTATGTTTTAAGGCAGCAAAAAAACCCTGCAGCCTTCCATTTCTTTCTGAATACCTCAACTGATTCTTGTATCCTTCAAGTTCTCCTTGCATTTGAAGGATACATGGGGTATATCAGGGGAGTAATCGTAATAACAGTATTAACACGTTAACTTTCTTCTGTCAAACAAGTCCTGTACACGGTAGGCAAGATTCTTCACAAGTGCAAACAGTCATCAAGAGGTAACCAATCACCTGATCCCTATCAATAGGTCCCTGTGATCACTGTAGACAAACTCTCCTTGTCTTCCATAGAAGCACTGTCCTGTCAATGGGTCTGTGATCTCTGTCAAATAACTCCTTGTTAAACAGAACTGTGCTGTATCAATAGATATGTGTCTGATCAATAGATCATGCAATAGGGAATTTCCCTTATCAATAGGTCTCTCTGATCACAGTGTAGAATCCATCCACTGTAGAGGATCCATCCCGTATTAATAAACCCCAATTACCTCCCCCAGTATGTAACCCCCATCCCCCTTCCCCTAGCGACACCTCCACCGCTGTGGTGTCACTGGAGCCCCTTGGTATCTCTCAAGTGGCCCCAGAGGGATTCCAGCTGGTTGATGACAGATCCGTCAGGAGTCGCCGTTTGAGAGGGCCTGACGTGTTGAATCCGTGCCGGAGGTTCGTCTGATGGAACAGCCCCAGATAGCCGTAGATGGCATTTAAGTCTGTCATCACAGGCTTCTTATGAGCGGCGCTACGATTTCTTTGAGGTGCCTGACGATAGGCAGCTCCACCCCGGCCAAACCCTCTTGTTTCGGTCCTCTCGGATGGACGGGGACAGAGGGGGGGGGGGGGGTCTATTCATGTCTTTCCAGCTATCTAAAGAGACATGAAGATCTCGACTACAATGACCTTTGCGTCAAGCAGCTATTCACGATGTAAATCTTGAATAGTCTGCTCTTCTGAGTACCTGCTAACTTCACGTCTCATGTTTGTGTCGTACAGATTGTAATTTCCAAGCGTTGCATAATGCGTGAGTCAAATGGCATGAGATGTTTGACCTTTGAAACTAGATAAGAAGTAGGAAAGGATTTTAGTCGGGACTCACGGCCTTCTATCAAATGCAGATGGAGACAGATTCATTAAGTGCAGAAAGGAGATTGGATCATTTTAGATGAGCTACATGTTGAACTAGCTAGAGGTTAACTGATCCCAGGTTTGGTGATAGTCTGCTCCAGTCATTAAAGTACATTTAAAGAAAGCTCTCTGGCCCAGATTGATATTCAAGTAGTTGATGGATGGATTGCTTATTTTTTTTAAAGTTGTATCTCCCCTGAACTTCCATATCACATAAACGTTGATACAGGCAGTCAGACAGACAGACAGACAGACAGTGAGTGAGAGAGTGGAGTTGTTCCTTAGTGTTCCTGTGGGCAGTATCAGGTAGAGCCAGGGAGCGGTCCATCAGGATGGAGCCTCCTCCCGACAGACACTGAGTCACTGGTCTGTTTTTTTTTTGTTTTGCCATGCAGGGAATAGAACCTGCAACCCCTGTACTTTGTGCTCCTGCTGTGCTAGCATGATGTGTGTTGTGTTAGTGCTGACAAGCATGTAGCTCATTAGCCTGTAGTTACATGCTATTTGTGATATAATGGTATACAATTTAAAAAATATTTTTCTTGACTGCCTGCCTATGGATGTTTTTGCTGTGGTAAGTACACAATGCATATGTACAACTAAGTGTATTGTCTAGATAGATTAAGATGATAGATTCTGGATTTAAGATTATAGACTCTGGATTTAACATTATAGATTCTGCATTTAAGATTATCGACTCTGGATTAAGATTTTACATGGATTAAGGTTATATACTCTGGATTACGATTATAGAAATGGATTAAGATTATATACATTGATTAACATTAAAGACATTCAATTAAATTTGAAGATTCTAGACACTAGATTATGATTATAGACAGTGGATTAAGATATAGAGACTGGATTATAATTATAGAGACTGGATTAAGATTACATAGACACTGTATAACCTCTAATCAAATCAGAACTAGGTATCATGTGAGTAACTAGGTAGATATGACTTGGTTTTCAAAAGGGTTGTGAACCTACATAGAAACCAATTGGATCTTGGGATGACCACAATTAAAAATAATAGATGGGATTTTAACTGAACTGTATTTCAGAAATATAACTGCATGTCAGTAATTATATATAATAGTGATTCACAGCTACATGGGGTGCAGTAGAACACACACACACACACACACACACACACACACACACACACACACACACACACACGTTGATGCAAGACCACTTATCCTGCACAAAGGCACATCTGTACTTTACAGAGATGGAGAGAGAGGGGGAGATGGATAGAGAGGGGTAGATAGAGAGAGATAGGCAGAGATGGGGAGATATGAATAGATAAATACTTTATCCCTCCCTGTGGGTAAATTAAGGTGTGACAGCAGCACAAATTGGTATGAAATGCAATTTATAATAAAAACCTCAATGATATAAAAACAATCAGCAATACAAACCACAGTATAAATATACGATCAACAACGGTGATAGGCAGGTTCAACCTCCTCAGAGCTCCCTGTGCGGATTCAAACCAGCAACCCTGTCATCGCTCAAGGTCTTGTTTGCCGGGGACCACGTTGTTCCAATTAGCCTCCGTCTCCGACCGTCGTGAAACATCCACTCCTGAGACCGACCCAGTAGTTGTGAACCGCCAGGAACACTGGAGCCTCTAATGGGGTAAACAGATCCCCCAGGTGTGTCCACAGAAACAAGCTGGGGGACCCACCCTGAGGGGAGACGTTTAGCAGACGATTTTATCCAATGCTAACATTATGTACATTTGTCAGAAGAAAGAGTAAAGATAGCCAGCATATGATGCTACATTATGCTAAGTACCACTGATAGCTAGGATAAGATGTTACACAATGCTAAGCACTAAATATAGCTAGGATAAGATGCTACACAATGCTAAGTACAAAAGATAGCTAGGATAAGATGCTACACAATGCTAAGCACTAAAGTTGGCTAGGATAAGACGCTACACATTGCTTAGTACTATTTTGTAACTGCCAGGACGTACAATACACAATAAGTGCGTGCATTAAGTGCCAGGACGTACAACATAAAATAGGTGCTTAAATTAGGTGCCAGGACATACAACATACAATAAATGCTTAAGAGGGGGTGGGGGGGGTAAGGCTAGGGGTCTAGGTGAACTCTGAACATCTCCTGACACGTCTTACAGAGAGAGAATAAGAGTGGAGCTGGGTGGAGGTCTCAGACCCCTGTCGTTATTGGGGTCCCCTGTAATAAACAAAGGAGGCGTGTGATATGGTTTGGTGTAGCGTAGGGCTAAAGGTGTCCTGGACTGACGCCAGCTCCTTTATTGACGTGTCAGCCTTCGGGTCGCACAATTATGGAGGTGAAGAAATTCGAAGAGGAGGCAGGAGGCAGAGTTGTAAAGGGAGCGTGCACGAAAGAGTGAGAGAGGTCAGGGTTTGGAGAAAAACAACAAAAGGTTCTCTGCTCTCTGCCTTCCTCCTCCTGACGTTTCTAAGGTGATTGACAGGCAAGATGGACTCCCAAAACAATCACTGTAGAGATGGCCTTGGTGGTCGGGATTGACCTTAAATGGAAACAGGTTCCTGCAGAGGCGGACACAACTGGAAACAGATATTTTCAGAGCATTTGATTCACTACCAGCCAACGTATGGCTGTTGCATTTCTAACAAACTGCACTCCAAACGTCAGCTCCTGAATCATACCTAGGGCTCCTTTGAGATGAGCCTGGCATTAATTACAGGCTGTAGTAGATTGTGTCAATTAGCATATTCCGATTTTGCTACTCCCCCCCAAAGCCCCGCCCGATGTGTTAATTGATGCTCGTTTGCTGCGGCTAACGATAACGAGCGGCAGTGTCATTAATTAAGCTAGTGTCCTCTCCTGGCTCTTTCATTCCTTTTTTATTATTGTTCATTTAATTAGCCCTGTCGTTCAGGGGCCGGGCAACACATTCATCCGTTGCCATGGTGACGTCGCCGTGACCCTTGACCCCCTGACTGCCGACTCCGTTCGGAGCAGCTGCCGCTCAGACTGAGCGTCGGGTACGACCCGGTGTCCCGACGCCTCGTCTCAGCGGGGGACAGCATGCGCTGTGCTTTGAAAGAGCGGGCCTCGACCCAATGTCCCGCAAACTGTAACGTGTCGCAGCTCAGACGATTTTAGAGTCTGCCTCTCCCTCAATGAGGCTCAGACTAGAGTCTGCCTCTCCCTCAACGAGGCTCAGACTAGAGTCTGCCTCTCCCTCAACGAGGCTCAGACTAGAGTCTGCCTCTCCCTCAACGAGGCTCAGACTAGAGTCTGCCTCTCCCTCAACGAGGCTCAGACTAGAGTCTGCCTCTCCCTCAACGAGGCTCAGACTAGAGTCTGCCTCTCCCTCATCCCTTTAATCTGACTAATGGCACCTTTTTTTATTGATAACTAAAGTCAACCTCTCGTGTGTATCTAGCCTCATCTAGAAATACTTAAATAATATAGTATACTAGTAATACTTATACTTTATTAATATACTAATAATACTATACTAATAATACTGATACTAATGCTATGCTAATATACTATACTAATAATACTAATACTACTACTACTTTTAAATCTACCTTTCCAGAGAAGAGTAAATCCTCTCCTCTACGTAAAAACATCCTCCTCTTTCGCTGTCGTTGGTTTGCCAACGCACCGAAACGTTACCATACAGGGTCTGTCGTTATGGCTGCCAAGACCCCTCCCTGTCCCCCGTACCCCCTCCCTGTCCCCCGTACCCCCTCCCTGTCCCCCAAGACCCCTCCCTGTCCCCCGTACCCCCTCCCTGTCCCCCAAGACCCCTCCCTGTCCCCCGTACCCCCTCCCTGTCCCCCGTACCCCCTCCCTGTCCCCCGTACCCCCTCCCTGTCCCCCGTACCCCCTCCCTGTCCCCCAAGACCCCTCCCTGTCCCCCAAGACCCCTCCCTGTCCCCTGTACCCCCTCCCTGTCCCCCAAGACCCCTCCCTGTCCTCCAAGACCCCTCCCTGTCCCCTGTACCCCCTCCCTGTTCCCCAAGACCCCTCCCTGTCCCCCAAGACCCCCTCCCTGTCCCCCAAGACCCCTCCCTGTCCCCAAGACCCCTCCCTGTCCCCAAGACCCCTCCCTGTCCCCCAAGACCCCTCCCTGTCCCCCGTACCCCCTCCCTGTCCCCCGTACCCCCTCCCTGTCCCCCAAGACCCCTCCCTGTCCCTCGTACCCCCTCCCTGTCCCCCAAGACCCCTCCCTGTCCCCCAAGACCCCTCCCTGTCCCCCAAGACCCCCTCCCTGTCCCCCAAGACCCCTCCCTGTCCCCAAGACCCCTCCCTGTCCCCAAGACCCCTCCCTGTCCCCCAAGACCCCTCCCTGTCCCCCAAGACCCCTCCCTGTCCCCCGTACCCCCTCCCTGTCCCCCGTACCCCCTCCCTGTCCTCCAAGACCCCTCCCTGTCCCCCAAGACCCCTCCCTGTCCCCCGTACCCCCTCCCTGTCCCCCGTACCCCCTCCCTGTCCCCCAAGACCCCTCCCTGTCCCTCGTACCCCCTCCCTGTCCCCCAAGACCCCTCCCTGTCCCCCAAGACCCCTCCCTGTCCCCCAAGACCCCTCCCTGTCCCCCAAGACCCCCTCCCTGTCCCCCAAGACCCCTCCCTGTCCCCAAGACCCCTCCCTGTCCCCAAGACCCCTCCCTGTCCCCCAAGACCCCTCCCTGTCCCCCAAGACCCCTCCCTGTCCCCCAAGACCCCTCCCTGTCCCCCAAGACCCCTCCCTGTCCCCCGTACCCCCTCCCTGTCCCCCGTACCCCCTCCCTGTCCCCCAAGACCCCTCCCTATCCCTCGTACCCCCTCCCTGTCCCCCAAGACCCCTCCCTGTCCCCCAAGACCCCTCCCTGTCCCCCAAGACCCCTCCCTGTCCCCCAAGACCCCTCCCTGTCCCCCAAGACCCCTCCCTGTCCCCCAAGACCCCCTCCCTGTCCCCCAAGACCCCTCCCTGTCCCCAAGACCCCTCCCTGTCCCCAAGACCCCTCCCTGTCCCCCAAGACCCCTCCCTGTCCCCCAAGACCCCTCCCTGTCCCCCGTACCCCCTCCCTGTCCCCCGTACCCCCCCCTGTCCTCCAAGACCCCTCCCTGTCCCCCAAGACCCCTCCCTGTCCCCCGTACCCCCTCCCTGTCCCCCGTACCCCCTCCCTGTCCCCCAAGACCCCTCCCTGTCCCTCGTACCCCCTCCCTGTCCCCCAAGACCCCTCCCTGTCCCCCAAGACCCCTCCCTGTCCCCCAAGACCCCTCCCTGTCCCCCAAGACCCCTCCCTGTCCCCCAAGACCCCCTCCCTGTCCCCCAAGACCCCTCCCTGTCCCCAAGACCCCTCCCGGTCCCCAAGACCCCTCCCTGTCCCCCAAGACCCCTCCCTGTCCCCCAAGACCCCTCCCTGTCCCCCAAGACCCCTCCCTGTCCCCCAAGACCCCTCCCTGTCCCCCGTACCCCCTCCTTGTCCCCCGTACCCCCTCCCTGTCCCCCAAGACCCCTCCCTGTTCCCCAAGACCCCTCCCTGTTCCCCAAGACCCCCTGGTACCAAAGTCTGGTACGGAGCCGTCGGCCGGCGACTGAACACACAATTCCACTAGCAGCCCAACGGGGGCTCCCTGCTCCTGGGCTCGGCCCCCAGCAGAGGGGTATTAACGGAGGGAGAGAGCGGGAGATGGAGAGTGCCTCCTCCTCCTCCTCCATACTCAATTTACGACCCCTCCACGTCTCCCGAGGAGGAGGGTCTTTTACGAACACTTGATGGGGAAGACATGAAAGATCTTAACACTCTCTGATGTTAACCTTTCAGCCTGCGCGGCGCCAACGCTAGGCTAATGCAGCGCTATCGCAGCGGCGCTACGACGTGCATAATGAGCGCTTGCAGGCGGCGGCGGCGGCAGTGGCTTGGTGTAGTGCTAGCATGCTATTCATCTCCGCTACGTCATTAGCGTTCTGGGCGGGTGAGTCAGAGCTGGCGCTCCGAGTGGGAAGACGAACCTCGTGTGTGACTCACTCACACGCACGCGCACACACACACACACACACAGAACCCGGGCATCTACCTTCCCCGGTTCTCCTTCTCACCGCAGTGTACGGTCCCATGGCACTCTGACAGGGGCGTGTTCACCGGGCTGGCCCATACCCCCCCAGCCACCCTCCCTGAGTAACAAACTAAGTCTGTCTGGTCGTCTTGTGTGTTATGGTGTTACATTATTTTATTTTACTTTATTTCTGAAAAAATTCAACTTGGATGGCAATTCCAAGCAATAACAAGAAAAATACAAATAGTAAACAAACATGAGGTCATGGGATGTTCACTAAATTAAAAAAATAGTCTTATTTTAACTAAAATGGTACATATCAGACATGCTATGAAACGTCACCTTGGCCAAATAAATACAGCATTTTTCCCACAGTATTTTATCCCAGCTCTTGCATGCGACGTATGGCATGGTTCTTGTAGTATTATTCTGTGCTTCTCCGGGTCTCTCCTGCTAGATGAGTCGAGAACATGCCACTGGTACCCCACATGGATGGCCATTCCTCCCCTCTCTGAGGGACCGGGAGCAGGGCAAATGGAGTGGGCGACCTTAGCGCTGAGTAGAGTCCCAGAGACGTGTCCGGACTCTAGGATAGTGTCTGATGCTCTTCGACCTCGCTGTAATAGCGAGGTCATCATGTGTTGCCAAGCTCCTGCCAAGCTCCTTATATACCAACTATATAAGCACACCTTTAACCGGACGTCCGGACGGAATCTTTCTGGATTCGTCCCACAATGTTGTCAATCATTCCCGCATTCACACACTCATTCAAGCGCTCATCCACACACCCACGGCGGTGTCAGCCATGCAAGGAGACAGCCAGCTCGTCAGGCGCAGTCAGGGTGAGGTGTCTTGCTCAGAGAGTCCCTTATGTCCCGGCATCAGTTCCTCCCTGCTCCTGAGTGGCAGGTTCCCTGAGGGCCACTTTGGTTAAGAGCTAACTGATGAGACGTTAAGCTGTACGATGCCCTGGCTGACCTCTCTGTCTTCTCCACCCAGATGAAGACCGCCTGACCAGGAGGAAGAGCGTTGTGGACACCATCTCCCTCCAGGTGGACATCCTGCCCAACAACCTCCCTGATCAGGTCAGCTTTCCTCTCATTCTGGGTTTAGTGATCCCTGCTGTATATCGGTCTGTCCCTGTATGGAAGAGGCCAGGAAGAGGCTAATCTTTGTGTATCCTGCAGTCCCAGCTGGCCGAGGAGATCACCTTCGAGACCTTGAAGAAGGCCATAGGTGAGGTTCATTGTGGTCTTCATCACTTCTGATTGATCCAGCTCACAGGGTCTCTGATTGGTGCAGACTTTGGGCAGTAATGTTCTTATTAGTCAAGGCTTCGGGTTAAAAAACATTCTGATTGGTCGAGGCACCTGATAACTGTCTCTGATTGGTTGCAGACACCACAGGCCTGGAGGAGCAGGAGCGGGAGAAGAGGCGTCAGGTGATAGAAAAGTTCCAGAAGGCTCCGTTTGAGGAGATCGCTGCTCACTGCGAGTCCAAGGTAGCGGTCCTAGAGATCTGAGCTATAGGCTCTCCTACCAGACAGACCCTTTGAATGCAGGGTCACCATGCTAACTGGCTCTGTAATCCCCCAGGCCAACATGCTGCATGACAGACTGGCCCAGATCTTTGAACTGACCATTCGGTGAGTTGTTGAGATTCGGTATAGTTCTATATTTAGACTAAAGTTAGGTGTTTTAATGGCTGAAACAGCATGGAACTGAAATATTTGCTAATGATTACAATATTATATATGAATATATTAATATTAATATATATATTTATATATACTGTATATGTTAAGGCAGTGTTACATGTGTACAGCAGGCTACATGCTAATTCTAACAATAATAACACGGTGTACTTCTATAAGGCTTATCTTGTGTTGTTTGAGTATGAGTCCATGCTAACGCTAAGGCTGCGTTGTGTGAGTGGGCTTAATGCTAACGCTGTGCTGTGTGAGCAGGCCCCCCCCCAGCCCGTCCGGAGTGGTGTCCGTCTCGACCGGTCA
Source organism: Pollachius pollachius (assembly GCF_949987615.1). Taxonomy (NCBI): domain Eukaryota; kingdom Metazoa; phylum Chordata; class Actinopteri; order Gadiformes; family Gadidae; genus Pollachius; species Pollachius pollachius. The sequence continues at coordinate 9,485,741 of NC_136947.1, read as the reverse complement.
CCCCCAGCACCAGTCGGTCCCGGTCTACGAGATGAAGTTCCCCGACCTGTGCGTCTACTGACCGGGGGACACAGTCGGAACCATCTGGAGCCCTCTAGAACCTTCTAGAAGGACCCGGCCAGACTGAACATTCAAGAACCTTTAGAGGCAGGAACGGTGGGGAAGTGCATTAAAAAGGTCTTCATTAATCGGCTCTAATTGAATGCATTGTAAAGCACCATGACCCTGCCCCCCCTTTAGACCATCTCATCGCCGCAGGTACCGCCTAACCCGGCACACCAAAAGCCCAAATCGGTCCTATTTTCAATATCAGTTGGGTGTCTTTGAGGGGTTGGTTTCTTAAATCGTAATCTTTTGAATCTTATTGAAACCTCTTAAAATGATTAAAAGGCTGTGGAATGATAATGCCTTCATCAGCACTGGTTCACAGCGTAACCTCATGTCACTCACACACAAACACAGCCCACAGTGGTGAATTTAACCGGCAGATTCTCAGAGATGGTTGCTAGCGTGTGTCCACGTCTTGTACATAGTATAAATAGGATCAGTTCATGCCGTAGTCTTAACCTTCTGCTAATGTATGCTAGCTAGCTCCCCTTGGGTCTAGATACCCCTTTGAGCTGCAGTTCCTTTGTCAGTCTGAAGGAGTCTCAGGTTTCCCTTAAATTAAATGGATCAACATCGCTCTCCAGCGTTCGCTCTCTATCTCCTTGCCCCGATTGGTTTTATGGAGTTAAAACAACAACGGGAGATCGGTAGATTCTGTGTAAGGATGTCTTGAACAAAATGTTATGGTCTTCCCCCCGAGACGGAGAACCAACAGATCAATATCTCTTTCAGGAGAACCGACAGGTTAGTATCTCTCGGTAAGACCTCTGCTCTCAGGCCGAAGAACCGAACGCCTCCTCAGGCTCTGAGTGTCCAAGGCCCCCCCCAGCATCTAGCAACCATGCTATCAGACTTATACAACTACAACTTATGAATGGAGTGCCGCTAGGCTACACTATGGCTAGCTTGTCTATTGCCGTCAGCTATGCCACGGCTAATGATGTAGCCGCCTACAATGCTAAGACTAGCGTCCGTTGTACAAGAAAAGCCACCAGCGAGAGAACAGATGCAGCGAAACGATGCAAAATGGTACTTGTGATGCATTGTGGGTGTTAAAGTGTATAATATAATGGGGGGTTTTGTGAGAGAACAATAAGGTTTTATATAAACGTGTCCTATATTAACGGCGTTTGGCAAGGCCTGCACTTTGGGAGAATACAGCCACTATGTTCAAGAAAAGTTTTAACAATGTTTCATGAGAGGCGTGTGTGTAGAGTATTAATAGTATTGTATATTACTCATAGGAATACTGCTTCTGATTAAGCAATAGTGCACTAGACGAAAAACCCAGATATTTAAACTAACTGTTAATACAGAGCTTAAAACGTGTGCGGGTTTGAATCCCCTCCCCCCCCCGATTACATTTGGGGGGGGCATTTCTTTTCTCCCAGCCAATTACGTTCTAATTCCCTCCGCAGTCATCGTGGAACCAGATACTACTATCAGTCGTGCCCATATGGTCTAATTCCAGCGTACATTCCCCTCCTCACCTCCCTGATGCAGTGTACATTGATCTGTCATCGTGCTCGCTGAGTCTGAAGGCGTGGCGAGGCTACGTGCTCCCACTGCAGAGCTCCCATTCTCATGTCTAGATTCCCAGTCTCCTGTGTAGCCATGGCGACGCCTTGATGCATATTACCTGTAATGTGTGTGTGTGTGTTCCATCCTGACCCCAAAACATTTCCATTGCCAAAGACGCAGCCAGCTTCAGTTGGGTTCTCTCTCTTAATTGTGGCGTACCGGAGTAACACACACACACACACACACACACACACACACACACACACACACACACACACACACACACCAGCAGGAAGTACCTTTATAATCCCTCATGCTGAGCGCTATCTGTGCGTGAAGCTGTGCCTGTGGAATAGGAGAAGCCGTCTGGTCTTTCCAGACTATCAAGGCAACGCTGTGTGTTAGTGTGAGTGTGTTACCCATGATCCTCTAGTCGTCTCTTCTCGTGGCTCTAGCGATGGTTAGTGATCTCAGCAGCTGATCCAGTTCAAAGCGTGTGTTTAGTAGTTTGAACCTGAGGCCGGTTTAATCCGGTTTAAGTCTGGTCTCGCAGCTAGACGCGGGGGGAGGAGTTTATGTAGATAAAGAAGACAGGAAACAGAATGTGGAAATGTTTGGGCACATCCAGGTAGACAAGTGAAGGCAAAAATTGAATTTTGGGCGAGGTTTGCTTTGGTCGACTTGATGAGATGAGGGTTTCTATTGGCCGTTTAGTCACCAGGAAGGTATGGAAAGTTTATATTGGCTCAATGTGTAAGTTTGTTGTGTGTGTGGATATGTCATGAGACTCTGTGTTTAACAGGATGATAAGGCAGAGGCGGAGACCGAACTGTTTTTCAGATTGATTTCCGCTGTGTTTTATTCTTACTGTGATAAGATGATGTAAGGTTGTGTTCTAGGAATCCATTAGTTATGTGATGCTAGGAGTCCACTAGCCAGACAAACCCCTAGGGGCCGCGGTAGTGTTTTCACAGGTTCTATCCACTATGGACTTTAATAATCAAACTAGTTACCATATTTACAGTTGGTGATGGTGCATCCTTTAAATGTGTTTTTGCGCTTTTATCTTGGCTGAAGGTTCAAATGTTCTTTGCCATGTGAATACACCGTTCTAAAGAGTTCTATGTTCTATTTTTGTATAGTCCGTGTTCATCGTCGACTTGCCTGCTAGACATCGGCAGGCTGGTCATTTCTGTAGTGTAGAACAAAGCACAGGTACGCTTTTACTTTGAAAATCATCAGCAGTGCTGGCATCCTTGTGGAACATCAGCCGAGATCAGTCAAAATACTTGGACTTTTAATATGAAAAGTGTTGTGTGTTGACCGCTCAATCCTCTCTGTGGGGTTGTTAATCGTGTGAGCATGTGTCGTAGTTCCTCAAGTACGAGTTGTGATTGACAAATACTGCATTAGTTCTTATCGGTTCATGTAGCTGTGAAACACTCGGATCAGCGCAGCTTGTCGAGTCCAACTCTCAGAGGTACCTCCTCTTTGATTGGTCGGCAACTAGCCCCGCTTGGCTCTTATTGGCCCATGAGGCTTCATTAAACGGGACCGATTCACCTCTTAAATGGCCCAGTGGTTCTCTGTGGAAAGCCCGGTCTGCTGTCTGGTATTCCAGGCTGTGATAAATAGATTTAGATCTGACAGGAAAACATACGCTCTTATTTTGATTTCACGGCGGGTGCTAAGATACACAGCCCTCGGTGACAAGAGCACAACGCTGAATACTAACGAGTGTTTTCAGTTCACACCTCGCGGTCCGTCTGCTCAGTGGAGACTCTACTGAAATATGCATGAACCGGCAATTGATTTTCTCTTGCCAAACCACAGGCTAGCGACTAGCTAAAGGCTAGCTAACGTTAGCAAGGGGCTCATAGGTTGAATTATATTACCACGCAGCTGTGCTAGATGTAGATTATAGATTGATAGCAAAAAAAATAAAGCGGTTTAATAAAGGTGAATAAATATCGGAAATTGTGAATGATTTAGTGCACTTTGACCGTTGTGTTTCTGGTAATCTGAGGACTTTGATGAGTTCCCGTCGCTACATTGTGTCATTTTACGGACAGTGTTACGTACAGCAGCAATATCGTGATCACTCGTTCAATACCGCCGTACTATATATATATATATATATATATATATATATATATATATATATATATATATATATATATATATATATATATATATATATATATATATATATATATATATATATATATATATATATATATATGCACTTTTTAGAACCATACTGCTCTAACGTGGTGATCAATTAGGCATCCAGTCTTAGCGCGTATCATACGGAGGTTCTGGAGAGATTACTTGATGGTGAATTAGCACAGACACGACTCACTGCCTCAATAATGGTTCTGGTTCTGTGTGGACAACTTAGTAGTGCTAGTAGAGAACTAGTCAAGAGTAACTCGAGGTCTGACCTGGAGAGGGGAGAAGGTACTTTAGGTGTTTAGGGAACTAGACTTCTACTCTTCATTCTTCTTGTTCGTGATACGTCTGTTTTGTAGAACAATTCATTGTATGTATTTTCATTGTATTCAGCAATCAGAATAGTGATGAGTCTCAATCTGTTTCAAGGTGTGTGTTTCAGACCCCTGTTTGGAGGATCTGAACTCTTTCTGTTTGATGCAAGATATATTTTTTAAAAGCTAGTTCATTCGTTCGCTCACGCCTCAATGATGCAATTCTCGGACTGTGCGCTTTTCAATTTGCCAATTCAAAGCAGTCCACTGGGAGTGGCCCAGAACGACCCCCGGTGCTGTACTGGTGGGCACCAGCAGCGTGTAGATCGATTGTAGACGGTGTGATTGGTTGGGTGGCGCCACAGTTTGTTATTTTGTCGCACGCTTGGACAAAGTATATAACATGTTTAGAGGATGATCGATGGTGATTTCAACGCTCTGTTCCGCTGTGAATTCTGCATCAACAAGAATGTATCTGAAATCAAATAAAGTCAAATCTTTCTATCAAACCCGTCCCTGTTTCCTGTTTCTTACAACAATGTGTTCACAGGGTGACAAACCTCATGTTTATCAAACGTAAACTGCAAAATAACTAATATCTACCCAATAACGAATAAGTTACTCCCCATATAAAATTAATGTGGAAATGTATAAATCCCCCATTATGTATGAATAATGGAATGTTTAAATAATTTCCATGTGTTTAAATGTATAAAAATGATTCCTTCTGGTATATTGTCAGCTGATTGCGCCGTGTGATGGTTAGAAGAACCTTCTAGTTCTGTAAGAAGCCACAGTAGAAGTGGCTTATCGTACTTCTGTGAGTCTATTCCTGGCGGGGGGTCGTGGGGTCACTGCCGACAGCTCTCTCTGTACGCAGCAGACTGCGGAGAAGAATCCCTCCTCTCTTCATCGTTTCGGATGTGTTTGTACCCCGCCACCATCATGTCAGATATACTATATCTATACGGGACCAGGCGACTCTGGATTTGGATTTGACATTAATGGGTTGAAAAAAAATTATGCTCAACTTCCATTTATCAATTTTATTGTACAATAATTGTAAGAACAGTAAATTTAATTGATGCCTTTAGTATCAACATGTGGGAAAGAACAATACAAGGTGTTTTGGACGGCAGGTTGGATTAACATTTTTGGCCTGGAGACGCAGATCAAATGTGCTAATTGTGGGGACACCGCCCCCCCCCTCCCCAGAGATACTGCTCGTTAACACCCTCCTCCCCCTGCCAAAGTAAAATCACCACAGTCGTTTAACAATTTATTAACTTGAAACACTTTCATTTTGAAATCGACGCGTTAATGACTGCATCTAGGCTGAGCGCATGGGGAAATATGCCATGACTTTTACTTTGAGAACCCAAGGATTGTCCACCACTGCTGAGGAGAACCTTCATCTTTTATCCTCTTCCTCTTCCTCCTCCTCTCCCCCCTCCTCCTCCTCCTCCTCCTCCTCCGCCTCTGGTCTCTCCGTGGCCCCCGGTCTCTCCAGGGGCCCGGGGCTGGGTCTGAATGGTCTGATGGGCTGGTGGTTGTGGGGCTGAATCCCTCCGGATGTCGGGGGTCTCTGGGGCCTGGAGGTCTCCCCGCTGGAGGCAGCAGCGGCCGAGTGGGGCGGGGGAGGGGGTGGAGTGGATGGTGGAGGTGGGGGTCTTGAGGGTGGTAGTGGGGGTCTTGAGGGCGGAGGTGGGGGCCTGGAGGGCAGGGGTCTGGCAGGAGGTTGCGGCCTCACCTCCCCGCTCTCGTCACTGAAGAAACAAAAGAGGTCAGATGGGTGAGCTGAAGATGCACTGCTTCTACTGTTCAGTGTGTGAGCATACCTGTGTGCAGGTGTGTGTCTGTGTACCTGTCTGCAGTTGATGTGCGTACCTGTCTGCAGGTGTGTGTGCTTACCTGTCTGCAGTTATGTGTGCAGACCTGTCTGTAGGTGTGTGTGCATACCTGTCTGCAGGTGTGTCTTCAGGTGTGTGTGCGTACCTGTCTGCAGGTGTGTGTTCAGGTGTCCCTGTACTTGTCTCCAGGTGTGTGCGTACCTGTGTGCAGGTGTGCGTATGTGTGTGTGTGTACCTGTCTCCAGGTGTGTGTGCGTACCTGTATCCAGGTATGTGTGTGTACCTGTCTGCAGGTCCACTGGTAGGAGCCGTCGTGTGTTTCCCTCCCTCCATGTGCGAGTGGCCACCGGGGGACTCCCGGCTCTCCTCGCTGGAGGGCGGGGGGGTGGGCCGGGGTCTGGGCCGGCGCCTGCAGGGGGCTGCGGGCCCCTGGCACTGGGCGGGGGGCCGGCTGTGGTTGAAGTGGGCCGCCGCCATGCACTCTGCGCTGGTCTTGTCGCACACACACTGCAGCTTGTCACACCGGCCCTGGCCCTGGCCTGGGGAGGGTGGGGGGCATGGGTTTAGCCAATCAGGAGCACGGGGGGTTGGTTTCAGCGTTTAGTTCCTTAGACTTAGAGGTACACTTTGTTAGGATCTTATATAACGGCAATGGAGTGTGTCATGGAGTGGTGTCCTGGGTAATGGGGCGGTGTCCTGGGTAATGGAGTGGTGTCATGGAGTGGTGTCCTGGGTAATGGGGCGGTGTCCTGGGTAATAGAGTGGTGTCATGGAGTGGTGTCCTGGGTAATGGGGCGGTGTCCTGGGTAATGGAGTGGTGTCATGGAGTGGTGTCCTGGGTAATGGGGTGGTGTCCTGGGTAATAGAGTGGTGTCATGGAGTGGTGTAATGGGGTGGTGTCCTGGATAATAGAGTGGTGTCATGGAGTGGTGTCCTGGGTAATGGGGTGGTGTCCTGGGTAATAGAGTGGTGTCATGGAGTGGTGTCCTGGGTAATGGGGTGGTGTCCTGGGTAATAGAGTGGTGTCATGGAGTGGTGTCCTGGGTAATGGGGTGGTGTCCTGGGTAATAGAGTGGTGTCATGGAGTGATGTCCTGGGTAATGGAGTGGTGTAACTTGAGATGACGTAACGGATATTTGAAGTAACATATTGAAACCATGGGTAATGCATTATTGGATGATCCAGAGTGTTGCCGTGTAAGAGGCGGTACAGGCGACTCACAGCGAGGGGTCCCTCCCTCGCAGGACACCTGAGCACTGAGTCTACGGTCAGCCTTGCAGCCCATGGTGGAGATCTGCTTCAGACAGCACTGGTGGAGGAAGCAGCAGCTGCAGCACACAGGAAGGCTTTCTGTCAGACGTGACCATGAATACCAGCAACCGCTAACTGCCCCTGGCTACTTTGTAAATGTTAAATAACTGGCTTAAGCTTAAGTATTGTGACTGCAGTACAACTGGCACCAGTATTGGGACTGCAGAACAACTGGCTTAAGCTGGTTCAAAGTATTGTGACTTCAATAACAATGGCTCTAGTGTTGTGACTGCAGTACAACTGGCTCCAGTATTGTGACTGCAGTACAACTGGCTTACACTGGTTGTAAGCTGGTTGTGACTGCAGTACAACTGGCTCCAGTGAGGGGTCTACTGACCGGTCCAAGGGGTCCTGCGGCGGCCCCCGGCCCTCCTGGCCGCAGTAGCAGCCGTACATCTTGAACTCATCGGGGCAGCGGCCCGTCAGGCAGCGCAGCATCTGGCCCAACGCTGGCAGGGCGCGGCCCGCCACCGTGAAGACCTCACTGCACTCTGGGGGAAACAGAACAGTGAGGGGTTACCAGAGCGGAGAGGAGCGTAGAGCAGCGAGCCTAGATCTTGGACCTGGTACCAGGTCATGGCTTATGGTGTACCAGGTCGCAAAGAAAAAAAATATATATATATATATATTTTATTTTGAAAATCTCCGGATGCTGTCTCACTCGGCAGGCGATCGCCCGGTGTCACAGACTGAATGAACCCATCCTGACGGAGTGATGGCGATACAACGTTTCATGTTTCATCAGTAGTGAACTCAGTCTACGCTTTAATGTGTTTATCAGTATTGAACTCAACGCTTTAATAAAACCTTTATCAGTAGTGAACTCAGTCTATGCTTTAATACAACTTTTTTAAGTTGTGAACTCAGTCTAAGTCTAACTTTACGCTTGTGCTTGTTAAAGAAGATATGCAACAGCGACCCCCGGTGTCACACTTTATAATGGCTTACAGAATACGGTGTAACACCGGTCCGCCAAGATATTGTCTGACATATTACCGGTCTGTGGTGTAAACAGGCTGGGGACAGCTGCCCTAGAGGACCTTTTTATATTCAATATTTGGATAAGACGAGGAACGGTCCAACTAGTTCCCCGGTTCCCTGTAGAGACACACGGCCGACAGAACCCTTCTGTTCTGCTGTCTGGGTCCTGGTGCTGGCCCGCTCCATCTCTACCGTAGTCATGGTAACTAATAAATCTGTACTCTGTTGTGACGGTAAATAGATGTCGAAACTGTAGCCTTCGTAACCAGCTTCTTCTGTCCTGGTTTCCACGGTAACAGATGTACTGGTGGTCACTGTAACAGTTGTCTTTAATGGTTGTCATGTTAACGCGTGTATGTGTGTACCTGGGCCCTCGGGGGGGAACTCGATGTCCGTCATACCCATGGCCTCCAGCAGAGACCAGGAGAGAAGCCCCGCCCTTTTCTGTGCCACGCCCCCTCCTGACAAACACAAACCCAACAAGGTACTGAGTAATGTAGTATAACTGTTATAAAGAGTACTACAGAGTACTGACAAAGTACTCAATACTACAGAAGCCCTCAACCAGACAGAAGTACTGCCTAGTTCCCAAGGACAGAGTACCAAATAAATACTAACTACTGTAGAAATACTAGATACACTAAACCCCACGTAAGTACTGAGAACACTACAGAGGTACTCTGTACAGAAGTATGGTACTTTGGTACTCTGTACAGAAGTACAGAGTACCAAAGGAATGATAACTTCTACAGAAGTACTGAACACCAGGTAAGCACTGAGCACACCAGAGGTTGGACGACAGAAGTGGGTCCGGACTGAAGCCCCAAGCACACGGCACAGATGTGGCAAACAAAGGGTTAGACAACTATAGCTAGCTCGGTGCTTCCACTAAAACAAGAGGACTTTAGTTCTAGCTCTTTGAGTCCTCTAGTTCTCTAGTGGTGCTATGGCTTTGGGGCGGAACGCGCTCCGTGTGCTTTGGGCTTCAGGATGGAGTCAGGTTGAGATCGGTCCTCTAGACGTCTAACCGAACCCTGAGAGCTGTCTGCTGCCCGCTCCTCATCACAAGGAGGCCTCTCCTGCTCCTCCTCCTCCTGCTGCTCCTGCTCCTCCTCCTCCCCCTGCTCCTGCTCCTCCACACTGCGTGAGGGAGGTGTTGTGGGCGTAGCGTGGAGGTCGGACAGCGGTGGGAGTGCTACGGCGCGGTTCTGGCGCCTAGCGACGGCGGTCATGCGGTGTGACGTCTCCGTCGCAGTGGGAGACGAGGGCGTGGTTGTCTTGGCTACGGCATTCCGATCTTAAAGGGCGAGGCGAGCTGACGGGGTTAGTGGGGGGTGGGGTTAGGATTAGTTAGTGTCTGCTCCAGGTGCTTCACCTGTGGGCTCACCTGGGCTCGGAGACGGGGGGTCGTCAGGCGGAGTGGTCAGAGGTAGCTCCGCCTCCTCCTGTGATGTGTCAGAAGGAGTGGGCGGGGCTTCGGTCACAGCCGTTGGTCGAGGCGACGAGGGACGCGCTGATGGAGAAGGATCACATGTGAGAACCCCGGCTGCTTGAGTCAGTGTCTTGCTCAAGGGTTACCATCTTGTATAAAGCATCTCTGACCTGTGGGTGTAGCTGGTGTCTCTGACCTGTGGGTGTAGCTGGTGTCTCTGACCTGTGGGTGTAGCTGGTGTCTCTGACCTGTGGGTGTAGCTGGTGTCTCTGACCTGTGGGTGTAGCTGGTGTCTCTGACCTGTGGGGGTAGCTGGTGTCTCTGACCTGTGGGGGTAGCTGGTGTCTCTGACCTGTGGGGGTAGCTGGTGTCTCTGACCTGTGGGTGTAGCTGGTGTCTCTGACCTGTGGGTGTAGCCGGGTGTCTCCATGAGGTTGGTGTTGGGGTCCCTCCCTGCTCCATGGAGTGGTCTGTGGGGGTTGTCCTGGTAACCGTAGCTGTTGTTTTTGTTGTTGTTGACTTAGGCGGTATCGTGGTTACGGACATCAGAGGGACGTCCTCTACTTGACGAGGGGCAGTTAAGTAGTCAATAACAATAATAGGCAACCGACAAAAAACTCAATATCGTTGTTTGACGTTATTCTGTTTTTAACCTCTAGGTGGCGGCAAACTCATGACCGGCGTTAAGCGTGGAGTTGAGCTTTAAGAAAGCAATGTGGTAATACAACCGTAACACATTGAACAAATATGATTCTCCCTGCTAGGGGTCGTACTGACCTCTCCCAGTCTAATGACCTAACTCTCTGTGATCCTCATCCTCACCTTCCTCCCTACCATCATCATCGTCCTCCTCCTCGTCCTCCTCCTCCTCCTCCTCCTCAGAGGACTGGTGTGGGCGTGGCAGCGAGGGCCTGCTGGTGGTGGTTCTGCCGGGACGTGGACCTTCTGCTGTCACAAAAACAAGTGTGTTTCTACTCTCTCAACAAGACTGTGACCCGGTCTATCGTCGTTATTCGATTCCCATCAGAACAGTGGCCTGGACCACTGATCCACCAGCTCACATCAGCAGCTGTCTGGCTGTAGCGGAGGACGGGGAAGGTCTTTAAGCAAAACAACAAACGCCCATGGAGGCTGAGGCGGGGTACGTTGTTCAGGAGGAAGAGCAGGTTGGCTGGTAACCAGAAGGTTGCTGGTTCGATCCCCGGCTCCTCCAAGCTGAGTGTCGAGGTGTCCCTGAGCAAGGCACCTCACCCTAACTGCTCTTGATGAGCTGGCTGTCGCCCTGCATGGCTGACACTGCCATCGGTGTGTTAATGTGTCAATGAATGGGTAAATGTGAGGCAGTATTGTAATCTACTTTGAGGGGCTGCTGGCGGTTGAGACCTTCCTTACCGTCTGAGCCTGGGGCCCGGTGTTGTGACCCCACGTCGTCCTCTTCCTCAGAGGACCGCTCGGCCAGGGGGGGTCTGGACGGGCGAGGAGACCAGACGGAGCTGTGGGACCCAGACGAGGGAGCGGGGGGCCCTCCATCGTCACGCCCCAGTGCATCAGGGGGGGGGGATAGCGGCGGGCGGTGTTGCGAGGGGGTGAGGTTCCCAGTCGGGGCTGAGACAGGGAGAGGGAGATGTCTGGTCGGTCTTTGATGCTCAGATGTTAGGAGCGTTTGGATGGCGAAGTCTACTTCTACGTCTTCAAACGTCACGACGACGCCTGGAGGAGTCATGTGATCTCTCCCGAGCGCCGTTTGATCCGCGCTCGCGTGTAACCCAGTTCTGTCCTGACTGGATACACATCCTCAATTATTTACACAATCTTTTTTCTTCCATGACCGGATCCACTGTGTTTTCTGTGAGATTAGAGCACTACGCCCACGGGCGCTAAGCTAACGCTACGTCTGAGAGGAGGAGGGTCTGTATGTTTGTTGGTCTGTCTGTCTGTTGGTCGGCTGCTGTTGGCTGCTAAGACAGCAGGGTTGTGGAGATGGATGTGGAAACCTTATATTCCCTATGTTCCCCTTTTGGGAGAAACCACATATTTTATGTGGAGCTAACCTCATAACTTCAATTCATTTAAAAGGTTTACATAAGAGCAAGACACGTCGAGAAAGTCAAGAAAAGTAAAAGTTAAATAAAACTAAACATTGGCTCTAAAACCTTGACTTTTATAGACCTCTGAACAATAAGTCCCGCCTCCGAGACTCCCGGTTCCCTCGGTCAAATGTCTATGGGAAATAACATGGGGTTTTGTGTTCGAATGATCGTACATTACAAACTCTGTAAGTGGCGAAGAAGTAAAAGCTGCGTCACGTTTTGAACTACACACTTTTTCCTTCTTCTTCCTTTGGATTGTCGGTGCCGTTAAAGTAGTAAACGATTATTAATGATAACCGGAGGTTAGTTTTGTTACGTATTTTAAACACATAAAGCTACCCACACATAGCCACTAGGAAGTAGGATCGAACACATAGGCCGCAATTACCATACATAGCCACTAGAAAGTAGAATCGAACACAAAGGCCAAAATTACCACACATAGCCACTAGGAAGCAGGACCCGACATTTTGAGCTGCTATAACTATTCCAGCTATAGAGGGCAGCACCTTTAGACAGGTGAGGAGGGCGAAACCAATACGTCATATAGGCCACGCTTACTCAGTATTTAAGCAGGACCTGAATCCAACGAGATCAGAAACATCCGGCAGTCCATTCAAGGGAGTTAGGTAGAGAGGCCTGTTGTTTGTCGCTCACACGCGTGTCCATACAATTCCCCTCCTTTTGCTTCATAGTTACCATACCGAAATACTTTAACAAATAAAGTGAGTTCAAAGCGATCCCGATTAGACTACTTTCTTCAAGAACGCAACAGTTTCAATCTGCGCAGACTTCACACGTCATACTTGTTATGGAGGAGGGAGTAGATGTCCTTGCTTGCAACCATTCACAACCTAACGTGAAGATTTTTTGGTTTGACCGTTCTAAGAGTTTGTTGGCTGTTATTGAGACCAGAGTTTTCGCGCGGGCGCTGTGCGCACTCAACCCTTTTGTTCTAATTAAACCTATAGCAATAATGTGGTAACCCCAGTCGATAATGTTAACAAATTCTAAAAAATTGTTCAATGGAAAGTAGTATACTATGCATGCAAATAAATTATTAAATAGATTTTACTGTTATTCAGGGCTGAAAAGTGCATTGACATTTTAAAATGCAATTCAACTACTATTGTTTAGTTGAAAATAAGAATCATCATTGAGATTAAATATCTCTTCCAGTGTCGCTGCTTTTGCCTTGACGTGTCGTGTGTGCACGTGCGTAAGTGTGTGTGTGCGCGTGTGTGTGCGTTTCCGTGTATGTTTGTGCTAATGTACGATGTGCATGTGCGTGCTTGCGGTGTATGCATGCGTTCCCGCGTGCTGCCAGTGTGTGTGAGCTGCAGGCTGCTTCACACATGCGCACATGAGTAACTTGAGTAACTGGTGCGACAGGCCTGCTATTATTGTAGTAAGATTTACATGAACGAGCAGCGTTGGTGCCACCTCCGTAGGCGGGCTCTGGTGGTCTGCGCAGATCTGCGTTAGCATAATGCTTCTTCATAATAGTTAACTACTTTAACTGCACCGACAATCCAAAACCCCAATGGAAACTAGATGGAAAAAGTGTGTAGTTCAAAACGTGAGCTTTTACTGCGAAAATTACACAGCTTTTACTTCTTCGCCACCTACAGAGTATTGCTATGTACGATCATTCAAAAACGCCATGTTATTTCCCATAGACATTTGATAGAGGGAACCGGGAGCCTCGGAGGCGGGACTTATTCTTCAGAGGTCTATGGGTGGCTCACCTGGGTCTCTGGCTGAGGTATTGTGGGTAATGAAGTCCCCTTGTGCCTCCAGATCCAGCTCTGTCATTCAGGAACAAAGGGAACAGGAAGAGGAAGTGTTTGAGAACAGGAAGTGTTTGAGAACAAGAAGTGTTTTTGTGGCGATGAGGCAGGGAGGGGGGGTTATAAAGAGAGAGCGAGGATAGTTATTATCTGAAGGACCTTTATGTTTCGCTCGGCTCCATTATTAAACTAGTGAGTAAAGACAAACTGACCTTTACTGACGAAGCTGAGGTAGTCAGCGGCAGGCCATGCCCCCTCTTCCTCCAGCTCACCCTCCTCTTCCTCTGGAGAGAGAAAACTCAGAATAGCAACTGCATATATATACTAACGCACACACACACACCTACACAGCTACACACCTACACACACATTCCTCAGAGGAGAAGTGACTCAAGACCTTATATAACTAAAGGAGAATATTTCAGTTAAAACTTGCTTTAGTAATGATGATACGATAACTAAGCAAGTAACCAAAGTAACAGAATATTGTTATGATTCCCATGAGTCAATACAACTAAAAACACTAATGGTGCGAATGCTAACTTTATTTTTTCAGCATGTTTAAAGACAGTGTTGTGACAGCCGCCCTAAGGCCACTAACACCCCCACGTCGTGACAAATGTTGGCCATCTTGAAGGGGGATACCTGGAGTCTGGGACGGGGAGGCAGGGCGCGGGGTGATGAGGTCACTGGCACCGCCCAGACCTGTGATGCCATGGCCCAGACCTGTGATGTCACTGCTGTTCTCGGCTGCCGCGTCCCACGAGAGCAGTCTGTCCGCTATCCACGCAGAACGAGAAGTTATCATGACAAGGTCATACCACACACAACAAACTGGTTTCATTAAGTTAGGTTTCATTCAAAATTAAAGATTAAAATTAAAACATAAAACATGAAGCCGAGCATAATGTACGCATGCTGTTACCTTCGTCCAGGTAGGAGGAGTTAAAGGCTGTGGAGTTCTGATTGGAGGAAAGAGCCGTCGCATTGTCATACTCACTTCCTGTGAGAGGAGGAAGTAGAGAGCAGAGGGGTGAGAGGGGGCGGTGCTAGTATCCTCATAGCTACTGTGTCTAATTCAACTTTATTTTTAGTAATAATTGATTGCAGTATAAAGTGAACTAATATGGGTCTTGTTCATTGTTCTGATTGGAGGAGAGCGCGGTAGTGTGAGTCAACACTCCGTCTTACCGGCCAATCAATTGTCCTTGCTGAGGTGACACCAGGGACCTGCTGTGGATCAATGTTTGTGTATGTGTCTATCTGTGTGTTTGTGTCTATCTGTGTGTGTGTGTGTGTGTGTGTCTATCTGTGTGTGTGTGTGGGTGGGTGGGTGGGTGGGTGTTTGACCTGCAGGTTCTGGGGTAGAGGTGACATCGTCATTGTTCCCGCCTACGTTCCCGCTGATGTTCCCGCTGGCGTTCCCGCCACCTACGTTCCCGCTGGCATTCCAGAGCATCCCTGCTGGAGGATGAGACATGAAGAAGATTAGCAGGTAGGCTGCAGGAACCACACAGACAGACAGGCCGAAGGACAGACAGACAGACAGATAGAGAGATTGAGACAGACAGACACTCAAATAGACAGGCAGAGGGATAGACAGGAAGGCAGACACTCAACGAGACAGACCTTTAGACAACCAGTTTTACCAGTGGGTTAGTGTTAGTGTTAGGACTGTATAGGTGGTAGTTTTACCAGTGGGTTAGGAGGTTAGTGTTGGGGTTAGTAGGTTAGGTTTAGGAGTGTGTAAGGTATTTGTTTAACCAGTGGGTTAGGGTTAGGAGGTTAGTGTTAGGGTTAGGATTATATAGGGGGTTGTTTTACCAGTTGGTTCCAGGCCAGAGCAGGAGGTTTCTGGAAGGTTCCTCAGGGAGGCGTTGTAGGGGGTCAGGGCCAGGCACTCCACGGCGGCCGCGTCGCACTCGCAGAAGCTCCGGGCACACGGCGCTCCCACATCTGGAATGCACAGAACATGCCTTCATCATCATCACCTTGGTCACATGGTAGCTCTACCTCTGAAGAGAGTCAATGACGGGCAGCCGGCCGGAGGCTATGGTGGTGTTCCCAGCTGGAAGCTAGGATGGTGTGCCCAGCTGGAGGCTAGGGCATTCCCAGCTGGAGACTAGGGTGTTCCCAGCTGGAGGCTAGGGCGTTCCCAGTTGGAGACTAGGGCGTTCCCAGCTGGAGGCTAGGGCGTTCCCAGCTGGAGACTAGGGCGTTCCCAGCTGGGGGCCAGGGTGCTGTTCCTAGCAGTAGGGTTCTGGGTTTGAATGAAGACTTTGCAGTCGTTTTAGTGTTCATAAGGCCGAGAGACCACTCTCCAACGTGCCATCCAGTGAGCTGAGCTACAGGTCGTAGCAGGTAGGGGTCACAGGACAGGGTCGCTGCTAAGGAGGTAGACTCCAAGCCTAAAGGGCAAGGTTCAATCTCCTATCAAGCCTAGCTTCAGCAAGCTGCATTTACATATAGGTTCAACGGTTCATGCACACATTCACACACTGATATCGGTCTCAACCATGCAAAGCGTCAGCCAGCTCGTCGGGAGCAGTCAGGGTGAGGTGTCTTGCTCAGGGACACCTCGACACTCACACGCTAGGAGGAGCCGGGGATCGAACTAGCATCCTCCCGGGTACAAGTTAACCTGCTGTACCTCCTGAGCTAAACCAATCCCAGCAGCAGCTCCCCCTACCTGCTCCATCAGGGCCTGCAGCGGGAGTCGCTCTGGGTAAACCCCTTCTTCAAGTTAAAGGATGATCAGTGCATAGTATGTGAGGACCTGAGGGAGGCCGCTCTGTCGGCTGTTTAATTAGAGATCGTCTGATTAAAGAAGGGAGGTGTTGCGTGGAGGCCGGCTGCTCACCGCAGGTGGTGTTGAGGGTGGAGCAGGTGAGGTTGTCTAGCGGTGGGGGCAGCTCCTGCCAGCAGGGGGCAGCAGTGACGGTTTCGTAGCAGCGCCTGTGTTGGAAACAACAGCTGGGGGGGGGGGGGGGGGCAGGTTTTGATTGGTTGAACCTCTGACTTGTGTTTAGAACGTTATTTATTCAGTTATCTCATTTAAGTTTTGCACATCGTGGTACAGGGTAGGACAGAACATTTACAAGCAACAGTGCTATTGGTCCAACGCATTCACCTGTCCTGTCCTGACTTGTCTTCACCTGTCCTGTTATCAACGATCATTACCTCTCCTCACCTGTCCTCCCCCTCACAGGCCTCACCCCTCACCACTCCTCACCACTCCTCACCCTTCACCCCTCACCTGTCCTCAGCCCTCAACTGTCCTCCGCCTCACCTGTCCTCACCCTCACCCCTCACCCTTAACCTTTCCTCACCCCTCACCTTTCCTCACCCCTCACCCTTAACCTTTCCTCACCCCTCACCTTTCCTCGCCCCTCACCCCTCACCTGTCCTCACCCCTCACCTTTCCTCGCCCCTCACCACTCACCTGTCCTCACCCATCCTCCCCCTTCCCCCTTCCCCCTCCCCCCTCACCTTTCCTCACCCCTCACCTGTCCTCACCCCTCACCTGTCCTCCCCCTCCCCCCTCACCTGTCCAGGGGGTCCAGGGGCGGCCCCGCCTCCCGGTGTCTGCAGCAGCAGCCGTAGTCCTCCAGGTCGCGGGGACAGACCCCCCGCGCGCAGCGCAGCCGCGCCGTGAAGCTCACCAGGGAGGGGAAGCTCTCCAGGAGGGAGTGGAGCCAAGTGAACCTCAGGCCCAGGCAGTCTGGGAGAGAGGGAGAGAGAGAGAGAGAGAGGGAGAGGGAGAGGGAGAGGGAGGGAGAGAGAGAGAGAGGGAGAGGGAGAGAGAGAGAGAGGGAGAGGGAGAGAGAGGGAGAGGGAGAGGGAGAGGGAGAGAGAGAGGGAGAGAGGGGGGGGAGAGAGAGAGGGGGGGAGAGAGAGGGGGGGAGAGAGAGAGAGGGGGAGAGAGAGGGGGATGAGAGAGAGAGAAAGGGAGAGAGAGAGGGAGAGAGAGGGAGAGAGGGGGGGAGAGAGAGAGAGGGGGGAGAGAGAGAGAGGGGGGGAGAGAGAGGGGGATGAGAGAGAGAGAAAGGGAGAGGGGGAGAGAGAGAGAGAATGGGATGAGAGAGAGAAAGGGATGAGAGAGACATAGAGGGTCAGAGAGTCGGGAGGAGAGAGAGAGTCAGACAGAGAAACACACATAAAGAGAGGGAGGGTTTAGGGGACACATATTTTATGCGTCAGTGTTTACTTTCCTTTCTGTGCCTTGTGCAATGTAGGAGATATATCGAGAGAGGGAGATGACAAGTGAACAAGGGGTAAGATGAGTGACCAGAATGAGATGAGAGAGAAGCTGGCAAAATAAAGTGGAGAATCCCCTCCCCCCCTGTTTCCACAAATCAGTTTGTTGGCGGTGCAGGGGTCTGAGATTTAATCAGAGATAGTGGGCCGGGGTCTGGTCCCACCAGGAGGCTCCAGACGGGCGGATGGGAGGAGCAGAGACGAACCGGCTCACCGGAGATTACCAGACGTGACCACGACCGAGCCCTGGATAACCATCAGACCTCCGCGGGCCCCTAGCGCCCTGTTCCTGAGGCCAGGGGCCACCAGCTTAGAGAGTCAGGTCGCTGTGGCCACGCAACCATTTCTTAGGATTAAATCTTGTGCGTTCAAACCAAGTCTTAGCTTCCATTTTATTACCTTTTTCACCCGAAGAAATGTAGAAGAATATGATTTTTTTGTAATGTCTGTCTGAATGTCTTTCCATTCGACTGTCTGTTTGAGTGTCTGTCTTCTTGACTGTCTCTTTACCTGTCTGTCTGTGTGTCTGTCCCTCTAGCTGTCTGCCCTTCATGTCGTCCCCTTGCCTGTCGGTATGAGTGTCTCTCTGTCTGTCCCTCTGTCTGTCTGTCCCTCTGCCTGTATAGCGTTTTATTGTTTCTACATATTGATACAGACATTCATACTTTTCCAATATGTAGTTGGCTGTATCTGTTGTCCACTACTGGAGTGTTTTTGAGCAAGGCACCGAGGAACAAGGTCTCAGTGACCTCTGGGGGGGGGGGGCTGCAATCCGAGGCAATCCATTTGTTGACAGCTCATAGGCTCTTTAAGCCACTCTGATTGGATGAGCCTTTGTTATCCTTCTCTGAGTGGCTGGTTGCAGGGAGTCCCGGGGGTGAACTCACCAATGAGGAGGCCTTCTGGCTCGCCTGTCGTCGTGGGGTCGGTGCAGAAGACAGAGGTCTGGGCGGAGCCTGAGAACAGAGTCAGTGGTGAGTCAGTGGGGGTCTGGACCCCCTGCTGTGCTGCTGGTCTTGGGGTCTCAGAGGTTAACCGATTATGGAGACTTTTCAGTCCTTTAGAACAGTGGTTCTCAACTGGGGGTATGCATACCCCTAGGGGTTCTGTGGAGTACTGCATGGGGAACCCAGATATCTATTTTTTTATAATAATAACTTTTCCTTTTTTTCACCCTGAGCAAGTTTAAATTCTGAAAGCTAGGCAATAGAAAATCCAGAAAATCGACAAATTGTTGAAACGTAAACAGGGAGAATCTGTGAGAAAGAAAGCACATCCAGAGACACCAAAATGTCGTCAGTTTCAGCAGGAATATATTTTACTGGGATTCACTTCTACACACTCTGACCCTCCCCTGGCGTTGGGCTTCTTTTGGGGGAAAATTTGCCAAAAGTTGCATGAAGCACAGGCCCATGTTTCTCACTGAATTAGTGTATCTTTCTCCCAAAAATGTTTTGTACCGGTGAAGGCGGTACTCAGCTGAAAAAATATCTTAGAGGGGATACACTAGCAGAAAACGTTAGAGAACCACCGATAAGTTATCCAAATAAACTTCATGAAGGAGCAGGAAGGTTGGCGGCGTCTTGCTCAAGGGTTTCTACAGGTCAGGCTGTGGACATTAGGGATCTAACTCAGTTCCTTGGAGTTTGGAATGGAACCACCCAACCACTATTGGTTCACCTCTACCTGTTTCCATTCTGTCCTGCGGTCCTATGCTACATCATTCCCTCGCTACGTTCAACACACTTTCCTATCTTCACTCCTGTTTATACAGACGGATAAACCCGTATAAATTATATTTTGAATACCAAAAGAATTACAAATAAAACGATCAATTATGTTTTTTATATATTTTTTATATCTTCTACTTAAAATACCATCACCTTTCAAACAATATCCAGGTCCCCAACACTCATCATTGTTTAATTTCTTAATAACTCAATCTCTTATCTCCACACACCCCAGTGCTCCTGAGCAGGTGGTGTTGCCGTTCCGGTGAGATTGTGGTGTAGCTAGTGTCTGCTGTCTGCTCGTGGGTGTGTGACTCACCTCTGGCCACTGCCGCCAGCACGAGCATCCATCGGAGGAGGAACATGGCGTCTGGCACCTGAGGGGGAACAACGCAACGTTGTTAGCTCGTAGCGAGGATCATTTAGATCAGGGCTGCCCGATTTGGGGCCCGCGGGCCAAGTTTGGCCCGCGACCGATTTTATTTGGCCCGCGCCCTACCCACTGTATATATTATTGTTTTCCGCCATCAGCGCTCGGAATCTGCGATCGCTCTCATTGAATATTATTTATTGGTGCACTTCCATTCCTGACCCTAGAATAACATTGTGATACATTGATGGTAGGGTGGCGCTGTTGAGCTCCTATCCTGTTCAGCCGCCTCCCACATATTTGACTAAATATACTGAAAAATTTAAATTTTGGCCCACGAGCCTCCCCACGATTACATTTTGGCCCTCCACTGGGAAGAATTTGGGCCCCCCTGATTTAGATGAAGCCTAAGCTTATGTATGCGCTGACGGTACCAAGCCAGACTGCTTTTATTACTAGTGGACCCACATTTAAACGTCTCATCTGGGCTTCCCGAGCTTGGTCATGCCACTGGACTGCTAGAGACCAGCTAGCAGCTAGCTAGCAGCTAGTTAATGACATTGTACCATCATGGCTTAGCCGAGCTGAGTGACTCATTTGAAGTTGTATTAATGGATGCTTATACAACTTCATGAAGTCACAGCCTTCAGTGGCCCTAAGTGTTTTATATATTGGTTCCCATGTGCCCCTCTAATTGTTCTCTGGAGCCCCCTGGTGGTCTCAGATATATTTTACAAGTTATTTAGTCATACAGTGATTTATTCAGCTATACAGTATGTCCTTAAGGAGCAGGTAAGGGTCAGGGCGTCTTCCTCAAACACAGGACTGCTCTACCGGACGAATGAAGATTTCTTCCTGTTGCTGTTAACCTTTGTTGCAAAGAATGTCCGTTACCGCAGTGTTTTATCCTAGCGGTGTTCATGATGGATATGTTAACTAGGTTCTAATTAGCACATCAATCCATTGGATGTGTTTTTCGTCAGATGACCTGGGTGGACCCCTGCTGTGAGCGGTAGCTTGAAGCTACGGGGGGATGGCGGGGCTCTGAGCGGTGCTTTTATCACCGGGATCTGTAGCCTTGCTCACTGCCCGTCAGCTGGCTTTATTAGCACGCTTATAAATGAGCTGGCGCGGTTTTCCGCCACCTCCGCCAGCCTGGCCCACTCAGGGGTCCGCTCAGCAGGGGGCCGCGGGCGAGTGCACGGCCGGGTAGCGGTCAAACAGAGTGCTAACGCTCACGCTAGTCTTCAAAGCCAGAGAGAGATAGAGAGAGAGAGATAGAGAGAGAGAGAGAGAGAGAGAGGTTGGATTAGAGTGTGTGTGGAAAAAAGGGAGATGAGAGAAGGAGGAAGAGAGATGGATAATGATGAAGAGAGAGAGGGGATAGCTCAGAGAGGAAGAGGGATAGGGACACATTTATACTGACAGAGAGAGAGAGAGAGGGGAAGTGTCGCTTCTCCTTCAGCAGATGATTATAAATCCTGAAAGCAACCCACGCTCGACCTCCTCAACACAGACCCCAAGTCTCCTGCGTCTGGTCCTCATCCCTCCATGAAACATCTAGATCTGCTTGTTTTTATCACCGTCTCACATTAACAAACTATTCAGACAGTATGGTCGACAACCCCCAGCGTCCACCAGGAGCTGATCTGGGATCTGTCCCAGAGCGGGCATACGGAGCGGAGAACACGGACCCTTACCGTGATGCGGCCGGTCTGGGCTCGGTTGCAGCGTGGCATCCTTCAGGCCAAACCAGGGGGCATGCTCCAGACAACGGCGGGACCGGAGTGGAACCAACCGGCTACCGGAGGAACCGGTCAGGGTCCCGACTTGTGAGGGCACCAGGAGCCTCTAAAGACACACGAGTAGAACCTGCACTGATCTCCTCAGGGGCCACAGGTAAATGTTTCCTCTCTCTTCACAGGCCACAGGTAGATGGTTCTGCTCTCCTCAGGGGCCACAGGTAGATGGTTCTGCTCTCCTCAGGGGCCACAGGTAGATGGTTCTGCTCTCCTCAGGGGCCACAGGTAGATGTTAATGAAATCCTCAGGGGCCACAGGTAGATGGTTCTGCTCTCCTCAGGGGCCACAGGTATATGGTTCTTCTCTCATCAGGGGCCGACAGGTGAGGGCACTACTCTGGAACCACACCCCACCTGAGCTTTATCAGCTCTCGTAAGACTGCCCCAGGGGCCCCTTGTTGGTGTGGGGCCCCTGGGTGTCGGGTGGCCCCTGCCCAGGCATGTGCCCCGTCCTGCCTCAGAGGAATTCGGAGGTTGACAAGGGACCCTTGTGGTGCTGACTTTGTCCCGTGGGGGGGGGGGCAATGGTCCCAGGGCAGAGGGAGGGGCCCCCCTTAACGGGGGGGGGGGGGGGGGGGGGGGGAGCTGACCTGCCCAGCCCAGCAACGGGAGCTTTGAGGGCTTCATGATCCAGAGATCGAAAATAGAGGACCTTTGTGTGTGTATGTGTGTGTGTGTGTGTGTGTGTGTGTGTGTGTGTGTGTGTGTGTGCGCGTGTGTGTGTGTGTGTGTGTGTGTGAGAGAGACAGGTGAACAGGCTGTATTCCTGAAGGACAGAGCAGATGTTTGCGTTGCCAAACAGGAGAAGAATTTTAAAAACATAATAGAGCATCATGTGATCCACCAGTCAAGTGGGTGACTTACCCAGATCAGAATCAAATACTAATGAGAACGGAACAGTGTGCTCAGAGTTTATATTAGTTTATTATTGAATATGGATATTACTACATGCACTTTACATGTCTCTTAACTCTTGAAGTAAACACGCATCTAAAAAAAACATTTACAAATATTAACAACATATGGTCTGTTTTTCTATCGCTCAAGGATTCTTCATTAATGCAGGTAAGGGTGGTAATGTTGCCAGGTAAGTTTAGGTAACGAAACCCAGTGAGCTTAGGTAATGACAACAGGTGAGTTTAGGTAAAGAAACCACGTGAGTTTAAGTAACGACACCAGGTGAGTTTAGGTAATGACACCAGGTGAGTTTAAGTAGCCACAGGTGAGTTTAGGTAATGACACCAGGTGAGTTTAGGTAACACCAAGTAAGTTGAGGTAATGAAACCAGGTGTGTTTAGGTAATGACACCAGATGAGTTTAGGTTACGACCCCAGGTGAGTTTAGGTAACGACACCAGGTGAGTTAGGTAACACCAGGTGAGTTCTGGTAACAACACCAGGTGAGTTCAGTTAACAACACCAGCTGAGTTTAGGTAATGACACCAGGTGAGTTCAGGTAACGTCACCAGGGGAGTTAAGGTAACAAAACCAGGTGATTAGGCGTTAATTACAGCAAAATATTCCATATTGAACATGAACTAGTTTCAAATATTTCCAAAACGTTTGATTCATCGCAACATAGTAATTCTATCAACGAGAGAAAAGCTGAGGAGTGTCTCTTCTCATTCATTTTAACCTCTTGAGAGGAGGAGGATGGATGAATATGCACAGAGCCACACAGAGAACGTGGTAATAGAGAATGGGGTATTATTCTGTGATGGTTCCTCTGATTGTTTCCGTCTCCGGAGCGGCGAACACCCTCTGGACCCTCTGACTCTACACACCTCGTATCACTTTTAATTTCCTGTTCTGGATTGGAGATAGATGACTGGGCTTTGCCCGTTTTGTAAATACCACCCGTTTAGTCTGACTGCATGTCCTGTGTTTAACCTATCTAAGGATCGGGCCACTGATTCCAACGTGAAGGGTCATGTTGACAGCGCGTATCTCCAGAGTGATCTATTTAGATTTTCTTGCCAAGTAAAACAAAATGAGGGATGAATGAATGAGGAGAATGGTGCTAGTGGGTCTAGAATTCAGAGTTACAAAGATTTTTGGAGAGCTTTGTCACACAAGAATAATATGGAAATTAACAAAAAAGGTAAAAAGTCTGGATTCCAACAGAGCTTTTAAGGGGGATGTGGTCTGGGGTGGGGGATTAGGGGGTGGGGGGTAAGGAGTTGGGGGAGGTCGGTGGTTACGTGCACGGACTCATGCACACGCTGGTTCCCGCCGCGTGCCGATGAAAAGCTCTTTGTCTCCCAGCAGCCTCTTCCTCCGCGCTCCCCGCTCCTGGCGTCATGGCCGACCGCACATCTTAGCCAGGCATCTCTGTTTGAGGTCTGAACACAGGGGAGAGGAGAGGCTCAGGGTCCACCACACTCCTGCTGTTACATCAATGTTATCAGAACCCCCGGGAGAGGAGGGGCTTAGGGTCCACCACACTCCTGCCGTTTCATCAACCTTCACTTCAACGTGTCTTGAGAGGCCAACACGGTCCACCTTGTAAGAACATGTAAGAACAACACAATAGTATGATCGGACAACAAACCCTGGTGAACCTGCCAAATTGTTCAGGATACTCATAGGCATCCTTGAGCAAGACGCCGCTAAACCATACCTGCTCCTTATTGGTTGGAATCTAGTTTTACTCTGCTTTGGATATGGTGTCTGCTAAATGACTAATTAGTGAGAGGGGTAGGCACTAAACAGAATACAGGTGAACATGCCCACCTGTCTGAAAACCAGCTTCCTTCAATCAGGTCGTAGGACACACTGTCTCTATGCAGATGATGTAATGTGTTTCTTTTGTAACACGATAAACAACAGGGAACAGGGGAGGGTTTATGGGCCATAATTGTCTTCTATATATATATATATATATATATATATATATATATATATATATATATATCAAGACATATATGAATCGTGTATATATACATATATATATATAAACTATATATATATATGTGTATATAGTTTATGTTTTTATATATATATACACCGATTATATATATATATATATAGTATATATATATTTATAGTATATATATATAAAGACATGCATGGGTCTATATCTGGCACTGCAGGAGGTCTCAGTGACGGCTGACCTGGCCTGACCTTAGCAGACCATTAGCATGGTCACTCAGCGGCTAGTGGCTGAGAGAAGGCTTTAATGAGGACGAGCGAGCACCACACAGAGAGAGAGAGCGAGAGAGACAGAGCTGTTCCATTTGGCGTGGAGTGTTTGACGTCTTGTGTCTCTGCTTGATAGGGCCATGATGTTAAGGGGATGTGAGAACCCATCTTGGCCACTGTAGAGCAGTGTGATGAAATTCCATCAAACAGAGACAGTGTCTACGTGAACGAGCAGCAGGTGGTTCACTAATGGGACTTTGACGATCTTGTTATGTTTAGTACGATTTTGTCTTTTTAAAAGGTGCTCAGGGGATGTAAGCTCTGGCCAGACACCCCCATTGCAGTCCTATCCATCTAGCAATAAAAAAGGCATCTCATGAATCCCTTCTCACAGCTTGGAGTGTTGTCGTGTCAGGCATCTAGTAAAAGGCATAAAGGCATAAAATCACCTTCATTACATTCATCACTATTTTGTAACAAAATAATAAATACAATAAATGACAACAAACTCTACTGTACCTCTTACTTCTTACTTCTGCGGCCGTAAAACGTCATGGCTCCTGGGTGCTTGACGGCCTCGTAGCCTGACACTCTTTGCCATGGAAGTAACACTAGAGTGGCCAAGTTCGGCTTCACAAACACACTAAACGACCTCCATCACTTTTATTTAATTATTTTTTTGTTATTCCACGTGTTACATGGTATTTGTATAGCTCCTTGTCAGAGACAGACGTGGCGGCATCTGTTGGTTGGTCAGTTCATGGGGTACCAGTGTATACCTGTGGCTGGTTGTCTTTGGACATTTGCACTAGCCAACAGCGCTCAGTGAATTAGCTTCAGCGTGGAGTTAGCGTGAACTCCGGTTATTATTGGAGACGAGTGGGCGGACGAAGAGTTGGTCTCATTTCAAACTTTCAGCAAGGACAGAACAACGAGCCAAACCTCAGCCCCCGCCACGACGGGCGAGGCCAGATTCAGAGGGTCTCACATGGGTTGCATGGTAATCATGCCAACAGAACGGGAAATCAATCTTGTGGTGTGCAGTTTGAAGATGTGTCTGTCAAAATGCTTGTTTTAGTGTACTTCCGATAGAATCCACAGAAGATGGAGTTCTTCTGGATCAAAGATGGAGACCTTCTAACAGCTGTGGTGGCAGGGGCTTGGTGCCACCCCTACTAGATCTGGCATCTGAATGACATGTATATCATTTTGTGAGATATATTATCCACATTGATCTGCAAAGAATGGGAGTGGCAAAACAAGCCTCTAGTCCTATTTTATTTGTCTGCTAAACGTCCAGTCGGCCATAAGATATCAGACTTCAAGTTGGCTCTTTTAAAAACGTAAATGTATGCTTTGGCATTTGAACGTGAGGGCTACTTTGATTCAATCATCTTTTAGCCCATCTGGAATTCATTGTTTTATGGTTCCATTCTGGTATTTGTTCAACCTTTGAATTATGTTTTTATTCTGTCAGGAATTGTTCAGAAATGTCCAGTAAAATACATTGATTCCACTTACCTTGTGAGATTGATTGTGTTATGATACTGATAGATTGCACTATCCTTTTGTTATAATTCTACTAACCTTGTCATGAATCTACTTACCTTGTGTCATGATTCTACTTACCTTGTCATGATTCTGATAGATTTTGTGGTTGGGTCGTCTTTCCAATTTAGTGTTTGAACTGACTGTTACCTGCCTCACCTGTACGTTTCTTATTCATAAAAGCGTCTGCTAAATGACTCAGTGCAGGGCACTACCGGCACCGTGCTGGTCCGACCGGGTCACTTACTCCTGGAGAAGGCGATGCGTTTGAGGCGACCGCACAGCTCTGACGTGTGTTTGCGGTACCAGAGGTCGCTGTCATCACAGTACCTGGAGGACGGGGAGAGAAGGGCAGCTTTCTCTTATTGGGTTTAAATTTTTAGTCTGACCGCTGGTTAGGTCAATGTTCTCCAGGTGTGACTCACCTAGCTAACCTGACCTTAAGGCATTAAGGCATTAACTTTCATCACGGCAACAGCAGAATAACTCAGAGAGTTCATCTTAGACTGGCCCTGTTCCACCACCAAGTGGGAAGTTAATTGGCCATTACTAGCCATCCGTCACACATCCGGGTAGGCTGTTAGGTCGATCTGCCCATCAATCATCGGAGTGGACCCTCCCATGTGCGATGTCACTATGGGGTCTATTATTTTTAAATGGCTTGTAATAGCTCATCAACATCAAGCATTGTGTTGAAAATGGGGCCCTTAATATTAATAGTGCACAAGGTTGGATTAGTCTCAAATAGTTTCGCTGGAGATTGTTTAGTGTACTCAAAACATGGATAATGGATAATGCAAACATGTAACATAACAGTGGTTCTGTCTGTCTGTCTTCCTGTCTGTCTGCCTCTCTGTCTCTGTCTGTCTGTCTGCCCCTCTGTCTGTCTGTCTGTCTGTCTGTCTACCTCTCTGTCTGTCTGTGTGCCTCTCTGTCTGTCTGTCTGTATGTCTGCCTGTGTCCATGTCTGTCTGTCTGCTTGCCTGTCTGCCTCTCTGTCTGTCTGCTCTCCTCTATGTCTGTCTGTCTGTCTGTCTAACTGCCTGTCTGTCTAACTGCCTGTCTGTCTAACTGCCTATCTGCCTGTCTCCCTGTCTGTCTGCCTGCCTACCTGTCTGCCTGTCTGTCTGTCAGAGGCAGGACTTACTGCAGGACTAACCTTCTCCGGGGGGTCCTGAGCTGGTCAGGTCTGCAGAGGCACTGGGAGAAGAACTTGCAGAGCTCCAGGAGGCAGGGCTGCAGCTTGTGGGCCCCCAGGGTGGGCCAGGGCCCCTCGGGGCCCCCCGGGACACCGCTCAGCGCGTCAGACGCTCTCCTCCACGGACAACCTCCCACAAGACAGGCTCAGGTTAGCACCTGTTAACATCTGGTTAACATCTGGTTATCACCTGGTTTACATCAGGTTAGCATCTGGTTAACATAAGGTTAACATCTGTTTAACATCTGATTATTCCTTGGTTAACATCAGGTTAACATCTGATTAACATCAGGTTAACACCTGATCGCCCTGGTCGTAGCACACTAAACCTAATTAAAATGAGATCAAAAGTAATACATTGTATTTATGGCACTTTTGTGAATAGTCAACTACGCTTCACCATGTAAGACAGTGAATACAAAGGAATAACATGAAAAGAAAATTCATTGATTCATCTTGACTCACTCACTGACTCATCTGCTGATGACCAAATGGTGTATGATAAATACCCCCCATGGAGTCAACTCCTTACCCGGTACAAAAAAAAACGGCTTTATATGTGAGCCACTTCACCGAGAGAGAAGGAGAGAGAGGAAGGTAACCCTGACGGAGACTTTCCGTGGTCCCGGGTCTGGCACTATACTCCACACCTTGAGCCGCAGCGCACGCATGCGGTCGCTGTTGCTAGGCAGAACGCCAGGACGGCGGTGCGGTTCTTCCGCGACCCACTACCCTCACCTGGTGGTCATGTCGTTCACTACAGCTCAGCTACTGTCACCTGGTGGTCATGTCGTTCACTGCAGCTCATCCGAGCACGTCAATCATTTTAGCAGGGAAAAGAAATACATGGGAGCATGTCTAATGTCTGTATCGGTACCATTGGAAACGTCCATACAATATACCTTTGGATTAGGACTTATGAATAAAAAGTGAACAATATGATTTGGATACAGTTATATTTCCTAATTAATATATAAATACCTCTGAATATGTGTGAATAATCACCACATATAAATAAAAAGATGCACAAATCTGTATAAAGCACACACAGACTACAGCTAGGGTCCAATCAAAGGAAGCACTCGAGAGAAAGGCAAACGTTACGGTAACGGAGACGGCCAATGGGCTTCAAGGGGGAGGCGGGTTCTCGCTAGGGCCCAACTGTCGCCATGGGAACAGAGAATAAAAAGTGAGGCCTTGATTGGCCCTGGACCTCAACTTAGAACCCTCAAAGGAACACGCCTCACCTGGGGCAGCCTCCGCTGCGTTGCCATGGTGATTACCCCCACCATTCCCATTCCCCCCACGCTCTCTCTCTCTCTCTCTCTCTCTCTCTCTCTGTCTCTCTCTCTCTCTCTCTCTCTCTCTCTCTCTTTCTCTCTCTCTCTCGCTCTCTCTCTCTCACATCTACACACATGCACACACTCACACACACACACACACATACACACACACACACACACACACATAATGTTTTATTAAATATATCAGACAACGTGAAAAGCATGTTTTCCTTTAGTTTAGTTTCTTATTTTAAATACTGCATTGTAGTGTTTCTTTTGGTCGTTTTTAATACTTTAATGTTTTATTTTGTTTTTAATACTGTATTTTTTCAGTTTGTAGCTTTTATTACTGTATTGTGTTTCAGTTTGTAGTAAGTTAACAATGTATAGTATTTCCATGGTTACCAGTCACTCACCTGGTTTTTCGGTGCCTACAGCGATGGTCAGTGCTATGGCAGAGTCCACCGGCCCCCCGACAGGAAGTAGATCAACCACACTAGTCCTCCAGGGTGATGAGGTCTCTTCCTGTTGGACCAGGACGGTAGGAGCGGGGGGGGGCGTGGCTCCCTGCGGGGCCCCGCCCCCACCTGACTGTACCTGGTGTTTAGTTGTAGATGCATGCTGGGAGTTTGTGGTCTCCTTCTTGGCTGTGGTTGTAGTTTTCCGAGCTGTGGTCAGCTGACCCGGTCTGACGGCGGGCGGCGAGGTCAGCGCCGTTTGAGATGACGTCACAGCGGGAAGGGGCGGGGCCACGGTGGGTCTCTCCGTCATGATTGGTGCCTCGCTCGCCGGGGGCGGCCTCGCGGACGCCGTCGTCATTTCCCTCTGCAGCGACGTCGGGGGGGAGGTGGTGGTGGTTGTCATGGAAAGCATCCCGGGGTCTGTGGGGGTGTCCGCCGGGCGGGTGGCGGCGGTCCTGCTGGTCAGTCTGTGG
This sequence comes from Pollachius pollachius, assembly GCF_949987615.1. Lineage (NCBI taxonomy): Eukaryota > Metazoa > Chordata > Actinopteri > Gadiformes > Gadidae > Pollachius > Pollachius pollachius. The sequence goes on along the minus strand of NC_136947.1, from coordinate 9,455,911 downwards.
GTCACCGCGGTGACGGTGGTCCGCAGGGAGGGGGGGGAGGGTGTTGGCGTCGGGGGGTCGCGGGGAGGCGGGGCAGCCGCATCACCTGGAGAAGAAGAAGGAGGAGGAGGAGGAGGAGGAGGAGGAGGAGGAGGAGGAGGAGGGGGTGGAGGTGGAGTTCTTCCAGACGTCGGATCCAAAGCCGAGTCTGTTGAAAAGAACCAAAACATTCCGACCAATCAGAACCCTTTGAGAGCCTGATGTTGCGATGTACAGGGTAAGAACTACCACCAATCAATTCTAACAGCCAATCATAGCGCCACTAGGGTGTCACCAGGAACGTCCCTCACCCTGAACCGGCTCTCTGCTGGGGGTCTGGCCGTCAGGGGGGGGCATCTGCTGCCAAGCTGGAGATGAGGATCACCCCAGGGGAGAACATCAGAGAGGTTCAGGGGAGCAGAACGTTGGAGAGGTTCAGAACGTTGGAGAGGTTCAGGGGAGCAGAACGTTGGAGAGGTTCAGTGGAGCAGAACAGTGGAAAGGTTCAGGGTGACTATTTAAGGTCCCCGCTGGGATTACCCCCACCATTCTCCCGAGGGTCTCTCTCTCTCTCTCTCTCTCTCTCTCGCTCGCTTTCCCTCACTCCCTCTCTCACATGCACACACATGCATACACACACACACACACACACACACACACACACACACACACAATCACAATGTTATATTAAATATAACAGACAATGTGAAAAGCATGTTTTCCTTTTAGTTTAGTTTCTTATTTTACATTCTGTACTGTAGTGTTTCTTTTGGTAGTTTTTTATACTTTAGTGTTTTATTTTGTAGTTTTTAATACTGTATTTTTTCACCCCAGGGGAGAACGTCAGAGAGGTTCAGAACATTGGATACGTTAAAGAAGATCTGAGACCCTCAAAGGACATTTAGGAACACTGTAGAACGCCGAAGAACATTGAGGAACTTCACAGAACATCCCACAACGTGTGAGAACATTACAGAACAGTGGGAAGCCCTAAAAGGACGTCAGGGGATATCAAATAACTTCAGAGAACATGGAGGGCATGGAGATCAACAGACACCAGAGGAGAGTGGAGAACATGGAGATCAACAGACACCAGAGGAGAGTGGAGAACATGGAGATCAACAGACACCAGAGGAGAGTGGAGAACATGGAGATCAACAGACAGCAGAGGAGAGCGGAGAACATAGAGATCAACAGACACCAGAGGAGAGCGGAGA
>NC_136947.1:9404676-9449676 GCF_949987615.1 Pollachius pollachius | reverse complement strand
CTCCCTAGTCCCGCCATAGCAGAGGTCCTCGACTGCCAGCGCTACAACGAGTCTGGTTCTGGTCACCCAGGTACCGAACACAGCACAGCGGAGGAAAACAGGGTGAAGTGAACCGAGACAACACACACTCGTACTGGGTTACCAGAGCTCTGATCCCGAGCCGGTTACAGCCTAATCTTCTTTTCAGCTGCTATATTGTTGTGAGCGGTTCCTCTTCTATAGGATGATGACGGCCGCGCACGAACTCTTCATTTCACGGAAAACTGCTTTGTTCACATTTTAACTTTTTTGCAATTCAATTGTACTCTCCAAGGGATGCTGTTGTGTGTGTGTGTGTGTGTGTGTGTTTTTTGTGTGTGCGTGTGAGTGTGTGTGTGCGTGTGTCTGTGTGTTTGCGTGTGCGTGTGAAAGTGGGCCTTATTTGTAGTAGATGGTCCCTGATTACCCTATTTAAATTGATAACCATTGATGATTTTACAATACAGTGTTAATATGTCAGTGGTTTCAACATTAAGAATGAGTTGAAGCCTTTCTCATAGATTACCATTGATTTGGACAGAATTAGGTTTTCTCTAACCCCTCCCTATGATAGGTCTTCTGTCTCTTTCCTCTTTCTACAGCAGGTCACACCATCTCCATCATCGCTGTTAATCAGACAACAACAGACCTTATCATTTTATTCACGCTAAAAAGCGAATAATGGACGGCGATTACGACAATTATGTTCATTTGCGCTACAAAGTGTGAGTGTATCTTGTTGCAGACTCCCGGTGGACTGACGCGTTTTCTACCTTCTCGCGGTGTAATCTAAGCCCGGCTTTTCGGAGGGTCTCTCTTGTCCAACAGGACTTTTTCTGTCGCTGAATGCGCTGAGCGCCTCGCTGTCACCGGACCCCGCGGCTCAATGAGCCTCTTTCTCCGGATGGCATTCAAAGCGTGACGACCGCTCCGCATGCTGGCGGGCAAGTGGCAAAACACCAGCTCACGCGGCTCCTGGAGGCCAGAGGGCCCCTGACTGGGGACTTTAAAGAAGGGGTAAAACAAACTGAAAAGGCCAATTCGGTTTGGTGAGTGTCAGGGTGAAATCCGAGAAAATGTCAGAGAACGTTTTTTGGCATTGCAAAGGGTGAATATAATTAACTAATGGGTTACCAGACGACTTTATCCCGCCAAATGTACAATAACTACAATTCCCATGATGCATTTCGACTCTCAAAGCGCATAATAATTGGATCACTGAGACAGTCTAATCCTACAAACTAAGACATTGAGGCGTCTGTCTTTTTTTATTCAAGTCCCGCGCTATTGGGACACGTTTCAAACTTAAAGTAAGTAAATAGGTCGGTTCCCAACGTGATGTCAGGATTACCTTTTGATTTATCAAATATATTCAAGGAAAACACCATAAATGGATGCCAGGGTCTGCTAAGGAAAAGTAGCTTGCTATCTAATTTTAGGTCAGTTAGTAACCACCAATTGTTGAATAAATGTATAAATAAATGCCACCAGGTCTTTGTTTTGAAACTTTATTAGTAACGAGTGCAATTGAAAACAGGAAATAAATCAATGGATAAAAAAAACATGTTATAAATACCGTTTGCATATTATTATTATTATCAAATGAAAAGATCCAGAGTGACAGATACAGATGTAGCCAACCTTCCCTTTACCTATGTTGTTGTTTCACTAAGTCGCTGAAAGGCCATTCAAGGCCACTAGTGTCGACGTTACACAAACGCCACTCTAAAGTGTAAACTGAATAAAAAATAGTATAAAATCAAGGGCAAAAGTGATGGATGAGGAACATAAACTACTTGTCTTCTAACGGTCCATCCAGCCCAGTCTCACAGCCTTCTCTGGTGTCTTCAACCCTTCAGTCACAGTCATCGCAAATCCACTGTCCCTATTTGTTATGTCTCCCATATGCTTCAAAGTAAGCACTCACTGTGCGGTTTTAATCATCTTGGCACCAACTGTTGATTAATTAGTTATGACTTTATTACGTTAGTGTTCGGTATAATTTAGCAACGTTTCAAGAAGAAGATACGAATATATAAAGATATAAAGTCCTTGTGGCGTCCCTCTCGAATGAACCCCCAACAGACAGTGGGGACCCCACCCAGACAGACGACAGCGTCCACACGTCTGGTGTCGTCCGCGGAGAAAACAACAGTTCGGAAAGCCAAGGCACAAAGAAAGAGTAGCAGGCCAGATGTCCACAGCCGGCAGGCGATGGGATGTGGAGATGTGGAGCACACGGAACAAGACACACGTTCTCTAAAAAAAATATAACACAGAGCTCCTGTAGCAAGCAGCCCCCCTTCCCATCACACACACAAACACAGACACAGACACACACACACACACACACACACACACTCACACATATACATATACATACACACACACACATATACATACACACACACACACTCCAATGACGTGTCTAGTGGATCGTTAAAGTTTGGGACTAATTCTGAGTTAGTTGCAATGTTGTTTGCGTGTCAAATAACATGAACTTCACGTGGAGTAATGTTCGGATGTTGTGAGCATTATTTTGTGAAGAACTAAGGACTAAGAAATGAAATCAAAATAGTTTGAACATAATAAGTGAACTTCTCTTCCACTAGGGGTCTCTACCTGCGGTCCATAAATAGTTGCCTCGATCGATTTGAAAAGGCAGAGTTTTACATTTCATTAAAGCAGAATCATTCATTTGTCTGTTGTTGCTCCAAGGGAAACCTCCATTCTAGGCTAATTTTCTCATCTGCATGTTATGAAACAATCACGGTCCGCAACTTCAACTCTGTTCCCACCCAAAGAATCATGGAGAAGTTGGGACTATTTATATCATTCTCTGGGAAGTGAGTTGAGTTGACATCACACATATGAAGCAGTACTCGGTTGGATCAGAAATATAACCACGCTTAATTGTACACCTTTAAAATTGTTAGGGTTTATATTAAAAGCGGTCTTTGACGGAGGTCTTGTGACAGAGATTTCAGTGGCAAGTCTAAATAAATATATCGATTTAAATGAACTGAAACCTAAAGACAAAACACACTTCCAGTCTTGAATATAAAAGCACAGCACAAACAAAGTTTAAATGGGGGTAGTAAGGTAAACGATAAACTGAACTTGTGTTTTTGTCCTTCAGTAAAGTAACAGCTTTGACAAATTTAAAATTATTTTTTTAATTTTCAATCATGCAAATCAGGTCATGTGACGGTTATATACCTTTGTTTCTGCTCACGAGCTAGCGAAACCTTTTCCAATAAACTAACCGTGTACCAAGGAGCGGATACGGATTCAGAATCTGCTCGAATTACCCAACATTCACAACCAACTGGAAACACAGAAAAGAAAGAATAGAAACAGACAAAAAATAATGACATGTTCAAACAATCGTTAAAATAATTGTACACCAAAAAAGTATTTTTGGTGTATGCACGATGAGTGTACGAGTTTTTGATGACGAGATCGGAGCATTCTGTTACAGAGGCAACATGATTCAAAAGGCCGTTATTCCATTACTATGGCAATAATTCATGAACGGTATGTTGTGCTATTTTACGCTAGCCTGGATATACCCATGCTGCCTTGCGCACAATTTCATTTCGCGCTGCTAGGCAGCCTGGATTCCATGGATCAGATTTTCGCCTGAGGTAGGGAACCAATCACAGAACGGGGAGGGACGGCAAGACGATGACGATGTCAATGCGACACACCCATCGTCTTCTTCCTCATCGAATTTCTGTCGCTCTACATACGTCATCTGGTATAATTGATACGATTGGCTATGAGCTACATACAGACTCATATGATAGACATTCGTAGCGCCCAATAAACGGCTCCGGGCAATCGTAAACCACGCCTCAAATACGAGAAAGCGGATGTGTGGTTCCCAGACCTCATCTCAATGTAGATTGAGATGAGGTCCGGAGTTAGCCAGGCAAATTTTACTCATGGATTGTGTTTTAATGCTCTGAGCAGTATATTAGTTAATTAGAGAAATATATGTTGAGTGGTTCTTACTGTTATACTCGTTCAATCATGTGATAATCTTTTTGCGCTTTCACATGATCACTTTAAAACTCCCCAAATTAAACTGAATTAATCTTGGCATTTGAAAATGTGCTCTGTTACTGACCAAATATTTGCTGCAGTGGGCGGAATGTTCTAGAAGATGTCTTTCTACTGCTATAGCGGGGTACACTTTCTACTGTTGTATATCTAGCGGGATACACTATTTACTCTTGAAAACCTTTAACACAGGGAACTCTGAGCCAGCCAGCTGACGTTGGCAAAAGACCCGGTTTGAGTCTGAATAACGACATGCAATGGGAAGGCTTTATTCTGGACAAAAAGATTTTTGATTAAAATATTTGTGCTTTGTTTGTTTGCTTGAGTCAAGGTTTGCATCCCTATTAGCTATTAAGCATATAAGCATTATACTGCCTTGTCGAGGTTAGAACAATAATGTTTTTGGTGCAAACACATTTTATCAATACAGGCAGAGGTTTTAGTGTTTCAAGATGTGATATCATCATATTAGCGAACCGATCCAGTGAATTAAATCGTTGAGTAAACGATCGCCAAACATCGCTTGTGCCAAAAGAGCAAAAAGTTGAACTGTTTTACAGGTTTGTGTTTTTAATGTCTTAAACGTCTTAAGGGGAACTGTCAGGCTTCTATTGTCAAGTATAAGTACCGTCTCATCAACATCAACACCATTTCTGAGAACAAGTCACAGAAAGGTTGTAGAATGGACTTCATCGGTCAGGGATTGACCCCTTCCACTCTCTCCACTCGAACTGTGAACTTTGCCTCGGACGATGAGCTTGGACAGGAACACAGAGAGGACAGATGAGGGTGAGAGGACGAGGTAAAGAACGGAGACAGACGATGAAAACATAACGACCAGTAAAGTAACAACAGGTTATCGATCAATCAAATCTCATTCAAGGTCTGTTTCTCTCGCTCACTTTTTCTGTATAACACACATACTGGCACGCACACAAACATACTCACACAAATGCACACTCACACAAACACACACTCACACAAACACTCACACAAACTAACAAACACAAACACACACTCACACAAACACACACATAACAACAGAGACAGGAGACGTTGCCTCAGACGTCACACCCAGACCGGCCCCTAATGACCAGCCCCTTGCGACTGCCTCCTAAGGGCCCCCCATCATGCAGACCATGCTAAGGTATGGGCGTGGCTTCATATAAAAGGTGATACAAAATGGCATAGCAAGGATGTCACTCCCCCCCGGCGGGACCGGGCTCACTGGTTATTGGCATGCGTCACATGCAGTGCGTTTTGCTTCGCAGCGGTAAAGCTTTCGGTGGATATATGTATATTCATGGTTTATATTTCGGCTAAATCTTTACGAAGAAGTGCGCTGTACAGAATCTAAACTTTACAAACAGAACCAGACCGCCCTGCGACTACCTCTCTGTGTTCAGGGAACTCTCTCCCTCTCTCACTCCGTTTCTCTCTCTCTCTCTCTCTTTTTGATCCCAATCGCGCTCTCTCTCTCCTCTCTCTCTCTCTCTCTCTCTCTCTCTCTCATGGATATAACAGAAGATGTAACAAAGATGAGACGCTGGCTCCTCCTCTTTGTGTCCTCTGGCCTCCCATTGGCCCAGAGCGCATTGGGGTTCCCAAGCGAGCCAATCAGAGGCTGGGGTTACAGTCCAGGAGCTGAAGAGAGGGTGCGGCCTGTGTGGCTGAGGGTGAGGGGGAGGAGCCTCATGGCGGTGAGTTCCACACAGTGTCCGGAAGCCCCTCCCCCGTGGAAGAGAAAGGGAGGGGCCCGGCGCCGCTGGGTGTGAACGGGTCGCTGTCCGTGTCCGTCTCTGCCTCCGCCAAGTAGCTGGGCCGGCTCCGCCCCCCGTAGCTCCTCCCACCGGCCCCGCCCTGCCCCCGCCCTCCCACGCCGCCCCCCTCCTCCTCCTCCTCCTCCTCTTCCCGCTCTCCGGAGATGCTGAAGCCGCTTAGCGTGCGCTCAAGCTCCTCGTGGTTGACGGACAGCATAGAGAGGGGCGTGTCCCCGCCGCCGTCGTCGCCGCCCCCCCTGTTGACCCCGCCCCCCGGGGTCCTGACGGGCCACGCCCCCAGCGGGTCCAGCGGGGCGGGGCCGGTGGCGGGCGGCTGCAGGGAGCTGATGGGCAGCACGGTGGGCCGCTCCGTGTACGTCGGCACCGGGGACGCCGCCGGGCGCCGGAGGGGAGGTGGGAGCCCCTCCTCCTCCCCCCGGGGGAGACACCCTCCCCCCCCCTCCGTGTCCCCCGCGCCTGCCCTGGCGCCCCCCTCCTTGCTGAAGGCGAGGATGTAGGGGTTGACCTTGCCGACAGGAAACCGGTAGGCGTGGCGACCGGCGTGCAGGGGAGGGGCGGGAAAGGCGTCCGAGAGGCCGTAGAAGGCGGGGCCTCGCACGGTCCCCGCGGCGACCACGCAGGGGTCGAGGGTCATGCGGGCGGAGCCGGCCGAGTCCACCATCAGGTGTTCGCTGTGCTGGATGTGCATGTCCACCAGGAAGTCCAGCTTCTTCTCCATGTCCTCCACCTGCATACACACACACACACACACACACAAGCAGAGACACACAAACACACACGCAGAGACACACACACGCACGCAGAGACACATACATACACGCAGACACACAAACACACACCGAGACACACACACGCACACACACACACGCAGAGACACACACACGCACACAGAGACACACAAACACACACGCAGATACACACACACACACACGGTTCCGAGTTCAAACCCCAATGTCTACAGCCTAACTTGAACCCTCAAGCAAATACCCCCAAAGGAGCAGTTGGGGGTACCTGCTACTCAATAACATCAGGTGCATATAAAAGAGGTGCACTTTGGATAACTTTGGATCAAAGCTTTTGCTAAACTAGAAAAGACGAGTTAGATTCCAACCAATAGTAGGTCAGAATCCATTTTGGCTCCCCCTAGGCTGGCTAGCTCGCTCTCAAAAGTCTGTAATATAGTTGAGCGGTTAATTAACTATTCCTCTATTTTTAACCAAACAAACAGGGGGCTTTTACAGTTCAATCACCGTTGAGTTCCCATGACAACTATGAAAGTGTGGGAATGCATGCGGAGAGTTGACCGCGGATACATTCCAGGAAGTGAGTTCTCATTAACAGGGCCACTGGGAGTGATGGCTACTGGGAGCCATGGCTTTATGGTGGGAAATGGGGTGTGTCCTCTTGGTGGTGGAGCATTGTCTCATTAGGTGCCTAGCTTACGATCGGGAGACTTGTTTCCTCGTGATGATAGTTGTTTATAACTAGGGTTGGTGTTTGGTCCATTGCGCAGGGCTAAGATCCTCACCTGTCGCTCCACCCGGATGAATCTACCCATCATGCTTTGGTCCTCAGGCTCCTGCTCCTTGGCCAGGTAGGAGTCATGTCTGGAACACAGAGAAGCCTGGCTCACCTCACTGCATTTACTTTCACTCCTTTCACTTTCACTTTCTCTCCTTTCACTTTCACTACTTTCGCTTTCACTTTCACTTTCTCTCCTTTCACTTTCACTCCTTTCACTTTGATTCTTCAATGCATAGAATGATTTATGATTTCCATACGTTTAGGATTGAAAACATTTTATCACTGTGTGGAGCAGGGGTTCCAAACCAACGTTTTGAGGCAAGGCAAAGTGTGTCAGGAATTGTGTTATCTTTGCTATGCGGGAAATATGGAAGAATGTGCTCCTAAAATGTCCCTCAAATAACGTGTTGGGAACCACGGATGAAGAGGACAGGAGAGAACGACAAGAAAAGGAGGAGAAACAGGAACAGGAACAGGATGAGGAAGAGGAGGAGGTAGGGTACCTGGGCGACTGGTTTGAGGGGAAGGAGAAAGGGGGCTTCTGGGTTTTTTTGTGTTTGGGAGTGAGGAGAGCACCAGGAGCCAGGATCAGGTCTATTCTGAAAGGCAAGCAGCACAAAGACATATGGAGACCCACGCAGACACCAAAGGCACCTTCTACACTAAATTATTGTTTAGTTAAATTTAAAGAGACCCGCATATGTATACAAACTACCCTAACATTTAACAATTTTAGTTTTAGTTGAAAAAATGTTAACTAAACTACTTATAACAATAATATAGGACAACTTCTAATAACAATTATAGAATTTAACTTCTACATTTACATTTGCATTCAGGGCGTTTAGCAGACGCTTTCATCCAAAGCAAATTACAAAGTACATTTGTCAGAATAATAAGAAACAACAATATGTCGCTGTCGGTACTGTAAGGATGTTCATAGAGCCAAGTGCCAAGCACTAACAATCACTAGGTTAACCCATTCCCCGAATACAACAAAGATGGCCAGGATAAGATGCTGCACAATGCTAAGTACTAAAGATAGTTAGGATAAGATGCAAGTACTATTTGTAAGTGCCAGGACGTACAACATACAATAGGTGCGTACATGAAGTACTTTAAGTTAAGTTCTAAAACAGTAGAGTGGAGTCATTGTAAAGGTGTTGTTCTTTGTTAAACTGGTGTTCTGGGGGAGCGGGGCTGCTCACCTGGTCTGCAGGTACTTGATCCTGCAGAGCATGTCCAGGTGTCCGGCCGAGTACTGCTCGATCACGTCCTTCACGTCGTACGGCCGCAGTGTCTCCTTGAAGCGCTTCTTGTTCAGCAGGAACCTCATGATCCTGCAGAAGGAGGAAGGAGGTCCAGGAGGTGGTCCAGAAGGAGATCCAGAAGGGGGAAGGAGGTTCAGAAGGACAAATGGTTCTTTTTTGTTAGTTTGCTTTGCTTGATTTGTAACTTATCTATATTAATAATTATTTTGATTAATTTATGAATGACAAAGTAACTAACTAGTAAACAAACTTAGATATGAACGTGGTGAAGTGAACAGATCAGGCTCCACATTGCGTGACGTGCATTGAGCGTTGAGGGCGGGGCTAGGCGGTTTGTGATAGCGGCGGGGCATGTCGTGCTGACCTCACGGCTCTGATGACCAGCTTGAGGGTTGGGATCATGTCCTCCATCAGGACATCGGGGGGGAAACCCCTCTCCTCCATCGACGGATCGGCCAGCACAACACCATCTGTTACCATGGAAACACACACGGGTAAGAACACCTCCAGGAACAGTCATTAGGGGTCCCTAGTGACTCCAGCCTCTATTACCATGGAAACACACCCAGGTGAGAACACACCTGGAACCCGTCGTTAGGGGTTCAGAGTGACTCCACCATCTGTTAACATGGAAACACAGCCAGCTGAGAACACCTCTAGAAGCTTTTGTTAGGGGTTCTCCAGCATCTGTTATCATGGAATCACGCTCGGACGAGAACACCTCTAGAACCTGTTGTAAGGGGTTCCAGGTTACTCCGGCATCTGTTACCATGGAAACACAACCGGATGAGAACACCTCTGGAACCCGTCGCCAGGGGTTTTCCCGGTGAACCGTCAGGCGACCCAGTCTCCATGGATACGCACCCTCGGAGCTCTGCCGCAGAGCGTAGGCCTTCATGCGGAAGGCGGTCCTGAAGCGCTCGCGGCCGCTGAAGCCCGCGGGCTTGGGCTCCTTGGAGGTGCTCTCCTCGATGCAGTCAGCGTTGCCCGGGTTACCGCCGGCGTTACCAGAGGGGAGGGACCGTCGTGCTACGCTGATGGAGGACCGCGCGTTGGGGAGACGCACACGCTCCAGTAACCCGGGCTTACTGAGGGAGAGAGACATAGAGGATGAGTGAGAGAGCGAGAGAGAGAGAGAGAGAGAGAGAGAGAGAGAGAGAGAGAGAGAGAGCGAGAGAGAGAGAGTGAGAAAAAAGAGAGAGATCAGTTTATCATGTACATAGTTCACTTCTTACTAAATGGAGGTGAATAATTAATAAGTAACGGTAGTATAGAAGTAAATTACTACTATTGTACTACTGTGCTCCAGTAATATTATTACTGTAGAACATTGCTGTACTACATCACTATACTATTTTGATACTGTACTACAGTAATACTGTAGTACAGGAGTACATTACACTACTACTTTCTGAGAGTAATAGTTAGTACAGTAGTACATGACTATGCTACAGTGATACTGTACTACAGTAGTAGTAGTACATCACTATGCTACAGTGATACTGTACTACAGTAATAGTAGTACATCACTATACTACAGTGACATCGTGGAGGTGTAGCTCAGTGTTGCCTGTTCAGCTCTTAGCCTTTGCCTTGCTCAAAGGGTGAGCATTAGGAGCCGGGCGTCAGACCAACAACCTCCCACTGCCAGATGAGATAAGTTAATAACCACAACAAAGTACTGAAAGGCGGCATTGGTTAAGATAAAATAAGATAAGTGAGGTGTACTAATCCCAGGAAATCAGGGATTAATCGCATTCACAAACCATTAAGCCTTTAGGAGTCTATCTCTTCAATTGAGCCCCATCCAGCACCACCCAACACCACCAACACCACCCAGGACCACCAGCACCACCAACACCACCAACACCACCCAGCACCACCACCACCACCAACACCACCCAGCACCACCACCACCACCCAGCACCACCCAGCACCACCCAACACCACCCATCACCACCCAGCCCCACCAACACCACCCAACACCACCCAACACTCAGCACCACCAACACCACCAGCACCACCAGCACCACCCAACACCACCCAGCACCACCCATCACCACCCAGCCCCACCAACACCACCCAACACCACCCAACACTCAGCACCACCAACACCACCAGCACCACCCAACACCACCCAGCACCACCCAACACCACCCAGCACCACCAGCACCACCCAGCACCACCCAACACCACCCAACACCATCCAACACCATCCAACACCACCACCACCCAGCACCACCCAGCACCACCAGCACCACCCAGCACCACCCAACACCACCCAACACCATCCAACACCACCACCACCCAGCACCACCCAGCACCACCCAGCACCACCAACACCACCAACAACACCCAGCACCACCCAGCACCACCAAGACCACCCAGCACCACCCAGCACCACCAACACCACCCAACACCACCCAACAACACCCAGCACCACCAACACCACCCAACAACACCCAGCACCACCCAACACCACCCAACAACACCCAGCACCACCCAACACCACCCAGCACCACCAGCACCACGGCCCAGCTCTCCTTTGTCCCCCCAGTCCGGAGCGTATCACAAAGGGCCGAGGCGGGCGGGTAAAGTGAGACCCCGTGGTCCTGGGGGGGTAACCGGACCTGGCCCCAGGCCCCGCCAGGCCTCTCTAACGTGGGGCGCTCGGGGCCGGTGTGCTCCCACCGTGGACCACAATACTGGCTCTGTGTGGGGGTGTGAGAGGCAGCTCTGTGTGGGGGGGGGGGGGGGGGGGGGTAAACGAGGGGCTCTAGGGGGAGTGAGACCCCGGGGAGGGGAGTGAGGATGAGGGCGCTGAGAGGAGAGAGGAAGAGGAGAGAGGGTGGAGGAGGAGAGAGAGGAGAGGGAGGGCGTGTCCTAGCACATAGCTCTATATCTATGTGCTACATCACATAGATATAGACAGATATAGAGAGGACTTCTGATGACTGTCCTGGGTCTGAATCTCAATCTTTCTCTCTCTCTATGTCAGCCTCTCTCTCTCTCTGTCTCTCTCTCTGTCTCTCTCTCTCTCTCTCTCTCTCTCTCTCTGTCTCTCTCTCTCTCTCTGTCTCTCTCTTTTATATTCTGCCCTCTCTCTCCTTCTCCCTCATTTATTCTTATATAATATATTGTAATTGTACAATAATTGTAAAATAATTATAATAAATAAAGCCCGGGTCACAGGGAGGAGAACACTGAGAGACAGACTGTGCCCATCTCATCGTCTTCACCATCACATCGTCATCATCATCACTACCATCCTCATCGTCAGTGTGATGTCACAGTCCCCATCCTCCAATCAGAATCCGTCTCGTCCGGATCTCAACGAACCTTCCAGGCCCTGCATCGTAGCCCCATAAAAATAACCCAGGTCCCGCCTCCCCCTCGTAAACCTGTCACTCATCATCCGGAGGTGACTAATGGAGACCGTAATGGGTTTCTAAATTAAACCCGGGCCAGACTAAATGAGGGGTACGTGTGCAGGCTGAGGGGCAGCAGCGATTAGGGAAGTGGGTCGCCAGAGAGTTTATGGGATGAAACGCAGTTTCAGAGCCACACATCATCACTGCTGACACCTTGCAGATCAGTCTGGACATCAAGGAGGGGGCAAGGAGGAGGAGGAGGAGGAGGAGGGGGGGGAGGAGGAGGAGGAGGTGAGGGAGGGGGAGGAGGAGGAGGAGGGGGGGGAGGAGGAGGAGGTGAGGGTGGGGGAGGAGGAGGAGAGGGAGGGGGAGGAGGAGGAGGGGGGAGGAGGAGAGGGAGGGGGAGGAGGACGAGGAGAGGGAGGAGGAGGAGAGGAGGAGGAGGAGGAGGAGGAGGCGAGGGTGGGGGAGGAGGAGGAGGAGAGGGAGGAGGAGGAGGAGAGGGAGGGGGAGGAGGAGGAGGTGCGGTGAGGGAGGGGGAGGAGGAGGAGAGGGAGGGGGAGGAGAGGAGGGGAGGAGGAGGAGGAGGAGGAGGAGGAGAAAGTGCTAGGACCAGAGGAGGAGGAGAATATTCTAGGAGGTTCTTCAACCATCCTGGGAACTAATTAAAGCACCATCAGAATGGCAGGGCACGAACTTTACTTATCTTAGTGAGGCAGGAAGTGGGTAACGGTAGCCTACCTTGAAACCCCCTCCACGAGGTCCTTCCTGTTGGGGGGGGGGGGGACGATGACACGACACAGGATTAACAGGAAGTAAAACAACACCTGAAGCCCTCACTTTAAAGAGACATGGTCTGATCCCCTCACGCTTTGTTAAAAGTTTTAAAGTAATTAAGTCATTAACTTCCTGGTTCAAGGTACGGAGCAGAAAGTAATTGCACTCTAAACAGGGCACTGAGGACTGTGATTGGGCAGTATCACCGTGTATGTACCACTGTGTGTACCTCGTGGATATGAGGCAGTACATTCTCCAGGGATGCAGTGATCCATGGAATACTCCGGCTGAGGTTTATGATAAACGTGCAAACTAAAAACAAAGAAACCAACACACATGGGATGAGGCACCAACGATGGCAAAGTATAAATCAAACAACGCAAATAAAAAAAAAGCACATCCAACATGTAGTAGAAACGAACGAGTCATGGACGTCCGGTGCGAACGACATGCAGGGAAGGTGTCAGGTTGGGTCTGATCCTTGCCTGAAACAGGGCAGCGAGATGATGGTTTCGTAGAATCTCCACGTGGCAATTAAGTCGTCTCTGATTGGATTGGTGGCGTAATATCTCCAGGCAGACTGTAGACAAAGCAAAACAGTTCATGTGTTCACGTGTTCACGTTCAACATGTCGAAACAGGAACCAGCATCGCAAAGTTCCACACACTTAACGCACTTCAAAGACAGGATGACCTCTGCGCTTTGTTCCCAACACACTGACGTCGTACTCATTTCCCATTTGCTCATTTTCACACTCATCCTCCAGCCCCGCAGCGGGAGGCTGGAGGGTTGTCATGGTGACGGACCACCAGCCCCGCAACGGGAGGCTGGAGGGTTGTGATGGTGACGGACCACCCGCCCCGCAGCAGGAGGCTGGAGGGTTGTCATGGTGACGGACCACCAGCCCCGCAGCGGGAGGCTGGAGGGTTGTCATGGTGACTGACAACCAGCTCCGCAGCAGGAGGCTGGAGGGTTGTCATGGTGACTGACAACCAGCCCCGCAGAGGGAGGCTGGAGGGTTGTCATGGTGACGGACCACCAGCCCCGCCGCGAGCGACGCCCAGGGGTGTTACCTGGATGAGGCCGGCGGCTGGGTGTCTGCGCTTCTCAAAGTGCTTCTGCCGGTGCTGCTCCTGGACCTTCAGAGCCAGACCGGAGCCCAGGATCCCCTGGTACCACACAACACAACACAACACAACACGTTGGTCAGCATCACCCGTTCATCTCATTTCAGAACAGGAGCGCAAATTCAACGGTAGCTTTACTTTCATTAGAACTATTAAGTTGAGTGTTGTCCTTGTTATTTTTGTACAGCTACTTTCCTGTTTAGACTCTAGCTACTGAAGGACAGAGTGACTTACTGCAGGGCAGAGTGACCTACCGCAGGCAGAGCGACCTACTGAAGGACATAGTGACCTACTGCAGGACAGAGTGACCTACTGCAGGACAGAGTGACCTACAGCAGGACAGAGTGACCTCCTGAAGGACAGAGTGACCTACAGCTGGACACAGTGACCTACTGCAGGGCAGAGTGACCTACTGCAGGACAGAGTGACCTACTGCAGGACAGAGTGACCTCCTGAAGGACAGAGTGTCCTCCTAAAGGACAGAGTGACCTACTGCAGGACAGAGTGACCTACTGCAGGACAGAGTGACAGGACAGAGTGACCTACTGCAGGACAGAGTGACCTACTGCAGGACAGAGTGACAGGACAGAGTGACCTACTGCAGGACAGAGTGACCTACAGCTGGACAGAGTGACCTACTGCAGGTAAGGCGAAGAAGGAGACTCCGATGAGAGCGAAGGTTCCGGCCAGCAGACGTCCCGCCCACGTCTTGGGCGTCTTATCTCCGTAGCCGATGGTGGTCAGCGTGATCTGACAACAAACACGGGTTGCAGGGGGTTACCACAACACCGAGACCGGACAAGACTCTCCTGGCTCGTCCACAGAGGAACAAAAAGCCCATCAAGAAAGAAAGTAAACAAAGTCAGTCAAAAGTGAAAGTGAAAGTAATTCTTGCTGCGCTGTGTTTTTGCTCCAAGCTGTGAGCCGGCGCTTTGTGCTGATTCCCCTCATCACACCCCATCTCCTGGGTGCTGCTAAGCGGCCCGTCGGATCCATTGATTTTCCAGAATATGTAATAAGCATATTTCCATGTACATACCAGGCCCCACCAGAGTGCATCGGCGTAGGTGTCGAAGTCCTGGGTCTGGGGCTGGCCAGTGGGGTTGTCGGGGTCGGACACTTCCATGGTGCCGTCATCCTTCTCCACCAGGTACACCAGGAAGGAGGCCAGGATCAGGGACAGGAAGCCGATGTACCAGGCTGTGATGAGCTCCTATGGGTACAGGTGTGTACATTAACCCATGCACACACAAACACACGCACATTAGACACAAGAAAAACAAAAAACTAAAACAAGTACACATAAGCAAAACACTGCAGAGAATTACACACCTTGCTGTTAGCGTATGTAGCCCAGCATAAATTGCTACTAGCATTGGTAAACTAACCTTCCCTTACCTTCTGCTAGCATACCTTGCTCCTAGCACAGGTTAAAAAATGTACCATTGCCGTCAGAGACACCTACTTTGTTGTTAACATACGTAGCCTAGAATAGAATACCTTGCTAATAGCATATGTAGCGTTACCTAGCACAACATGCTAATAGCAGAAGTAAACAAACCTTGCCACCAGTGTTCCATACTTTGCTGTTAGCGTACCTTTTTATTAGTATATATAGCCTAGCCTAGCCTAGCCTACCTTGCTGTGAGCGTAGATGGCCGAGCCCAGCAGCTTCCAGGTGCCCCCGCGGCGGTCCATGCGGAGCATGCGCAGGATCTGCAGGAAGCGCAGGCTGCGTAGCGACGTGGCCAGCACGTTGCCTTGGTTACGCACCGCCACCACCGGCACAGAGGCAATCAGCACAAAGATGTCTGGAGGTTGGGTTGGGGAGGGGGGGGGGGGGGACACACAAAATTAAGAACGTAATCAGTGTAAACTATCGGGGGACTTAATGATTGTGATGACAAATCGTGTGGACATCAAGCTCTTAACGAACGCTAATTAACCCTAACGAGGACCAATTACACCTGTAGCGGTGTACACACCAGGTAGAAAGAGACACTGCCAGTGTTGAGGGTTATAAAGCTCTTTGGGTTGTGTAGCTCAGTGGGTAGCACTGGCACTGTTAATGCCTTGCTCAACCTATTAAGGCTACACACAGAATATAACTGCTACCCTGTGATGTATTAGTGCCTCGCGGTACGTACTAGGTCACACCAGGAATAGAACCCCTACCCAGTGATGTATGTCAGTGCCTTGCTTTCTATGCACTGGATTATACAAGGAATTGAACCCCTGACACTGGCAGGGTTAGTGCCAACCTTCACGTCACAAAGGGAACAAAGCAAAGAGCCGGAGAGAGAGAGAGAGAGAGAGAGAGGGTGAAAGAAACCGGAAGAGAACCGCTAGCTTCGGGTTGAAATTCCAAGCACATTGCAGGGAATCGAACGCCTGACCTTTATCGTGCCTTGCCCTCAAACACTCTGACCTTACCCAGAATGCACAGGGGCTTGCGTGCGAACTTCAGCCGTCCTCTCCAGCCCTTGTAGCGGCAGCAGCATCCTGCCGCCCAGATCCTCAGTCCGAACTCTGCCCCGAAGATGAAGATGGTGAAGGTCTCCTGGAGGTCAGAGCAGACGCAGGCCGTGAGTCGGACCGCTGGGTTTCAAACCCGCGGCAGTGAGGGGGGGCATAGTTAAATATGTATAAATTAGATATGTTTTTATGGAGTTAATAGCTGCAGTAGATAAGTCTCATAGTGCAGCTTTAAGTCTGATTCAGATATTAACTTTAAATGTTGGAGTTATATATTTATACATTTTTCTTTCCTTGTGGTGATGTTGCATTTTTTCCTTTTGTGGAACATTAACCGTCTGTACTCCTACTCAGTCACTCAGTAGGTGACTTTATGTGCGAGGCCCTTGATGTGATAATCATAATTCTGCAAATGCAAAATTGAAAATGTGTTTATGAATTAAATAATGATAATGAATTGGTTTCTTATACTGCCATTTTAAAAGAATAGAAACAAAAATCCCCAACATGCTGCAAGTGTAGAAGAAGAAACAGGGTTTTTTTATGGACTGAAGACCACTTATGGCAGGGGGTGATGGTGGGGCGGTGGAGGCCTCACCAGGATGAGCAGCCACTGGGCCGACACCGTCTCATGCTCCTTGAAGGTGGTAAGGATGGCCAGGATCAGACAGCCCAGGACGATCAGGAACCTGAGGCGCAGACACCAGAGATAGAGGAGCATTTTCAACACCAGCTGAGGCACGGAGACAGGCTATTTAAAGACACTTTACTGAAATGTCTCATTATTAAAACATGAATCAAATAAAAGAGCTGTTTGTCGTATTGCTGTTATTTTTACATTTTTCTGACTCCGAAGACAAACCGTGTGACTCAATGAGAACGCTTCAGTTCAGCGTCTAACGTGTAGTGTCCCTCCGCCACCACTAGAGTGCGACAAGCGCTCGGCAGACAGCAGAACAACAGCGCCTACTTCGTCGTTTCGTAATACGCTACCTGATCAGATAAATAGTAACACAAACACACTATCTTCACCTCGGCTATCGGAGCTTTCAAATCGACGACACACGCACACGTGGCCAAGCTACCAAACCATTTATTAGTTTAGCAGAAGAAGCCGGGAGCAGAGTTGTAAATTGAGCCTCCCGTGATAGCAGTGGCTATCACGGCTGTCCTGCGGGGGCTGGGGGTCGTTTGTCCCTGACGCTACAGCCACAGCCTGGGGGCCCGAGTCCAAGGCACAGTGAAGGGGGATCCATCTCCCAAATGGATGCAGGAGGGCCAGAACAGAGAACCCAGGGCAGTTTAAGGGGACTCATCAGCCTCTGATTAGGATCGATGTAAAGTTTCAGGCTCCAGATAGCATGCAGGTCAATGCATCTGTTAATACAGAGAGCTCTGAAATTTGCAATCCATCACTTTGCTTCGGGGCCCAGAGTGGGGGACAGACACAGAGAAACAGACAGTTATTCTGTTGATTTGTGTTTTTCTATTTAGGCCTAATGTCACAACAATAAATGTTTAAGCCAAATGATGATAAACTGTTGCTACAGATGTTAATTAAAAAACACTGCTGATATAAACACCTTATTAGGTGAGTGCTGCATGCAGCGCTCCACTATTGCTCTTCATAAGTTTTATTATTTCTTTCTTTCTTTCTTTCTTTCTTTCTTTCTTTCTTTCTTTCTTTCTTTCTTTCTTTCTTTCTTTCTTTACTATTCTCTACAAACTTTGGGACCTATCTCCTTCCTCAATTTTTGACCTAGAGACTTAATTCAAATTTCAAAATATTCAGAATAGCTTGGAATCGCTCGCTTGTTTTCAGATTTTTTCAATGGAAGGATGGTAGAGTCGTCCTCTGGTAATTTAACTGTTTAAGACGTAACCAGTAGCGTAAATATCGACGGTGCAACCGGTGCACTGCACCGGGGCCCAGACGGCGTCAGGAGCCCATGGAGGAAGAAAAAAGATATATATCGTCTAGGGCGGCAAATGTGTCGGGGGCGCCCTCTGGTGGCGTTGTCACGCCAAAATTATACCGGGGGGCGAAAATTGTACCGGGAGCGAAAATTGTACTGCTTGAAAATTCCAAAACTCCCTGGCAACGGACGAACGCGTCACACGTTGCATGGCAACGGACGATCGCTTCGAATGATGACTAGGAAGGTTCATGTACATTCGCGAACATTCGCATTAAACAGATCATTAAACAGATAACACTTATTTTACAAATGACATTTATTAGCGATGATAACTTTATATTTTTATTGTATTTAATTATTTAATCGCATTTAGCTAGTAAACTGAGTGTATTAACACAAGCTAGCTAGACTATGATACACTTTAAACACTCAGTTTACTAGCTAAATTCAATACAATACAAATATGAAGTAAAAACAAGTGTTATCTGTATTATGTTATTTCGTCTTTGGCAACATGAGCGCAAATGTTTTTTGAAACCTGCCTGGCAATGGGCAATCGCGTCGAACGATGATGTAATGTTTCGAACGCGAATTACGTAGGCGGTACAATTTTCGCTAATTTATATGAAACCCTCACCGTAGTAAGCAGGACACCCCCCCCCCCCCCCCCCCAACTAAATCAATTTTCAACCGTTTACCTTTGTTAGTCTACACACTTGTAACTTCAATATTATCTAAACGGAATTTCAATATCATTTAAACTTTATTCAGAATTACAGTTTTAGTTTCATACCGGCTTCGTTTTCAGTTAGTCTCATTGATTTACGTTGACGCTGGAGCGTGAGGACGTTCAGCAGTGTTGCCAGATTGGGCGTTTATTCCCGCTGGATTGAGCTAATTTTGGAGGACGTTCAGGTAGTGTTGCCAGATTGGGCTCTTTTTCCCGCTCTATTGGGCTACTTTTAATCACACACCGGCTCGCTATTCTCTTAAACACACACACGCACGCACGCACACACACACACGCACGCACGCACGCACGCACACACACACACACACACACACACACACACACACACACACACACACACACACACACACACCAGCAGTGCAGGGCAATACATTTGACCTTTTACATTCCTGCATTTTTAGCAATGCTTTGCGCTTTTTATTTAGCTGTCACTTTATTTGTTTCCAACCATTTACTTTTTCTTAAATGGTGTGCATGTTTACATTGTTTACTCCATTTAGACTTTTGAACTTTTGTTCAAATTCCTTCGCTTGATTGAAGCCATTTAACTTTTCTTTATGTTTTAATCTATGTGGCTTTATTAGAAAAATATTTTCAACCTCACATTGTACTACAGCACTCACCGCATTTTCTGCAGGAAATGCATTTTCTAGTTCTTTACTTGCTACTTTGTGCAATTCAATTATTTAGTTTAGTGCTATAAATCGGGTTTCCTTAAGGCAGTCACACTGGCTGTTTTTTTAATTTTCCGGACTTATTTTGCGCACAGAAGTTACATTTCTCTCTTTAACGTTTCAAAGTCCAATGGAGGAACGGGCTTGACGTCGGCTCAATCAGGGCCAGGTCCCGACCAATCAGGGCAACCGGAAGTCATTAGCTGCTTGACTTCCCTTCAGTAGAGGTGCATTGCTTCACCCAGGAGCACTCTGATTTGAAAGGCTTCTCAACAGGATATTAAAATGCAGCCAGATAGCGTGTAGCTCATCCTGGAAGCTAACCAGCCCTGGATAGTCATTTACTAAATGTATTACAGAGAAGGAAGTCATGCATCAGAGATACCATTAGGCCTTTCTTAATAGTCCTCTATTATCTCACCTGTCCGGGTGATCGGGTTTCTAAAGACCCTTTGAGTTCAATCCAGTGTGTTATAGAAATATCCTTTGTACCTCAGGAATGGATGGATGTTAAAGGCCATTTGGTTTAGAATTTTAACCCCTTAATCGTAGACAGGAAATTAAGTTATACGGGTTATACATTAGCTGTGAGGAAAGAGTGAGTGTGGGAGAATGTGTGTGTGTGTGCATGTGAGTGATAAGTTGTGTGTGTGTGAATGAGAAGTTGTGTGTTGTGTGAGTGAGAAGTTGTGTGTTGTGTGTGTGAGAAGTTGTGTGTGTGTGTGTGTGCGTGTATGTGTGTGTGAATGTGTGTGCGTGTGTGTGTGTGTGTGTGTGTGTGTGTGTGTGTGTGTGTGTGTGCGTGCGTGAGTAAGTGCATGCAAATAGTTTTCCATTGAGCGAATAACAGGCAGGCACGGAGGTGTGAGTCGGCTTCTGATTGGCTCCCGGGCGGTTGAAGTCCTGCCCAGGATGTGTTGTGTCTGAGTGCCTGAGATAAGGGAGTGATGCCCAACCTGGTCCGAGCTGGACCCAACCTGATTAAAACATGGAGGCAGAACCAACCGGAAGGCCGGTACACAGACACATTATCATCTACGGCCGGGTGATGAGCTCTCAGTGTTACCCGATCGATCCAGAAGGTTCTGGAGTGATGAGAGGAAGGTTTGGAGCAACATCTCCACGCGTGAATGAAAATATTTAAAACAAGATAAGGGACGATGAGGTGGCAAGGGCCAAAGCGAACCCGAATGGTTTTTGGTATTCGGTCTGGTTACCGTGGACACCGCAGATGCATTGTTTATAAATGTTTCTGTATTATAATTGTTTTATAATCAATCAACTTGCAGCAGACTCCGATGTATGAAGTGACACCTGGTTTCTTTGGCAACAGAATTGACCAGTACCAGTTCAACCAGTACCATTGAGCAATACAACCTGTCACCCTCCCAGAACTACATGTCGTTCTCCCAGTACAAGGTGTCTATGGTAGGTTTCTGAAACCATAACAGCATGAATATTTCACATCATGCTGCAGCCAGCAGTTCACACATGCTACTTAAACCGCGTGTGGGTGTGTGTTTGTGTGTGTGTTCCTGTGCTTCTGCCTGTTGTATGTTTGAGTCTGTGTTCATGAATCTGTGTGTGTGTGTGTTTCTGTGAGTGTATGATACACCATCATGATTGTGGTGTATCTGCTTGTGAGTGTGAGTTTGCGTATGCATGTATGGATGTAATACGTATGCAAGTGTACGTGTGTGCGTGTATGTGTGTGTGATACCTGTGTGAGTGTGTGTTTCTTCTTATGTGCATGTGAGATTGTGTATGTGAGTATGTGTGTGCGTGTTTGTGTGTGTGGTTGATCTATCCATACCCTCTAATGAGGAGCCGGGGGGGACTTCCTAAACTAAAGAGGTCCTCTTCATCATCACAAAGCTCACTGCTACATGTTACTTAGAACACGGATGTTTGTGTATATGATTGTGTTTGTGTGTGTGTGTGATTGTGTGCTTCAGCAGTTAGTGTGTCTCTGTGCATGGATCTGTGTGTGTATCTACATATATGTGAGTGTGTGAGTTTGTTTGTGTGCTTCTGCTTGTTTGTGTGTCTGTGTGCATGGATGTGTTTGTGTGTGTGTGTGTTTGTGTGTGTGTGTGTGGGGGGGGGTATCCAATGGGTTTTCTCTTTAAGGAAATAAGGACAGTTTAGCCGATTGACTGCCATTGAGCTGGAAGTATTAAGTATACAACCGTTACATTCATTCATTCATTCATTCAGGCCATTTAGCAGACGCTTTTATCCAAAGCAACTTTCAACACCGAAAGTGCTGTCAACTACACAGGGCGACAGCCAGCTCGTCAGGAGCAGTTAGGGTGAAACGTCTCGCTCAGGGACACCTCGACACTCAGCTAGGAGCTGGGGTTTGAACTAGCTGTAATGGGAAAATATGTTTTCACACTCCATTTCTCCTGACCCTTGGGAAGGTCAAGGGTCAAAGGCTCCAACTCAGAAGGCACAGCTACGTCTCCCTCTTTTCACACATGAGGAGATCCATCTGTTGTTTACCACCCTCTGGTTAACCAATATGATAGTTTTATTGGGGAGCAGAGCTGCACTCCGCATCCTGAGACCTGCCTGCCACGATGTAAGAAGTCCTTGCTTTTGCCAATGCATTGGACTTCTTCTTGCAAAGCTCTTAGAGAGACACAGGGCGAACTCCCACCTGAGGCTTCAGATTGCTGTATGTTTGTTGTATGTTATTATATGTTAATTACTTAAATAAATTTGACTACTTGTTATAATTTCATATGACTCTATTCTTTAACAGTTTAGACAAAAACGATTGACGTGGTGCAAATTCCCACAACACTAGCAACCTTGCAGTTTGAAGTCATCCAGCTCAACCTCCTGAGCTAAGCCAACCCTCTGCTGTAATGGTCAGGTGGAAATGTTTGGTGTTTGGTGTATCGTTATGTTAGGAGCTGTGGAGAAGACAAGATGGAGAGACTCACTGGGCGCTCGCGGAGGACAACACTCCAACTTCAAACTATCTGCCTCATCACGAGGCAGTCATCATAATCAGTCATCCTAATCAGTCATCATACAGTAATGAATCACCAGAGCTCCACCCATCTGGGCTCTCTGATGGGTAAAACATACGTCTTAGCAAGAGAGAGAGCGAGAGAGAGAGAGAGAGAGAGAGAGAGAGAGAGAGAGAGAGAGAGAGAGAGAGAGAGAGAGACACACACACAGGCACAGGCCCAGACACCTTGATGTCTTCTAAAGGCATTCGTCAGAGCAGACTTAAGAAACGTTTAATAAAGGAAGCGAGACCAAGCAGTTCTGACCCTTCATCTGAGAGAGAGAGAAAGAGCCAGAGAGAGCCAGAGAGAAGGAGCCAGAGAGAGACAGAGAGTCAGAGTGGATGGGGGAGGAAGGGGAGAAGGCTTTGGCTCAGTGTTTATCACAGCAGAGAGTAGCAGGGAGACAGGAAACCAAACACTATTAGGTTATTCTACCCATGATGCCTTTCTTTCCCATAGACCTTAAACGACACAAACTACAGATCCC
This sequence comes from Pollachius pollachius, assembly GCF_949987615.1. Lineage (NCBI taxonomy): Eukaryota > Metazoa > Chordata > Actinopteri > Gadiformes > Gadidae > Pollachius > Pollachius pollachius. The sequence continues at coordinate 9,426,413 of NC_136947.1, read as the reverse complement.
AAAAATTCTATTCAATATTAAACTCATCTTGTCTTCTTGGTTTGACCACAGAGAGCTTATCTTCTCATTCAAATGAGAGAGCTGGTGGGCCTGCCTCTTCTACCATGCAACCTGTGAATGATTTTGTAAATAAACGTTTAATTCAACCTTTAACAACATATTCCTCCAGGGAACAGCGAATCACAACCCAACCGACGTCTCGTCCAACCAGAACGGAGACATGAAAACAATTTCACAATTCAACGAATTCTTAATCAAATTTACAGCAACTCATGTGGAATTAGTCAAACGTGGTATTGCAGCATGATCAACTGTCACAGGTTTGCATGGATAAGGGGGGGGGGGGGGGGGGGGGGGTTGCAACGTCCGGAAATAATGGCTAGCTCAACTGGATGGTTAATCCCTTATATGTTCGTGCTGGAGGGAGGAAGCATGACCTTGATGATGGTGGAACCTTCGCCCTACTTACACACCCCCCCCCCCACCGGGTTCAAAGTGGGGAAAGGACATCTGCTCCTTTACATTAGTTTTCCCAGCAGGAGTGCTAGCCTGATAGCCTGCTAGCTCGCTAGTTCCCGATGACTCAGCAGAACCTCGGGGGCGGGGCTTAATGGACAGAGTCTAAATTGCCCTTCCCGTCTGGGATTGGTTATAATTCTCCGGTCTTCGCTGGCAGCTGTCCCTCAGGTGAGAGGGGTGAGGCAGGGGTGAGGAATGGGAGGAGGGGAAGGAGGTTTCCTGTGTGAAGGCGGGGGGGGGGGCGCGGCTGTGAGTGAGGGTGATGGATTCGGGGAAGGGTGACCTCGCAGCGGGAGGTGTTAGCAGAGAAACCACGTCAGAGTTATTCAATATTTGATGATTAAGCAGAAAACACCTGACGTTAAATCTCCGGGGAGGGGGGGGGCGTGGAGGGTAAAGAAGATATGCTTTATTAATCCCAGTTGGGAAATTAAAGAATATAAGTGTCTGTGTGTCCCTGTGTATTCCTGTGTGTATGGGTGTGGGTGTTCCTGTGTGTGTGCGTCTGTGTTCTACTGTAAGTGTGTAAGCCTGTGTGTTTGAGTGTGCGTGTGCGTGTTTGGTGCCTGTGGGTTTTAGTGTGTGTGTGTGCAAGTTTAAGTGTGCGTGTGTTTGCTACCTTATGTGCCTGTGTGCGTGCATGTGTGTTTAAGTGTGTGTGCTTGTGTGTGTGTGTGTGTGTGTGTATGTGTGTTTGTGTGTGTGTGTGTGTGTGTGTGTGTGTGTGCTACTGTGTGTGCTTGTGTGCGTGCCTGTGTCTGAGTGCTGCAATCTTCTCTAACAGACGACAAACAAACTTCCGGAGGAAGTTGTGTCCGAGTCTCCCGGCTCCACGGCTCCTTCGGAGTCATCGTGAAGCTCAGTTTCCCCCGAGACAAGCAGCCACTTTAGAACATCTCCACAGCAGGGGGGGGCAGCGGAGCAGGGGACAGAGAGACAGACTGACGGACCGAGAGAAAGACAGACGGAAGATCCTACAGAGAGAGCTCTGGCAATTCGGAGAGACAGACATACACACATACACACAGACTCACAGACACACACGTGACAGCCTGACAGACGGACAGACAGACACAGACAGAAAGACAGACCGACACACGGTTCCGCCAGAGACACATCGGTCAGAACAAGGTGATCCACTCAGAACATTCCAGATGAACACCTCTAAATGCTCTAGAGAACGTTCCAGAGGAACCTCCTCTACAGATTCTAGAGAACGGACCATTGAGTTCCTCTGGTCTGTTCCTCTGGCCTGCTCACGACAGACCGGTGATGTGATCACAACGTGGTCTCAGGAGCAGAAGACCAACAGTGTTAGGGGAGATGTTTTGGATTTGATTATTAGGACTATTAGGCTGGTATTGAGGCTGGCATTAGCTCAAGAATAGAGAGTTTGATTCTCGTTATTCTTCAGCCAGATAGGATATAATTATGTAATAATTCCTTCTCTGGCCCAGGGATGCCTACTGGCACATTAAAGGCAGTCTATTAAATATTGTAGGAATATAGCTGTTCCCTTGCCCTCTTATTCCTGAGTTTAGCGGTAAAATAGTCAACACAAATTAGGTTAGATAATCACTGTGTCACGTATTGCCAAGAACGGTTTTATAATAGTTGGAGACCATGAAAAGGGGGAAAATGTTAAGTATAATATGAAACGTATTGGCATATTAGCAGGGATTAGCGTAGGTCCCAGAGCCGTTCGTCAGGTGTGTTATGAGATTGGTTTCTGTGAAGCCGTCGGTGTCTCTTGCGTCGGAAATGCAGACCTGATATGAAAACACCTTCAGCTCGGCAGAGACCTCCAACATATGAGACCGAATGTTTGTCAAAATTAAACAAATAAAGAGCAGTCGACATACAAAGTTTGAGATCCAAACCGTAGATCGGAATGTGTGAAAGTGACCACCTCTCTCCTTCCTGTCCTCCTGGAATCTGTCTCCAGGTTAAACGGCGCTGCCCTTGTCTTCAGCAAAGTGACGGCGGAAACTGAAAGAACCCTCTGTGCTAATTATACTGTTCTTCCTCGTCGTATAATTAGGGTCATTCCAGCAGAAACAAGTTTCAGAGTGAGCAGGGAACAGGCAGTTTGGAACAATGTGCTGTCGCAAGTTTGATCAACTTCAATAATTTAAATACACCTCCAGCAGATCAAACTACTAGTACTCACAGACAACAGGAGACTAACATACACATAGTCTACTAACATAGTGCCCCATTACTAATGTACTGCCCCAGTACTAAAGTAGTGCAACAGATAGTAAGCTAGTACTAACATAGTACCTCAGATAGTACCCCGGTACTAACGTAGTACCACAGTTCAAGCATAGTACCACAGTACTAAGGTAGTACCTCAGATAGTTCCTCAGTACCAGCATAGTACTTCAGTTTGAGCATAGTACCACAGTACTTAAATAGTACCATAGTTCTAACATAGCACCACAGATATTACTGCACTACTAACATGGTACCACAGCACATACCATGTACTACAGACAGTACTACAGACAGTTCTACAGACAGTGATACAGCCCTTTGCAGTACAACAAACAGTACTACAGACTAGGGGTGTAACGATCCATCGATGTAGAATGATACATCGATTGATTGGCGAACGATCCAACTGCATCAACGCAATGCCCAAACATCGATGCATATCGCTGTATTATACGCTTTTATTTTGACAATCTCCTTGCGCGGGTGTTCGTGAAACTATTTCTGCGTAAGTGCGCCAAGCCGCTCACGTATCCGTCCACCAGTTAAACGAGACAAGCAGCAACAGCGAGCATATGTTGAGCGCGAGTGTGCGTTTTTAGAAGAAAACTTTCCACACAGATAGGTTGGGAATGGTCTATGTTCAAAATGAAAGATCATTACAGGCTCTTTAAGTTAAGCCATAAAAAACTTTTGCGTTTAAATGCAATGTGGCACTATATTATTTGTATTAAAAATGGATTGTTTTTGTTTCAATATCGTATTGTGAGGAAACCAGAGATTTACACCCCTACTACAGACAGTACTACAGACAATACTGTACAGCCCGACGCAGTACTACAGCCAGTACAACAGACAGTACTACAGACAGTACTACAGCCTGACGCAATACAACAGACAGTACTACAGATAGTACTGTTCAGCCCGACGCAGTACTGCAGCAAGTACAACAGCCAGTACTACAGACTGTACAACAGACAGTACTAAAGGCAGTACTACAGACAGTACTACAGCAAGTACTACAGACAGTACAACAGACAGTACTAAAGCCAGTACTACAGACAGTACAACAGCCAGTTCTACAGACAGTACTACATATAGTTCTACAGACAGTACTACAGACAATACTACAGCCCTACACAAAACAACGGACATTACTACAGACAGAACTACAGACAGAACTACAGCCCTACGCAGTACAACAGACAGTACTACAGACAGTACTACAGCTCGACGCAGTACAACAGACAGTACTACAGAGAGTACTACAGGCCGCCGCAGTACAACAGACAGTACAACTGACAGTACTATAGACAGCGCTACAGACAGTATTACAGACAGTACTACAGCCGGACGCAGTACAACAAACAGTATAACAGACAGCACTACAGACAGTGCTACAGACAGTACTGGCACTTCAGCCCTACGCAGTACTGACTCTCCCATGATCTATTCGTTCGCCGGAGGACGGAGGCTGCTCATCAATCACTTTGATTCCGTTGCCACAGAGACACGCCCTCATCCTTCACCGTCAGATACTAACGAGACGGAGGGCGGATGAGGGTCACGTGACCAGTAGCCTGGGCGGAGCTACGCCCGCGGGGTGTTTACAGGGTAGAGGGAAGTTCAGACACCCTGACCCAAATGCATCGTCATGCCTTATCATTAGCCAGTCTGAGTATGTGTATTTGTGTGTGTGTGTGTGTGATGGGAGTATGTGTGTGTGTGTAAAGGTAAATCGATTTAAACCCAAGGACTAGTGTGGTGCATGGTACCACAATAATAGAACCGTAACACTACTCTAACATAGTACCAGAGTATATAGAAATATATATACTGAAATACACTACAGAGAGAGCACTACAACACTAACATAAAACTACTGTACTAACACAGCACTACAGTATACACTGAAACACACTACATGGACAACATAGTACTACAATACTAACATAAAACTACTGTACTAACACAGTAATACAGTATACAACACAATACAGGGACAGTATCCTACTACAATACTAATATAAAACTAGAGTACTACTAACACAGAACTACAGTATACCTTGAAACACACTACAGGGACAGCATCGTACTACAACACCAACATAAAACTACAGTACTTCTTACACAGGACCACGGTAAACAAAAGAATAGAACGGTCTATCTTTTCATCTGACAGATGTCTAATTTCTCTCACTGATAAATCAAAGAAATATTTACACCAACGGGAACAGATTGAGAGATCTGTGGTTCCCAGACAATCCTTCCCCCTCTTACCAGAGAACATTGTGTTTTCTCCTGGCAAATGCATCAATTTGTCACCTGGTTGCCTCAGAGGTTGGCGGGCCCATTCCACTGTTGCCAAGACGATGTGGAAGCAATCAGTGTCAACCACTATGTTTATTAGCTACACTTTGCCGTGCTGGCTCCGTGGCCTGTTAGCTGTTCGTCGCGCGTTGATTAGCTCTCTGTCTGCGACCGAAGGGAGAGAAGTAAAGAACAAAGTTCTTTCTTTCTTTTAAAGAGATCAGGGGATTTATAATCACAGTTCTTATTGTAGATTTTATGATTAAGCGTTTTTGTACTTATATATCAATCTATGTCTTGAAAGGCTCGACATGACATTAGTAACTGTTACCTAAACTTCAGCCCCAGTATAAAGCAGAATGGGCTAGCTTAGCTAAGGGGACTGAACATCTAGGTTAACAGGGGAAGCCGCTACGCTATCAGAGAAGTGGGATTAATGGGACCGGCCAGCTAGCAGGACGGGAAAGATAAACTAGCAGGACAGCTCCGAGGTGCTGTCTGCGTGATTAGCAGGAGCGCTAATGGTGCGCTAGCGACGCGCTCTGTCACCTCTGGTTTCTTGTGAAATGCGGGTGGAGGGTGTTAGCTGTCTGGGGAGCAAAGTCACAACGGATGTAACCTCAAATAATGTTATTTACTGCTACTCATTACCCAGGGAATAAAGGCCTGGCAGACATTGTTACTGTGCTCTGAGAATATAAAATTTCAAGTTGCAAATGTTGTCTTCCAGTAGTTGATTGGGATGCAGCAGAAGAAGTGCAGACAGGGGTTGTTTATGTTTTTAATATGTAAACTGTCACACTTGGCGGGTGAATTATGCGGCTGCATAATTCGACAATGAGGATCTTGTTAGTTTCCTAAAGCTCTGCTCATTTTAAAGAACATTGTGAGAATAAGTACTTAAGTATTAGTATTTGTGCTACTGTGTGGGAGGAGGATATTATGGGATGCACTTGCTGTTCTCTGGGGTTTTCTTTGACGTTGCCAAGCGGCAGATCTCCCAGCCAACTGTCAGAATCATCTGGTTCCAGCTGGTTCTTCCTGACTGTAATCTGGCTTCTCTGTACAGAACGTCTTTGTTTAGCTTCTCTTTTTCTCTTTTAATCAATCCAAAACCACACGCAGGTCCTGATTCCCTTTATAACTATTAGTAAAACATATTTGAAACCTTTATAACTCCTTAAAAAATGCCTTTATGACTGCTACAAACCCCAGTGTTCACTTTGACCCCTGACTTTCATTGCTGGCTCCAAAACCAAAAAAAAAATTTGAAAAATGCCTCCAATCCAACCTCCGAGCTATTTTTGGAAACCCGTCGATACGCCCTCGGTAATCCCCCACGCACACACCGACCACGTCCCGAACTCCTTGACACTGCCAATATTCAGACAGCCCGGTGAGAACAGTCAATCTTCCCTCGGCATGTCGGCAGTATTAAATATTAAAGGGGCGGTTCGCTCCGGATCGGCCCTGACCCTGCCCCCCCTCTTGCGGCGCGAGGACCTTGGACCGCTGGTGGGCGGGCGGGCCGCCGACCCCATTCATCTGAGGAGGACCTCCAGAACATGACAGACCGGCAGGAAGTAGCTCCCCCCCCCCAGGTAGCAAGGGGAGGGGCCTACGTCTGATTGATGATGCACTCTCAATCAGTGACGCCGCGTTCCTTCTGGCATGCTTGTGTTTGTGCGCGTGCACGTCTGAAGTGAGGCCTTGTTTAATGTCAGTGATGACAGTAATTAGTTGACAACAGAAGACCCGCCATGATCTACTGATGAAGGGCTCTTGTGTTACATGTGCATGCTTGTGCACGTGCACTTTTGTGCATAGCGTAGTGACCAATCACGTGCACTAAATGATCGATGTTGTTCTGTGTATTCAAACAGTGTGCATTACTGTACTTGCACTCATGTTGCGATGATGTCATGTTAATTAGGAAGACTGATCCTCATAGATCATCGTCTCTGTGCTATCGATCAGTGTGACTCCTCCTTCACTAACGACCAGGAAATTAATACTCATTAAACATTTTAGAAAAAGACCCTGGTTTCCAAATTGAACCATCCGGCGTCCAGAGAGTCCTGCCCGGTGTTTCCAGCCAACCATCTGGACCTGCTAATGAGGCCCCACCCCGAGGTCCGACCAATGAGCCAACCCAGCTGATTAAGAGGCATGACCTCTACCTCCCGGACCTGGGGGCCGTCCTGGATCAGGACTACCGTCAAGGCCCCGGACCCCCGCGGTCTGCTCCCAGGGGGTCCCCAGCCGGGCGAGGTGAGGAGTCTGTTGATGGGTGATACGTCTGTTGTCATCGCACACGCACACAGACGCACACTTTGGGGATGGCTCGTTTGCCGGCCGGTTAATATTCCAGTGTTTGGTTGAAGGACACCGAAATCTGGATTGAACTGGTTTCAACTGGACTTGACAGTTGGTCGAATGTGTGTCAACTCTCTGATCAACGACCTGATTCTTATCCTTGGAATTTGACGATACGGACACAAACACAAATACAAAAAACCAACACGAAGTAACACATTTACAACTGCCTGGCCACATTCACTTTCTAAAGTTAAAGTTATACTGCACATAAACCCTTACGGTACGATATGTTAGATTTGGCGGAAGACTTCAGGGCCGTCCACAATGGTTCCCTGTGAGAGCTTTGAACCTTCATGACGAGTTCACGCGAGCATCGACAGCTCCGTCTGAAACGCTCCGAGAAAGTCCTGCTGGGCTGTAATAAAAACCCGGTCATCCCCAGCGGAATGCCGGGTGACTGGCGCGTTTTTCAGTTTCCATGACGACGACTGCTCATTCTCACTCGGCTCGAGGGGTCTCTACCTCTCCACCATCGCCATTGAGACACTCCCCCTCCCCCCTCCTCCCCCGTCCTTCTCCCCATCTCCGCAGAGTTTAGACTTCGCCGACTCGGTATGATGTATGTTTCCATGGCAATAGACCTGACAAGCCCCGGGGGCCAACAACAATGCAGGGTTCAAGGTGCTGCTTGCTCGTCCCCGATAGGCCAGCCCGTGGAGGCGTGCATCCCGCCCACAGCAGCAGAGGTCTGAGCATCTTCAACGGTAACAAATCTACTTCCTGTTCCCTCGGCGTGCAACACCGTGGTCAGGCGGCGTTGCTAAGAGTGATTAACGCTCGCGGCAGGAAGGACACACACTGCTGGGGATGCTGTTCACTCTAGAACCGGTACTATGGAATCACCAGGAGCAAGCTGAGCTAGCGAACTAACAGTTAGCTAAGAACCGTCGTACGTACCGCTGACTCACCCAGAGGCAGCTAAGCTAGCGAGCTAAAAGTTAGCTAACGACTGCAGTACGTACCACTGGACGTATAACAAACATATACCGGAACAGGAAGCATGTTGAACGTATTTAGGTTTATTGCTTTGTTATTATTTGATTCACGCTTTTATTTTGGAAAACAACAAATCCCGTAGTATATAAAACAGAGCCACTAACCACTCTCACCTGGTGCTACGAGCAGCTGAGGGGACCAGGTGAATGAGCAGTGTTTCAGCATCCTGTCCTTCACAGTGATGTTCCTCCCTCCTCTCTGAGTTATTCAACTGATGGATTGTACGGCCATGCTACATGGGCGCTAAATGGACGGTGTGTGATTCTCCCTTTTTGAGCCTTCACAGCATCTCTAAACATAATGCCTCACATTCATGCAAACGCATGAATTCATGCAAACGCATGAATGTGAGCCGCACACATCGGTGTCGATGCTTTGATATGAGAAGATGAGAAGACCACCAGTCGATGAAGGACAATTTGGTCAGGAGGGTAGCTCTGGTTCTCCTCGTTCACACCCGTTTCTACTCTGGTTCTGAACAGACGTGAATACGGCCATTGGCTCTAGCTGGTTTGGTCTAGTTCTGGCTGGCTGGGTCTAGTTCTAGCTGGTTGGGACTGGTTCTAGCTGGTTGGGTCTAGTTCTGTCTGGTTGGGTCCTGTCCTTTCTGGTTGGGTCTTGTTCTTTCTGTTTGGGTCTAGTTTTAGCTGGTTGTGGTGCTGGTGTGTGTGTGTGTTAGTGCGTGTGTGTTAGTGTGTGTATGTGTGTGTGTGTATGTCTGTGTGTGTGTTGGAGATACTGGTAATTAAGGGGAGCATATTTTTCCAGCAGAGCTGTAGAATCACATCCTGTATCTCTATTCACTGCCTTTATCTCTCTACCAACATCTTCTCTCCCTTCATTCACATCTCACTGCTGTATATCAAGCCTCCTTTTCACCAACATCCTGTTTGTGGTCAGCCGATAGTCCGTCACCTCATCCTCCGTTCATCATCCATCTGTCCGTCTGTCCATCCATCCATCAGTCCTAAAAAATACCGCTATTGATCAGCCATTTGTATGACCCCCTCGCAAACACAAACACACGCCTGCGCACACACACGCACAGACAAACACACACACACACACGCAGGCACACACACGCACAGGCGCACACACACACACACACCCCCGGCAGGCCAATCAATACTCATCCCATTGGCTATAATGAGAGCATCGATATCAATAACAGCCTCACAGGCCCCCTCCCTCCTCCGAGCCGCCCGGTGTTTTCTCTGCTAAACGATGTCCAGGTGGAGCTCTGACAGCCAGGAAACACAGATCGTTAATCCTCAGCCAATCAGAGCCCTGGTCAATCGCAGACCGACCAATCAGAGCGCAGCCAATCAACCGGGCCTTCAAACCGATATGCTTGTCTGACTAACATAGTATCACAGTACTAACATACATACAATGTTACGTTGGTGCGGTCACACACACGCATGTACACACACACGCACGCACGCACACACGCACACACACACACACACACACTTATCCTGAAAGCTTAATCCACTCATGCAAATGAGTTTCCTTTGGTGGCATATCTCGAGACGAGACAGGGAACAAAGCTTTTCTGTTTCTGGTTTCCGACCCAGTGCTCTGTGCCGATTCCCCACAGGAGTTCTGCTATAACGTAGTCAGACTGCTGGATCCGAGATGAAGGGGAATCTCGCTCTGGGATGTGTTCGATTAGGGACATTTGGGTTTGAACCCTCAACCTACAATACTTGCAGATTTTTCATCGCCAAGACCATAACCGTCTTGGTAGCCCGATGATGATGATGATGAGGCGAGGTCATGTGATCATGTGTTGCGGTCGTTCATCCTGCTTTCATTTAAAATCCTTGCCACATGTACGCATCCATGTGTGCAGCGCTGCGGCCACAGATAGCCGCTCGCAGGTGATGCATCATGGGTAATAACATGCTGATCAGAATGAATGGGCGCAGTTTGCGACAGGCCAAGCAGAACACTGACAGAGCCAGGCTGCAGGGAACACAGATTGTGGAATGTGATACCAATTCCCTCTCTTCCCGTCTCTTTCCTTCCGAAGCAAACATCTTCCCCCCCCTCTCTCTCTCTCGATTTCTCTCCCTCCTCCCCCAGGTGGAGAATATGTTTGCATGGTGAGTTGTTTTAAAATATGTTTCTCATGTGTTTGTTGTTTAAGAGACGTTCTCTCTCATGTGTTTGTCATTTAAAAAGACGTTCCCTCTCATTAATTTGTCGTTTTAGGAGACGTTCTCTCTCATTTTGTTGGTTGTTTTAAGAGACGTTCTTTCTCATTCGTTTGTCGTTTTAAGGGACGTGCTCTCATGTGTGTCGTTTTAGGAGACGTTCTCTCTCATGCGTTTGTCGTTGCTATGAACAGATTTAAACCATTCAAATGCTGCAGCTTAGTAGGTTTCAGCTGGTCCTTGTCTTCATGTGAAGGTGTGAAGCCTCTCTCATGACCTCCAACATGGCCCACACACAGAGCTATGAATACCACTAAGCCGCTTTCCTGCTATTTAATATCGAGTTATTTAGCAGAGCCTTTAATCCTCAGCAACTAACAGCGATTTGTTTTGGATCCAATCATTAAGGAGCAAGTAGGGTTTAGGGAGTCTCGCAGTCATTGGGATTCGAACGCAGAAGATTTTGTGTGGGATTCAAACATCCTAACCACTACCATGCCCCTATCTTTAAAAGGGGTTTGTTTTATGATTATTTTAGTACAGTATGATTGTATAGTCATTGTATTAGTACAAGTAGTAACAGCAGCAGTTAGTACACACAGTTGTAAAAGCATTACTAGTAGTATTTGTGGTACATTCATCAGGTACGCCATACAGACCTAGTCAGGTCAGTCATTCTAACTTCAGACTCAACCTTTTCACGTTGTTATTCGACAGCTCTTCCTGGTCGTCCTCTGCGCGAGCCGTCAAATAGTATCATGTAGCTTGATGTTAGCCGTGCATCTGCCCTCAGTAGCCATTAGCACACAGAGAGGCCCCAGAGGGAGGCATCAGGGTCAACTCTAGCAAGCGGCACCTGACGTTTGAGGCGGGGAGATTGGAAGTCATAGTGGCCATTACAGCGTGACGCCTCAGTCAGGCTGAGGCCTGCAGGCTCTCAACATGCCTCCCTGTGTGGATCAGGAAGTCGATTTAACTCCTTAAACTTTCACTTTAAGGGTTGCCTTAAAGTAAAGGGTTTTTTTTCCCTTTCAGTGTGGTTGTCTGGGATGCCTTCTATGATTTGGTTTGTTGACTGCCTTGTTGTTGTTTATTAATGTATGCACCATAATCACTTCCTGTCGGCCTTGTCGAATGAGCAACAAAAGGATTCTGATTTCTTAAAAAGGTGAATGCGTCACACCGTGCAGTATTCTGAGAGTGAAGATGATCTCACTTCTGACCTGCAACTGTTTGGAATCTAGAATTATACATCTTTTGGATGAGATGTTGAAACAAAGTTCAACAAATCACAAGAGCAGTGTCATCCACAACATGGCCACCGTATCATTCCTCTGTCTCTAATTGGACGGTTTAGTTCCACACCTCTCCACCGGTAGAGGATAAGGTCTGTCAACCCAGACACTCACTGTCTGTGAAGTGCTTTGTATAGCGTGAAGAGTGTTTGTGTTGTTCCTGCCCCCCTGGAGTCCACAGAGAAAGACTGTCAGTCATCCTCCTAGCAGGCAGGGAAACAGATGGGTCGGTATCGGAGCATCTCAGACAAATACAGCCGTTACCAACGGATCAGCAGAAAAGCACAGCGAAAATAAAACTAGGCTAATCATATTCAGTTTCACTTCCTGAGGCTATCCTATTGACAAGCAGCACACAGAAATGAACATCAGCGGTTTAGAGCACAAACCCAACGCTTTGTAGAATTCACCTTCACGTGGATGTTGCGGAACGTGAAGCAAAGAGAGGAAGGATGGAAGGAAGGAAGGAAAGAAGGAAGGAAATAAGGAAAGGAGAAAGGAAGGAAGGAAGGAAGGAAGGAAGGAAGGAAGGAAAGAAGGAAGGAAATAAGGAAAGGAGAAAGGAAGGAAGGAAGGAGGGAAGGAAGGAAGGAGAAAAGAAGGACATGAGGAAGGAAAGAAGGAAGGAAAGAAGGAAAACAGGGAGGAAGGAAGGTAAGAAGGAAGGAGTGAGGGAGGAAGGAAGGCTCCACATAGAGGATCTGCTACAGGAAGGCGAGATTAGGATACCGGATCAATCTCTTTGCTTTAACACATTTCCTTTCCATCACTCTTTCTCTGCTATACTGTAATGGAAAACAAAAAGTGACTTTATTTCTACAAATCCATATGCTGTGCATCTATATTTCTGAATCAACACATTTGAAGGAAGCGATCACTATCATCCTCATCCAGTCAACATCTGTGAGGTCTTGTTTCCATTAAGGGGCCGTAACGCAGGAACGGAGGAACAGCAGACCAGAGGTCTGCTCTAAGGAGACATGGAGGCGCCGCTGGGCGAGGTGACCTCCCCCCCGGGCGAGGTGACCTCCCCCCCGGGCGAGGTGACCTCCCCCCCGGGCGCTCCACACCAGACATGTCTGAACAATGGAGGAGCTCCTGCTGGAGACAGGGGGGCTGGGGTGAATGTGGGGGTGTTGGTGGAGGTGTTCATGGTGAGGGAGATGACGGTGGTGGTGGATGCCGGTGGAGCTGTTGGTATAGGAGATGGTGGATGAGATGGAGATGAAGCAGTCGTGAGTCAATGAGATGGAGGTGGTGTCTAGTCTCATCTCACTGATGAATCGTAATAAAAGGTTTGGGTTTCAATTTAATCCTATTGAAAATCAACAGCACTGAATTCACCACAGGAAGGGGTGCTCAGAGTCGTGTGTGAGTGACATTCCTTGGGTTGAGTTTCAAATAAATCGGGCACTAAAACAATGCAATGCTACGTTTTAGGACAGAGAACACACACAAACAGACACACAAATACACAAAGACAGACACATCCAGACAGACACACCCACACAAACACACCCACACACACACACACACCAAAGTAGGTCAGAGTCAACATGGCGGGGAGATGACTACTGTCATTGCTTCTGTTCCTCGATTCGTCACAGTACACACCTCGACGCTTCAGCAGACACACCAGCTGATAAGAACACCCGGTTTGTGATCGACTGCTTCTACGCACAAACACATTACTTCGCAAGACTGCGATACGGACCTTTGTTACACCATGTCACTCCAAACGACACAACATCAATCATCAGCAGTGTGATAGCTCGACGCTAGACCGGCACCAAGGTGTACTCATCAGGGATAAGACGCTGCTAGTAATACACCTCAAAGTAATGACGTATCATTCATCACGCACTTTAATCCAAAGCGACCTTCAGGGATTTATGTTTACGCACTTATTGTATGCCGTACGTCCTGGCACATAAAAATAGTACTTAGCATCGTGTAGCATCTTATCCTTGCTATCTGTGTTGTATACGGGGAATGGGTTGACCTAGTGATTGTCAGTGCTTGGCACTTTGTTCTATGAACATCCTTATTGTACCAATAGCAATATATATTGTTGTTTCTCTTTCTTCTGGCATATGTAGTTATTGTAAGTCGCTTTTGATCAAAGCTTCTGCCAAATGCCCTGAATGTAAATGTAAATATTCCTAACTAACCTCAGGGGTCAGGGGTCGGGGGTCAGGGGTCATCTTGCTCAGGGATGTCTGGGGTAGACTGCGGACATCGGGCTTCAAACCCAGAATCTTTCAGCTGAGGGCCAAATCCCTATCCTGCCCGAGTACAAACTTCTTGTAAGTACAAACTTATTTTGTTTGACTGTGAGACATTTGACATTCTGTAGATTGTCACGGGTAAGTAGTAAAATTACATTTACATTCAGGGCATTTAGCAGATGCTTTTATCCAAAGGGAATTACAATAAATCCATTTGAGTAGGAGTATTAGTGGTAGGACCCAAACCCTGGGGTGGACTTTAACATTCTGGACCCGGATTTTCCACTTCAGTGAAATGGTTGTGGCAGGTGAATCCATGCGGGAGATGTGGTCTGGTATCGGGCGTGGAGAACCTCTCAAGCCATGAAGGAGACACACAGACTGACCACGCCGGGGAAACACGGAGAGTACAGGAGGAGGAGGAGGAGGAGGAGGAAGAGGAGGAGGAGTAAGAAGAGGAAGGGGTCCACATCCCAAACCCAATATTTCCTTCTGTAACAAGTGGAAGGCTTGTGTGGATTTAGGTTTGAACTGCGATTTGACTTCCTGCACACAGCACTGAGTTGTTAGCATAATACACTGCACTATGGACCATTTAGTTCATCCAGCTAAGGGTCAGATCTGTTTTCCCTTCGTTGACCAATGAACTGGGCAGAGAGTAGGTCAGGTTTCAGTCGACCAAGGTGTTTTTTGTAGAGCGGACACTTCCTGGGGGGGACAGGGTTTCCCAGGGGGCGGTGCAGGGGTCACAGTGGTGGGTTTCAGGGCGGTCAAGACCAATGCTGGGGTCCTGCTCGTTCTGGATTAATACGCCTCCTCTCTCTCTCTCTCTCTCTCTCTCTCTCGCTCTTCTAGAGGAGGGAGAGGAGGAGGAGTGGGGAAGGAAGGGATCACAGGAGTGCTTTGAGTGAAACTAATTTTTGTTTTTCCTTCTTGTGTTTCAAGTCCTTCCCTCTAATGGATTTTAATTAGGCTTTGGCTGCAGCTATCTCCCTTACACATATCTGTGTGAGTGTGTTTGTGTGTGTGTGTGTGTTTATGCAGATCTAAGCATGTGTACTTGTGTGCGTATGTGTGTGTGTGTAGGTATGCGTAGATGTGTATGTTTGTGCATTCGCATGTGTATTTCCATTGTGTTGAATCATTTTTCACATGCACAAACATAAATACACCCACACACACTCACTCACTCACTCAAATACCAGTGCAGTCTCTCCTTCGTGTTCTCCCATCAGTTGGATAAATCATTTCAGCTTCTGGAGGCTGTCCAGGGGCTGATCCTCTTGTTCATCTTAAAGGGGGCTGAAGTGTGGTTGGAGAGTGAGGTTGGAGAGTTGTAGAGAGAGCCGAAGATAACAAGGGATCAGTACCCCCTTGCCTCTCTGCAGTGAGAAGATAATGCTTTTGATAATGACATCATTAAGACGACGCTGTATGTCCGAGAGAGGAGGACAAGGTCCGGGAACCGACGGAGGCAGACTTCCCAGCAGAGAGAGAAGTGGGCCGATACAACTCTGGAATCAGACTCGGCGTTGGGCCACCTGACGTAAGTTCTGCTCAGGCAATAATGGAGGGCATTTAGCAGACGCTTCGATCCAAAGCGATTTACAATAAGTACATTTGTCAGTGGAAGGTGAAAAAACAATATATCGCTGTCTGTACAGTAAGGATGTTCATAGAACCAAGTGCCAAACACTAACAATCACTAGGTTAACCCATTCCCTGTATACAACGAAGATAGCTAGAATAAGATGCTACACAACTAAGTACTACAACTAAGTACGACACAATAATTGCGTACATTGAGTGCCAGGTCGTACAACATACAATAAGTAGGAGGGGTGGGACGGGGTGGCTATTCAGAGTCTAGGTGAACTCTGAACAGGTGAGCAGGAAATGTGACTGAGCAGGACTGAAGAGGAATCGGAGTCCATATCAGATCTGGACCAAGTCACACCCTCTGCACAGCTTCACCGTGCGAAGACACAAGGAAGGGGATGTAGAGACTGCGGCTCTACGACGCAAACCATGAAGATGATCTGAGTATATTCATTCACACGAGGATAGGAGCCTTTAGACGACTTTAGGAACATCACCAGAAGCCCTGAGAAGTGAAACAATTCAATCCTTCAATCCTGAAGCTAATTAAGATGTCCAAAAGTGTCCAAAAGTCCAAAGTGGTTTTAAGCTGATACAAGAGAATTCTGCCTGGGGAATACAGGCTCAGATGTCCTCAGCAGATCCATAAACTATACCTAACCTATAATCTATCACCTATACCTAACCTATAATCGATCACCTATACCTAACCTATAACCTATACCTAATCTATTATCTATAACCTATACCTAACCTATAATCGATCACCTATACCTAACCTATAACCTGTAACATATACCGAACCTATAAACTATAACCTATACCTAACCTATAACCTATACCTAACCTATAACCTATACCTAACCTATAATCTATAACCTATACCTAACCTATAAACTATAACCTATACCTAACCTATAACCTATACCTAACCTAAAACCTATACCTAACCTATAATCTATAACCTATACCTAACCTATAAACTATAACCTATACCTAACCTAGAATCTATACCCTACACCTAACCTATAATCTATAACCTATACCTAACCTATAATCTATAACCTATTCCTAACCTATAATCTATCATCAATAACCTTCTCTCCTAGTCTGCTATTGCTCAGCCTGTATGGTCTTCTAACCCGATACTGCTGTTATTTACCAAGAACAACAACCCAAATAAATTACTACAATGTGTTGTCTGACACGCTTTCACTGATTTCCCACAAAATGAGGGCTTAATTCACCATAATTAATTTATATTTCCTCTCTCTTCTCCCTGGGGTCATGTCAAGTGGTAACCCAACACACTGTTAAACACCATTAGGGTTTGAGCAATAATCTGCTCAAATCAGGGGAGCGTGGTCTGGTCCTCTGCCCAGTAGGAGAAGAGGAATCTGGGCAGCTCAAACTACCCGTATCCCTGGTGTAGCTCTGGGCCTTCCAACCAACTCAATCAATCAATCAATATATATATATATATATATATACTCTCCTCTTTTCACCAGACTTGCTTTTTAAAACCAGAAATCGTTTATTCTCTGTTTTCAATATTATTGGCGGAAAATACATGATGCTTTGGGCAGTTCTTTCGTCAGTAGACAATCTGTTTTGGCTCATTAACCGTTTGTTTGTTTTGGTGAGCTGAAAATGTAGAAAGATTCCGGGGAATAATAATATCTCTTGACAAATTGAACGATGTCTCAGATGGTCTCACCTTGCCTTAGGCAGCGATAGCCTAGTGGCTAATCTACCATCGATGCCTTTAATTGTGCTTGTCACTTGTTAATATATACATTCTGTATTGGCACTTAATGTACGCACTTATTGTATGTTGTATGTCCTGGTACTTAAAAATACTACTTAGCATCGTGCATTTTCTTATCCTGGCTATCTTTAGTACTTAGCATTGTGTAGCATTGTACCCTAGATCTCTTTTGTACTTAGCATCATGTAGCATCTTATCCTGGCTATCTTTAGCACTTAGCATTGGGTAGCCTCTTCTCCTAGCAATCGCTGTTGTATACGGGGAATGGGTTAACCTAGTGATTGTTAGTGCTTGGCACTTGTTTCTATGAAGTTCCTTACTGTACCGACAGCGATATATTGTTCTTCTGAGAAATGTACTTATTGTAAGTCACTTTGGATAAAAGCGTCTACTAAACGCCCTGAATGTAAATGTGTATTCGGTGAGTCCTGAGACCAGATCTCTCCAGCTCCGTGTCCTGCTTGGGCCCGGCCTGGCATCTGAGTGCCAGGAGGAGGAGGAGGAGGAGGAGGAGGAGGAGGAGGAGGAGGAGGAGGAGGATAATGATGATGATGATGAGAAGGAGGAGGAGGAGGAGGAGGGAGAGGAGGTGGAGGAGGATGATGATGATGATGATGATGATGATGATGATGATGATGATGATGATGATGATGATGTTGAGAAGGAGAAGGAGAAGGAGAAGGAGGAGGAGGAGGAGGAGGAGGAGGAGCAGGAGCAGGTTTGTATGGAGGTATTTGGGCGAGAGAACCCTGCCAAGCTTGGCATTTCAGTTTCCATGGTAACTGGCGTTGATGGCGGGGCTAAAATAGCTCCCCCTCGCTCTCTGGTCTCTCTTTTCTGCGCAGACAGTCGTTTCAGAACAGCAACCCCCGCTGCGAGCAAGGTGTCAATATGCTAATTGGTGCCGTTAGCCAACTGGAACGCGCCAGAGAACGCCGTTGAAAGGGACGTTGGGTAACGTCTCCAGCCGGTTAATTTAATAAATAATAAACAGACAAACAGAGATCCGTGGCGGGAATGCCCCTGATAAGCAGCAAAGATCGGCTCACGTTAACGTTAGCGATTACAGCCCGTACCGAGAACAATGGCCGCTAAAGCAGTGATGATGTCAATGCGCTCGTTTTAGATTAAGCCAAACAGCGTCATAACACAATGTTCTGCTTCAATATCAGTCAATACAGCTGAGGTTGGAGTCCATCAGCAAATCCCAAATTATAGAATACCCGACATATATAAAAATATATTTTTCTAGGCTTTACATATATTGAAGAAATCTATATTTTATCATATGGACAATATATATAAAAAGGTATGTTGAAAACCCATACATCAGGAATATTGATAGAATATGAGTAATCTTGAATGACAACTAAATAAACATGTACAGAATAATGTATGCCAGGAGGATCCATGAAGGGCTAGCGTTGGTTAGCGCCCTAGCTCGGGGCTGCAGCAGATCAGACCTCCTGCAGGTGGTGGTGAACGGCTGGTGCGTCCAGCCCCCTCCCTGGGCTGAGGCCCAGACCCAGGCACCTACACCACCCTACACCACCATACCCCACCCTACACCACCGCGTCAACAGCCTTGCCGCTGGCTTGCACTCCTCATTAAAAGGCTGCATAGCTGTATGGAGTGCTAATATATGCGGTGAACTTGGTAAATACCTCTGGTGAGTAGTGTTGGTACTGTACAGAGACACACTGCGCGTGGGCTGGGTCCGTCAGTGCGCTCCTAGCCATTTTCTTATCTTTGAAAAACTGACGTAGATATTTTGGCCGGGAGAATGTAGGAAAGTGTTCTCACAAATAATTATCAGCCAACCATTTTGTTGGATTGTTTGTGAATCCTTTGTCTCGGTTCCGTTTCAGTTGGGAATGCACAACTCTGAATGCTACATGTTTGACCTCTCTTATGGTAACAACATTCTTGTTTTTTCTTTATGTTGACGCCTGATGCATCTACACCTCTAGTGCTCTCCTCTTGGAGCTTGATCAATACCGTTTCCTAAATCGTCATGGCTCTACTATCAATATAGATGGATGTTCAATAGTCCATAATCCATCCCATTGATCCTCTGTCCCGACACTGCTGTGGTCGGTTTAAATTGTCTTTGATCAGGGCACAGTATGCTACGGTATATTGACAATATGCGGTCCAAGCGATCAACATTGCAGCCTTTCTACTCAGTCTTTATACTTTATACTCCAGGTAAGATAAAGGTTTTGTATGAACAAGGCCAGGAGGCATCACAGGAAGTGGAGGCAGACAGGGGCTCCTTCCTCATGGTATTGACTTCCTGTCTCCAATGCCTTCCACTCTGGCTGGCTACAGTGTGCCAGATTAAAACCCCACAGAGGAAGAGTTTCATCATTCTGGATCGATGTGCTCAGACAGGACAGTTAATGGTTTAATTTCAGCTGATCCACTTCTGCTGATACATCAAAATACACTAAACATACCTCCACATACATATACATACCACAAAGTACCAACACATACTTCCAAATACATAAACATACCTCAAAGTACCAAAACATATCTTGAAGTACCAAAACATACCTCAAAGTACTACTACATACATAAACATAAATAAACATACCTCAAAGTACCAAAACATACCAAAACATACCTAAACATACATAAACATACCTCAAACTACCAATACATACTACTACAATACATACCTCAAAGTATAACTTCATACCTCACAGTACTTTACCTCAAAGTACTGTGTCAGCTATATCACTGAGTTAATCAGAGCCTAGCACAGAGTCCAGCAATACGACAGATGCTCACTTAGTTTGGAATATCTTCCAGAAGTTTCTGTGTGTGTGTGTGTGTGT
Organism: Pollachius pollachius; assembly: GCF_949987615.1. Lineage (NCBI taxonomy): Eukaryota > Metazoa > Chordata > Actinopteri > Gadiformes > Gadidae > Pollachius > Pollachius pollachius. The sequence continues at coordinate 9,406,102 of NC_136947.1, read as the reverse complement.
GTGGGTGTGTGTGTGTGTGTGTGTGTGTGTGTGTGTGTGTGTGTGTGTGTGTGTGTGTGTGTGTGTGCGTGTGTGTGTGTGTGTTCTAAAAAGATAACCAGTCCCAGCTTTACCATGGATAAAATCACTGTTCACAGAAGAATTGTGTTTCTTTTCACCCAATTACTGGACACAGACACTAGCACCAGATGTGCTGCCATTGGCTTTCAAACAGACCTAAAAGAGGCACTTGACAGGAGTGTGTGTGTGTTTGTGTGTGTGTGTGTGTGTGTGTGTGTGTGTGTGTGTGTGTGTGTGTGTGTGTGTGTGTGTGTGTGTGTGTGTGTGTGTGTGTGTGTGTGTGTGTACGACGGTATGTGTGTGAGTGTGTGTGTGTGTGAGGGTTTGGAGCGCAGGGAGCCGTCTGTGTGGACGTTGGTTCTCACGGCCTGCTGTACCCGTCAATACGGAGACTCTGACGCTGCGCTCAGGAAGTGTAAACACTTAGAGACTGTAGCCGCTAATGACAAAGAAACTCATCCTCCTCTTCCTCTCCCGCTGTCGAAACACAGAGACGTTGACATCCAATCAGGAGCCAAGAAGCTAGAAAGCATGAGATGTCTCGGGGTAGTTGAAGGTTTGTTGAGATACGTTGAGGTACCTTATTGTTTAAAGGTATGTTGTGGTTTAAGGTATGAAGTATTTCTATGTATTTAGAGGTATGTTATGGTATGTTGAGGTATTCAAAGGTTTATTGAGGTATGGTGAGGTACTTTAAGGTATGCATTGGTAGTTTAAGGAATGTATTGGTAGTTTGAGGTATGTATTGGTACTTTGAGGTGTATTGGTACTTTGAGGTATGTAGTCATACTTTGAGGTACGCATTGGTAAACACAGAGGGATTAACATCCAATTAGGAGACAGAAAGCTCCAAAGCAGGAAATGAAGATGAGGAAATGACAGACAGAAAGAAGTGACATTTAAAAAGAAGGTAGGAACGAAGAAAAACATGACTCTTAATGTACTAAAGAAACAAAGAAGGGGTATAAAAGGGAAGATATAAGGAAGGACGTGTTTAACGATAGCAGATCGATGGGAGAGTCACACAATGGATGCTGTGATGAGATGCAAACTGACGCTAAAGCTAACTACACCCACTCCTCGTTTTCATAACCCTAATGAACTAATGAACTCTCCGATGAGGGTTAGTTGTGACCACATGAATGCTCCTCACGTAACTTCATGTTTTACAGGATTGATGTAAATGTGTTTCACTGGATCGGAATACATTTGAACAAGTAATTAGTTGAACTAGTGACTTAATACCATCTGTGGGAGTGGAAAGGAAACAAGACTTTTATTAGCCAGGATTCAAAAGGGTGTCAGACAAGTGAAAATCTGATGCAACTACAAAGTGTGAGGGAGAGAGGAAGGGGGCGAGAGATCC
>NC_136947.1:9279676-9399676 GCF_949987615.1 Pollachius pollachius | reverse complement strand
TAAAAACACACTCAAGGCCCTCCCTGCCAGTACTGGGCCTCTGCTCCTTCTCCAGGGGTGGTGTGGGTCAGCCCTTATGAAACCTCTCACACACACACACCAGGGGGACAAGCTTGCGCGCCCCCCCCCCCCCCGACACTTTGCGCCTGAGGACCTGAGTGAGGCCAGCTAGAGCAGCAGGGGTTAAACAAGGAGAGCCAGAGAGCATGAAGAGAGAATTACTCACGACCATTACCCCTCAGTGTGTGTGTGTGTGTGTGTGTGTGTCATCGTCATGGTAGTTAATTGAGGATGTGATTGGCTCCTGGGCGTTAGGATCCGTTAGGAAGAAAGATTTAACGATGATCAGCCTTCGGATCCGCTCTGTGATTGGTCAATTTGTAAATTTTGAATGTGACGGTGAGGTGGGGGGGCAATGCTCATTAGCCAATTAACACTTGAACAACCATGACGCCTTCGTACGTGCTGACTGATTGGCTAAACTTTTGACTGAACTTCCTGCTTGACATCAGCGTCTCTGAGCTCGACACACACACACACACACATACACACACATACACACACACACACACACACACACACACACACACACACTACATCTAGTGGGGAAAAAACTGCTGTGCTGGCTTATGAACTGCAAATTCATTAGCAGTGACAGGCACACACACACACAGACACAAACACACACACACACACACACACACAAATGCTCATACACACACACAAGCTTCGACAATTTCAAACTATCTTTCTCTCTCACACACACACACACAAATGCTCATACACACACAAGCTCCGACAATTTCAACCTATCTTTCTCTCACACACACACACACACACACACACACACACACACACACACACACACACACACACACACACACGGTTCCAATTTCCAGCCAGCTGTGCAGCAGTCAATCCTGCATTCCGATTGGCTGTTGAAGAGGCTAACATTGTAAGCATAAAGCTAGTCAGTGCGCTGCCTTATGTTTCTCAGTATCCACTACCCACGCTGGCTTGTGATTGGTTCACTCTGGCAGACGTCAACTGCTAATGGAGAGAAAGCTTCTGTCCCTAAATGACTCCCCAGGTCTAGCAGCACTATTCTAGGCCGGCTAACCTGTGCTACTGCTAGACTATGCTAAACTACGTTAACAAGCCCAGTGCTTGTTAGCGTAGCATCAAGCCCAGCATCACAAAAAATATAAATGCTATTCAGTGGACACTTCTGATACAGTATCCTGAGTGCATACATTCTCAAGATGGGGTGGCCACCTTCAGAGGAATCAAACCCCCATCCCTGGCAGTTTGAATGCTTTTCTCTACCAGTTGAGCTAGACAGGGAATTTAACCTCCAACCTTGGCAGCGTTAAGCCGTGTTCTCCGTTTCAGCCTAAACAAAGACAGAACAAACAGATCTGAACATTTGCTAAGTTGCACAAACTGTGGTTGGTTCAATCAAACAGAACTGGTTGTACTGGGCAGCTCCCTATGTCCACCAGTAGAAGACTGGTTGTACTGGGCAGCTCCCAGTGTCCACCAGTAGAAGACTGTGGTTGTACTGGGCAGCTCCCAGAATCCACCAGTAGAAGAAACCCCCCAACCCGGCAGAAGGAAGGGGCCCTTGAGCAATGCACTCCAGAGCGCTTGTTACCACGGCGACGGCCCTGGCTCCAATCCAAATTGAATTAGCGAGTTTCACTGGGAAATGACAACTGGTTAATGAAGTCTGTGTGACGTTACTGATGCAGAGACGATGGTGTCCACTGGGAGACATGAGGAAGACCAGGAACCATAGGGGGCAGAGATAGAACAGAAACAGAACGATAGAACAGGAACAGAACCTTAGAATAAGAACAGAACCATAGAACAAGAATAGAACCATAGAATAGTTTGCGTTCCGCAAACAGAACATTAGATCAGGAACAGAACGATGGAACAGGAACAGAACGATAGAACAAGAACAGAACGATAGAACTGCTCTTTAATAACCTGTCTCTGTACAGTCTAACTTCTACCAGCAATATAATATAGAAACAATATTATCATACAAAGATATATTTAATATTATATTAGCAAAGCAATAACAGAGGAAGAATTGCTGCCGGAGTTTCTCAGCTGGTCGGTGGCTTCAAACCTGATATACCTGCACCTCAATGCCTTCACGCCAAAGCTGTGAGTTACTGCACACAAACACAAACACACACACACACACAGACACACACACACACACAAACACACAGTGACTCATGTCTGAGAGTTATGGCGGGGAGGAGGTCATGTCAGGCGCGACCATGTGACCATGTGACTGATCCTCTGCCCGCCTCGCTGCTGGCAGCCATTTATAACGAGCGGGAGTGAAACGATGATTCATAGCAGCCTCTTACAGTTACCCAAGACGTGTTAGCAAGACCTAGCACGACTCAGCAGGTCCTAGCGCTTCTTAGCATTAAAGACGTGTTAGCCAGACCTAGCACGACCCAGCAGGTCCTAGCGCTTCATAGCATTAAAGACGTGTTAGCCAGACCTAGCACGACTCAGCAGGTCCTAGTGCTTCTTAGCAATAAAGACGTGCTAGCCAGACCTAGCACGACTCAGCAGGTCCTAGCGCTTCATAGCATTAAAGACGTGCTAGCCAGACCTAGCACGACCCAGCAGGTCCTAGCGCTTCTTAGCATTAAAGACGTGTTAGCCAGACCTAGCAAGACTCAGATAGTCCTAGAGCTTCATAGCATTGAAGATGTGCTAGCCATGCCTAGCGCCTCCCAACATTACTCAACAAGTTAGCAGACCTACCAAGGCCTAAAGGGACACCGCAAGGGCTTAGCAAAACCTAGCATGTCCTAACATCAAGACTTAGCATATTCTAGGAGGTGCTATCTAGGACGAACAGTGCATAGCATGTCATAGCAAGTGGTCTCACCAATGCTACTTTGATTGACTGTGTTTGCTGCTCATGATGAACTCGGAGGGGCAATTATGAAATGACGGGAAGCTAGTTCTTATATGTCTCATCACGCTAACAACATCAATTCACATTGATCATTCAAACGCTGTCTCTGTCTTACTTGCTTTTTTATTTTCTACAGTTGTGTTCTGGAAATGTTGTTCCTGACTATTGACTGACAAACAGAAGAGTAACTGTGGACCTTTCGTAATGACAAAACAACAGCCGAGGAAGTCACCTCATAAGAACAGCCAGACAAGAGCACCCTAACATTTATTGGACTACAAGGAGATCCGGAATGCCAGACAGCATCAATCCACCCTCGTTGTACCTGGTTCCCTATGAAAGCGATGTAAATAGGTCTGTGTTGTTTGTACAGATTATCTAGATGGTCTGGCTGCGACCGAAAATCATGCTAATGGGGGAGTTGTCGGCCTGTAAACAAGAATAAATAAAGGTTACAATCCAAAAGGCTAAACGCTACATGACTAAATTGTTTGTTTACAAATACTGTTTGGCTGTAACGGTGACCTACAGGTAGACAGCTTAAGGTCTTAACCTGGAAATCAGTAACCCAGTAACACAGGTAAAAAAGTGGAAAAAATCCCTCCCTCTATCTCCCCTCTAAACATCGTAACTGAAAGTCCCGCCCTCTCTCTGCTCTAAACAAATGCAACTGAAATGCCCGCCCTCTCTTTCGACAGTAACGCTCATTTGGAGCATCCACACAGACACACAATCCACACACCAAAACAGACAAAGCAGCTACTCCCGGTAAGAGCATCCTCCTCAGGGGGAACCTCCTCCACCCTTCGTATCGATCACAGCATGTGTGGGTGGGTGTGTGTGTGTGTGTGTGTGTGTGTGTGAGTGAGTGAGTGAGTGAGTGAGTGAGTGAGTGAGTGAGTGAGTGAGTGAGTGTATGTGTGTGTGTGTGTATGGTACATGATGGCGTGTTTGATGTGTGCGAGTGTGTGTGTGTTCCAAGATATCAAATTAACTCTCCGGCAGTGACACTGAACAGTGTTGGAAACTGCCGAGTGCGTGATTGTGTGTGTGTTGGTGCATATGCGTATTCCCAGATATCAAATTAACTCTCCAGCGAAGGCGGAGACGCTTTTGTTCTGCTTAGCATATGACTATGTGTGTGTGTGTGTGTGTGTGTGTATCTGTGCGTGTGCGTGTGTGTGTGTGCGTGTGTATGTGTATGTGTGAGTGTTGGATGTTTTGTTTACCTGCTTTCATACAACACATTGTTTTGTGTTGGTCAGGCTGACCTCCGAACTGCTGCTCTTTCTCTTTTCCCTTTTCTTTCCTCTGCGATACCCTTCTGCTAGCAGGATACCGCTACACACCGTTATCCAAACCACTCACAGGGAACTGAGATGTCCGTAGAGGGCGCCGGTCTGGGCTTCACACCCTCGTATCCGTCTGTCCTGGCTTCACCAAAACATCCGTCACTGATATGATGGTCAAAATCACTTCCTAACACTGATTCTGAGTGAACCAGCTTCTGCAAAAGACTCAAGACTCACTTGTTCAAAGTTCACCTAGACTCTGTATAGCCTCCCATCTTACCCCAACACTTATTGTATGTTGTACGTCCGTGAACCTAATAATAGTACTGAGCATTGTGTAGCATCTTATCCTAGCTATCTTTGGTACTTAGTTTTGTGTAGCCTCTTACCCTAGATATCTTTAGTACTTAGCATTGTGTAGCATCTTATCCAATCTCTCTTTTTTGTGTATGGGGAATGGGTTAACCTAGTGATTTTAGGTGCTTGGCACTTGGTTCTATGAACATCCTTACTGAACCGACAGCGATATATATATTGTTGTTTCACCTTCTTCTGACAAATGTACTTATTGTAAGTCGCTTTGTATAAAAGTGTCTGCTCAATGCCCTCAATGACATTTGACCACAGACTCAGGTACCTCTGACCTGCCCCCTCCACAGGTGACTCAGGTGGACGTCAGGTGTGGTCGTTCAATCAACACCACCAGCGGGGGGCTGAGACACAGAAGATCCCCCGACCCTATGTGACCCCGCCCCCTCCCCCCAGGAAGAGAGCCCCAGTTGCTTCCTGTCGTCAAGGGAACCGCCCCGGACCATTAACTCAGAGCAGGGAAGCTGAGCATCCACTCGAAGCCAGCAAACGCCTGTTGCCATGACAACGCTTCGTTGCCTTGGGGGGGGGGGTGGAGGGGCCATTGTGGGGTTTTTGAGGGTTGTGAGGATTGTGGGGTTGGGGGGGGGGGGGGCTTTGGGGGTGTGCAGCCGCGACAGACCGCTTATGTTGGGGAACGGTTGTGAGTTGCTTGCTTGACGGTATTTGCCGAGCTCACTTGGAATGTGTGCACATAGGTTTCATTATAAGGACAACAACTGGCCTGAAACTGAAGCTTACAGGGAACGTTGCGAAAAAAGTGATCCATTGGAGTGCAGTGATTTCTTTCTGCCACCTAGTGGTCGGAGATATTTTCATGCATCTTTCATCCAGAGCGTTAATGGGGAATTTTTCTTTTTTCTATAAAGTGTAGTTGTGCACATGGGATGAAAAGTGAGTATATGTCTGTATGTATGTATGTATGTATGTATGTATGTATGTATGTATGTATGTATTTATGTATGTATGTATGTATGTATGTATGTATTTATGGATGTATGTATTTTTGTATGTATGTATGTATGCATGTATGCATGCATGTATTCATGCATGTATGTATTCATGCATGTATGTATGCATACATACTGTATATGTATGTGTGTTTCAATGTGTGTTGTGCCTGTGGGTCTGGTGTGCATGCATGAGGGTTTGTATGTGTGTATGGAGTGTGTGTAGGTGTTATGTTACTAAGCAGGATGAATGCCTTCACGGAGAAGGGTCAATGAGCTGATCCGGAAGGTCATTCAAGATGATGGTACTGGCATACAAGGCAGTCGATGGGACTGCCCATGCCTACCTCCAAGCGTTGGTAAAGCCACACCCCCCCGCTCGATCCCTCCGCTCAACTACCTCAGCTGGACGGACGGAAAGAAGCTCATTGTTTTGCTAGTATCAAGCTAGCAAGTTAGTCGAATTGGAAGATATCTGTGATGCATAAGCAGACACTTCGCACATTCACTTTATTCATTATAAAGTCGTAAATGCCGATATGAGATTCACTTGTCTTTGCACTTTTCTTTTTCTTTACTCTTGAGCCAAATTCCACCACATTTATTGTTTATTAGCCAACTTCGACACCTTCGGTGTCAGACGTTACGTTAACATTACCTCTCACCCCCCCCCCCCGTTAGGTTTATGGGCCCCCTTGCCACAAACACACACACACACACACACCCACCCCCACACACACATTTCAACAAAGTCATGGTCTCGCTGTAAAGTACCCACAAACCCTCTCTCCCTCGTGTACTAGCCTACACAGACACACACAAACACGCCAAAAACCCAGGTTCTCCGCATTCCCCCATACATCCCATAATAAAACCCATTCTTTCAGAGGACTTAGTGCTTTCTGACAACCGCTCGTTAAAACCACACACTCATCCTCACCAGGGTCAGAGTGTGTGTGTATGTGTGTGTGTGTGTGTGTGTGTGTGTGTGTGTGTGGGTGCCTGTGGGTGTGTCTATGGTCATTTTGTTGTACTATCTACTGTATCGCTATAAGCAGTGTAATTTGGTTGTTAATGTTTCTGTCTTTACCTCAGAGGTGGTGGACACCATAACGCCATTATGCTGGCGGGCGACCGTCTTGGCGCCCAGCCAGTGTGAGTGTGATTTCAGTGTTCCTTCGGCCCTGATAAATGCTGAATACAAGCATCTGGCGAGGCCATGGTGTGTGTGTAGGTGTGGAGGTGTGGAGGTTTTTGTGTGTGTGTGTGTGTGTGTGTGTAGGTGTGTATGTGTGTGTGTGTGTTTGTGTGAGTGAGTGTGTGTGTGTGTGTGTTTGTGTGCGTGCGTATGTGCACGTGTGTGTGTCTTACAGTGTGTGATGTGTATTACTAAACAACCTCAAATATGACACTGTCATCTTGTCCGACTCACTTTGGAAAATGTGACGTGCTTGTTTGAATAAAAGTTGAGACGAACATTCAAAAACATACCAAAACAGAAATAGCATCAATAGCAGAATTAATAAACAAGGTGCTAGGTAACAGCTGAAAATGACTTAAGTAAAAATGACGGTACACAGCCCAGGTCTACACGCTCCACAACATCATCTGTCCGCAACCATCAACCAGCAGACTCTCTAAGCTAACCCCAGCCCCTGGCAGCAGACCGTGTCATTGATAAATGTGTGATGGAGCTTGATTACCGATGGAGTGGGGATGAGCCCGGCCGTACAACTGACTCATCAAACAGCTCCCGGTTCTGCCTGATTCGGGGCCATTGGGTGGATGTGAGGTCGATAATTGTGTGGATATAATCTGTATTTTACCTTGTTTTTGTTATTTTATTATGACTTAAATGTAAAAAATTACCTATTTTGTAATCCTGTACATTTCCATGACCACTGTTCCACGGATTTTAACATTTCTGATGTTTAAGAAGCACAGAGCTAGCTGGTGCTAGGAAGGCAACACATGCTAGCAGCTCCAGGCCGCTAGCTCGCTTTCCCGTCCAAAGACCTCGCTCACTTCTGCCTCCCTGAGTGTCATCAACAGCTTGTTTGACACTCGGCTAGCGCCCTCAGCCCTGACCAATCTGTTCCCAGACTGGGAACTCAACCCGTGATAGGCCAGGGCCTCTCGTCTGGAGATTAGCAGGAGCCCCCGGTTCTTCCGTACAAATTAGCTTAATTGGCTGTAGGAAGATGCTCTGTGTTTATTTTATAAGGCCAGTTCTAAATCATCCACCACATGAGCTAAAAGGCTAACATATGCTGGGTTTACTGAAGCTCTAGTCTCCCCAGACGGTCATGACCCTCTGATGTCAGCGCTAACCCAAAAAGGTTTCTTATCATGGTAGCATCTCTACCATATGCTACCAAACGCTAAGCCACCTCGCAAAACCTCTGTGTACCCTTGATCGGCACATTGTTAGTTCTGCTAGGACTAAACAAACTTAGTTGAGGACATAGTTGTGTATCAACGCTCAACAATGTCAACGTTTTGAAATAACAAGGTACGAGGTTGTACGCAAGAGCAAGGCAGTAAATACAGAAACACTACCATTGATCTGTTTTGATATGAAATGTGACTGCTCCAGAGGGTGAGCCGCAAAAACACCAAAACCCAAAGAGACCGACAGGTGAGACTGAGAATGACCAAAGCATTCGATCACTGCTGAAGAAACAACAAACGCCTGGTGTTAGATGGCTGTAGGACGTACGTACATCACAACAACAACAACAACAACAACAACAACAACAGCACACAGCTGTAGGACGTTGATACAACCGTACACAACAACAACAACAACAAAACAATGCTGTAGGATGCTGATACAAACGTACAGCACAACAAAAGGCTGTGTTTGTAAATATTATGTGTGTGTCACCACGTGTTTCCGACCCAACAGAGAGGTTTAGAGGTTAGACTCCTAGCCCCTACCTGTTCCTTAATGACCTGTCTCTGTGCTCTAACCCCTGCCTGCTCCTTAATGACCTGTCTCTGGACTGTCTAACCCCTACATATAAAACGATAATATACAATATATATATATACATATCAGATATTATACTACTCTCTCTATTTTCACGAATGGTTGGACTTCTGACTCTATACTAGTACTGCCGCCTCGATTTCCATTGGTATTGCTCAGTTTCTCCCGGAGCACTCCAGATTCATAAGCTCAGAGGCGACGGACCCACTGACGGACGAAACTTTCCTCCGGGACCGGACGAAAGGGTTCCTATCCATATTTACCGTAGGGTATGAATAGGCCTTTACCCCTACCTGCTCCTTAATGACCTGTCTCTGGACTGTCTAACCCCTACCTACTCCTTAATGACCTGTCTCTGGACTGTCTAACACCTACCTGCTCCTTAATGACCTGTCTCTGGACTGTCTAACCCCTACCTGCTCCTTAATGACCTGTCTCTGGACTGTCTATCCCCTATACCTGCTCCTTAACGACCCGTCCCTGAATTCATGAAAATCACTGTGTATACACGTATCCAGCTAAATAAATAAGTTCAACATTGTACAAATAATCTTGTGATAACAGTATCCGTACATAAATGAATTAGTGCCCTGCACCTAACGAGAATAATGCAAAACTTGCACAAGATTAAGTACTCAGAGTAAACTGAAGTCATTGAAGCCAGGCGCTCCAGTTGTGTCTGAAAGACAGAAGCACAAAGCTTTAGTTCAGCTACAGTAAGGGTTTTACCGCGGTGGTCACTGAGCTGCGAGCTAACTGCTTACAGTTCAATGCTGTGGGTTTGTCACTGTGCCGGACTAAATGCCCCATGGAAAGATACTTAGAGTTGCTAATTACTAACGAGTGCTCCTAGCATGTAATGATGATGACGCATGTGGCGCCCCCAGCTCCTTGCTCAGACTGCATCTGCTTGTTCTCAAGTTTAACGGAGACACTTTGAGACCTGCTGGTTCAAGATAAACTACGAGCTTAGCTTCAGGTTCCCCAGTAGGATGTGATAGCACCATAGCTTTAGCTGTATAGTGTAGGACCGTATGGAGAGGCTGTCGCGCAGCAAGAAATGGGTTAAGTGTGGTTTGGTGTAGTGTAGCATAGCATAGCATAGCATAGACTAGGTGTTGTGTAGCATTGTACAGCTGTAGCACACCGTATCAAGCGGTAGCATAGCAAAGCGGTAGCTTAGCATAGCATGGGTGTTGTACAGATTGTACAACTGTGGCACATCGTATCAAGACATAGCATAGCAAAGCGGTAGCTTATCAGAGCATAGCAAAGGCATAGTATAGTGTTGTTTAGTGTAGCTTAGCATAGTGTAGTTGTAGCTTAGCACAGCTTCGGTGTGGTGAAGCACAGCTTTGACATGGAATAGGCGTAGCGTAACTTAGCAGGGTGTAGGTGTAGTGTACCATAGCATAGCGTAGCGCGCAACAGGTGCAGCACAGCATAGGTGTAGTATAACGTTACTTCTAATGGATCATCAGATTCTTGCTAAAACCCGGCTTCGGTGTCTCGTAACAATGACTTCCCGATAGCGACGTCGCCTGACATCACAACATCCGTTTGTTAAAGCTCGTATTCTGCTGAGCTTAGCTCATTATGCACAGAGTTGATTTTTTTTACAGATCCGAATAGTGACTGTCAGCAGCACAGAGGTTGAACTACTGTACTACTACAGTATTCGCTGTATCTTGCATTCTATACTGCGCAGAGTCCAAACTAAATGCTGTGTTTAATCTCCGTAATGAGCCACTAATCAGATGTTGTTGACGTGAGCTACATTTAATTAGAAGGCCGCGAGGGAAGATAGATGTAAGTAAACACACCACCACGATGCTTCAAGGTTGTGCGTTGTGAACTGAAATACTTCAGTGCAAACATCTGGAGCTTGTTTCTGAATGATATCTCTCTTTATTTACTGATTTAGTCATTTAGCTGATGGTTTTATACACAGACATCCAAAGGGAATGGATTCTCATACATGCGATTCAAAAAATGAGGGGTCCTCACTCAAAGGACGCTTCGAGGGTAGACTGTGGTTACTGGGGCTCAAACCCGGAACCTTTCCTCTAACCTTTGGGCCGTCCGGGCCCTGGTCACAGGGACGTGGAGGAACACACATGTGGTAGAGTGGAGCTGACTGCTGGGGCTGAAACCCGACGCGTCCCCTGGCTGGGCAGAAAACTGGAGCTCCCAGACGAGCGCTGGTGGACCCGCCCCCTAGGGCCCTACTGGCTTCCTTTGGCTGTTCAGCACCCTGGACAGCTCCTGTACTCGATCTGATTGGACCTTGCTGCTATTGGCATCTTTTGGCTGTTCAGCACCCTGGGCAGCTCCGGTAGTGGCTTCTGTCTGGGCTCTTATTGTCTTGCATAAGTTTTTACAGCCTGCCGGTGTGTTCCGGTAAATGTACATCAATATTGTAGAGAGCAGAGGGAGGGAGGTGGGGGTGGGAGGGAGGCAGAGAGAGGAGGGGGAGATAGGGCGGGAGGGAGGGAGGGAGGGAGGGAAGGGGAGGGGGAGGGAGGGACGGAGGGAGAGGAGGTGGAGGGAGGGATGGAGGAGGAGACAGGGGAGGAATTTGAAGTAGAAAGAGGGAGGGAGGAAGGGACATGGGAGCCAGAGGGGGAAGGGAGGGAGAGAGTAAGAGGGAGGGACAGGGGGAGGGAGGGAGAGCAGGAGGGATGAAGAGGAGGAAGGGAGGGAGAGAGTAAGGCCCTGTCCCAATTCTCCCCCTAGATTTGAGCCCTAACCCTAGATTTTGCGCGTTTCCGCGAAGGGGTAGGGTGTCCCAATACTTAAGGGAGCAAGGCTGTTTTTCCCTTAAAATCATCCCTTGAACAAGCAAGTCAGCTCAGTGGCTGACTTGCAGCTAAGGGCACTCAAAGCAAGGGTTCTTGTTGAGGGGAGAGACATGGGAGTGAGTGAGGGATGGAGGGAGGGAGGGAGAGAGTAAGAGGGGGTGACGAATGGAGGAAGAGAGCACTACACAAACATTCTCCTGGAAGGAGAGGGAGAAAGAGGGAGAGCTAGAGTAGAAAAGAGAGGGAGGGAATGAGATATTGAGAGGTAGAGAGAGAAAGCGGTAGAGCGAGAATCTCAACTTCCTCCCTCCATCACCATCTCCATCTTTTCCTCTCTATCCATGGACCTCTGTCTCTCTACCTTGATCTCTCTCGCTCTCTCGCTCTCTCCCTGTCTCCCTTTGTTTCTCTACCTTTCGCCCCAATCGCTCTCTCTCTCTCTCTACCATTATTCCCCCTCTGTCTCTCTCACCCTCCACCCTCTCTTTACCTTTCTCCCCCTCTCTCCCCCTCTCGTCATCTTTGAGCCATCTGTTCCGTTTTACCTTCCTACATCCTTCCACTCTGTCCGTCCCCTCGACACATCGGCACTTAATCCTTCACCTAAACTACCTCTCCCTCCTCCTCCACCTCCTCTCCTTCCTCCTCCTCTCCTTCTACTCCTCCTCCACTTCTTCTCACCTCCTCCTCCTCCTCCCGCTCCCCTCTCTGACCATCTCTAACTTTCCTTCTTCTCTTCTCCTTCTCTCTCCTCTTCTCCTCCACATCTCCTAAGATCAACACTTTTCCCGACCTTTCCTTGTCTTTCCTCTCCTAATGTATCCTAACCTCTTCCCCCTGTCTCCTAATTCATCCTCACATCTCCTCATCTACACTCCTGTACAATTACCGGTAACAACCCACACAACACACACACACGCACACAGAAACACACACACACACACATGCACACGCACACAGAAACATGCACGCAAACACACGCACACACACACACAGAAGCATGCACACACAGAAATACGCAAAAAAACACTCACACAAAAAATCACACACACACACGCAGCTGTGTTATAACAGCCATGTGAATTACATCATCTCAAAGTCCACTTCAATATAAAATATATCAAATTAAGGTAAATAAAGTAAAAAGTCATCCATGGTCTGAACTGTTCTGTGTTTCCTTCCCAACGAAAACACACACACACACACACACACACACACACACACAGAGCAGCTTTTTAAACGATGGACAGCTCATCTCTTTAGGTTTTTCATAAGCTTTGACGATGTAAACAACTGACTGTATTTCCCGTCCGTCAGACTGCGGGTTGTTGGGTTTTCACACTCTCGCACACTCCCTGTGCGTTGTGGTCCTCGCTAAACCGGCGAGGACCACAACGCACCGCGGGAGGAAAGTTTAGAGCTCCAAAACACTCCGACAAACTCAGACGAACTCAGCAGTCCAGCGTTGGACATCCCAAGACCATTTCTAAACACGGTTCGGGAAATGTACAGACACACGCACACACACGCACACACACACACACACACACACACACACACACACACACACACACACACACACACACACACATACACACACACACACACACACACAAACATGGTCACAGACACCGACTAAAACAGTGCTGAAAGTAAGCAGCGCGAGACGGCTCTACTCACACGAACGCGTGGTACAGCAGCGCCCAGCCCCGCGGTCTCTCCAGCACGTCGTAGATCAGGTTCTGGATCTTCCTCAGGCGGACGTTATTCCTCTTGACGGGGCGCGTGTAGCCCAGCGGGGTCTTGGCCAGCAGCCCGATGCCCTGGCCCGCGCCCCTCTTGAAGTCCTCGCGACCCGAAGCCGCGGACACGAGCAGCAGGGTGCCGTCCGCCGCGTGGGGGTCCAGGTCGGACCTCTTGTCCTCGGACCCATTGGCGACGTTCCTGGAGCGGAGCCCCATGATCAGCGCGTGTGGAGGAGGCGCGAGGGGAGCCGCATGCCATGGTCCGGGCGCGCGCGAGCGGGGAGCCGTCAGCGGGTCATTTGAGGCTGTGTGTGTGTGCGGGAGGGTCCGCGAGCGAAGGGAGGGAAGGGAGGCGCTCCACGAGTCTGACTGGACAGAAAGCACACACACGCACACACATAGGAGAAGAGGATGGGAGGGAGGGAGGGAGGGAGGGGGTGAGAGAGAGGGATGAGAGGGAGAAAGAGCGACACACAAACACACAGACACACACACGGAGAGAGAGAGACAGAGAAAGAAAGACACACACACACATACACACACAGGGGGAAAGAGAAGGACAGCCGTTCAATTATCGCTCGCGATCTCAATGTAAAATATTTAATTGCGCTTCTGACAGGCGCGCGCTCGAGCACGAGCTCAAAGAGCCGAGAGAAAATGGGCGAGGAGAGGTTCAGCAGCACGAGCCTCTCCGAAGCAACACATAGCCCGCCAACTCCACGTCTCGAGACGCGCTAGACTTGCACGCCGCGAGACCACCCAATCAACTTCTCCCCTCGCGAGCGGCAAGGCTGTGGTCGTCATGAAAATACCGTTAAAGACAAGAGCGGCTCTCGGGCTTACCGTTCAGTTCCCCTCCGCCGACAGCTCGCGACGAGGCATGGCTTGGTGTGTGTGTGTGTGTGTGTGTGTGTGTGTGTGTGTGTGTGTGTGTGTGTGTGTGTGTGTGTGTGTGTGTGTGTGTGTGTGTGTGTCTGTGTGTGTGTGTGTGTGTGTGTGTGCGTGAAGGCAATCACGACTGTTCCCGCCGACTGCCTCTACCTGACCGCTTGCGATATAAAACACCGCTGCTGCCGTCTGGAGGCGAGGGGTGGGGACTGGTGCGAGCGGACGCAAGGAGCCTCGTGAATGGTCGATAGACAGATCAACTATTCGGTCAACAACGACCACATACACACACACACGACCACACAAACGCACAGAAACAAATCCTCCGTGTGTGCGTTTGTTTGTACACATGCCTTCAGTCAAAGCACGTGACACTGCAGGCATGACAGCGCCGTAAAGTCGCTAATCGCTCGGCACTCGCGTCACCGTCTGGGCGGGAAAAGGTTAACGATGTCACGACAGCTGACATATGCCTTCGAGGGTAACGTAAGGAAAGGAAGAATTTGTTCTTTCCATAAGATGCTAATGTTTACAAAACTCAATCCTTGCATGTCCTCATCCGACAACTTTCTAAGAATTACATCATAAACACACGCAAACACACACACAAACACACGCACACACACACACACACATTATATGATGGTACGTCGTACACACACATCAACACAATCAAACACATAGAGACAAACACACACACATCAACACAAACACACATACAGATGCATACACACGGAGAAACAAACACATGTCCCATCCACACACACATGCACACACACAAATACAGTCACCCACACAGACATTCTCTGTCCCTATCTCTGAAACACACACACACACACACTGGGCAGGGTGAGGAGGCAGGTCCCTGGAGGTCAGCAGCAGGTCAGACCTCAGGTCAGTCTCATGGGACCTGACTCTGGTCACCACAGTGACAGGACTGGGATGGACGGGGGTGTGACAGCTGACACGAAGAAAGAATCACAGAGAGAAATTAATGCAGAGATGTCCAGCAAGCATCTTAGTTGAGTTGCACAGTATAACTACAGTCTTCTACTGGTGGAACTGGGAGCTGGCCGCCAGTACCACCAGTCTTCTACTGGTGGTACTGGAATCTGCCCACCAGTCTTTTACTGTTGGACACTGGGAGCTGCCCAGTACAACAACAGTCTTCTACTGGTGGATACTGGGAGCTGCCCAGTACAGCCACAGTCTTCTACTGGTGGTCACTGGGAGATTCCTAATACAACGACAGTATGACTATTCAATTCCTCCAAAGGGTTATCTAACACATCAAGTGTCAAAACCATTCCTATGAAAAGGTATTTTGGTAATGGTTTCTGCCAACACGTCAGGTTTGTTTAAAATGTGACGTGATGTATGGGCTGTGACCGGACGGTGACCTATATACCAGGCTTCACATAAACCAGCCTTCACATGTCCATACTGAGGTCTCCTGTATGAATTAATAATCATGTTGATGTTAAAGCTTCCGCTGGTGATTTGAAATGTAAAAAAAAAGAGCAGAAAAAGAGCAGGAGAGAGTAGGATTTTTAAAGTAACAACCAACGAAACTTCCACTTCCACTCTGCTCCCTCCCCACACACCCCTCCACCCACACACACACACACAGACACACACACACCCCTCCACCCACACACACACACACACACACACACACACACACACACACACACACCCCTCCACACACACACACACACACACACACACACACACACATGTACACACACACACCCCTCAAAACATGTACACACACACCCCTCAAAACATGTACACACACACCCCTCGAAACATGTACACACACACACCCCTCCACCCACACACACACACACACACACACACACACACACCCCTCCACACATGTACACACACACACCTCTACACACACAGAACAGCGTTACAGTGAGTTATTTCCTGAAGAGACTGGCCCCTGATGATGGTCAGTCACTGCGTGGGGTCTGGGCAGGGGACCCGGGGGGCCAGCGGATGATTGGAAAAGCAATTAGTTGACTTCCCCTCTCAATCTCCGCCGTCACGTCTAGAATTATCTCCCGTTCCCGGCTGGACGGAGACCCCCCCCCCGTGGCCCTCGTTAGAAAAGCTTCATCATTCCCCCCCCCACCCATCGCCTCTGATTCACACAAGATCCCTTTGGAAGGAAACCGCGTCAACATTTATTCAGACCAGCTAGTGTCCAAACAAGATCCATGAAAATAAAGTGTAGTGTAGACACTTTAAATCGCAATTGTATCCTAACCACTAAAAATCAACTCACCCCTACTAAATGAAGCAACGCTAAATGGTACAACCCTGACTCTAGGATTTAATAGCTTTATTTTTTCCATCCTGTACGTTTTGGGTTTTTTTCTCATATGTCCTGTTTTTCCCCCACGAGAAATTCTATGAGCTTCAAAGTGAAAGCCTACCTGGTAGGACAACTCTAAGGATTCTGTTGAACACCAGTTTGAATTTCCACTCCTTAACAATGTGGATGTCGTTCTTCAGAGCGTGATTCGTTCAGGGAATAGAACCCTCAACCCTGGCAGGGTGTTACAGCCTACCCTCCCTGACCAACATGGCTGTTGTATATACATACCCAGGTCCCCTCTCAGACCGAGAGCAGAAACCAGACCTGAACCCCCCCCCCCCCCCCCCCCCGCGTAACGCTACTGTTAAAGCTAACGTATTGATCCCAGTCAAAGCCCACTGAAGCTACAGCCTGTCCCAGGAACGCTGACCGCTCTGGAGACAGGAATCAGTGGCGACACGACGGTGGGTCAATATACAGAGGAGCAGGAAGCACTTGTGTTAGGGCAAGGACTGTGGTCACAGGATGGTGGGGGGCGGGGGTCATAGGTCATGATGACCCCTGAGAGCAAGAGTTAGCATCAGCGGCGACCCTGATGGGTCAGAAATGAGCCAGGTGCTGTCAAAA
Source organism: Pollachius pollachius (assembly GCF_949987615.1). Taxonomy (NCBI): domain Eukaryota; kingdom Metazoa; phylum Chordata; class Actinopteri; order Gadiformes; family Gadidae; genus Pollachius; species Pollachius pollachius. The sequence continues at coordinate 9,382,733 of NC_136947.1, read as the reverse complement.
GCTAAAATTGAGAGAGGTCAACCAGAACAGATATTCTCACAGCATTTCACTCAATATTAGTGATGTGTGATGGCTGGGATATTTATAACAAATTATCTACAGTACCTACCGCACCTTTAATACTGCTACTTTACTGTATATATCGTGGTCGACGTGGATGGCATCCAAGAGGACTTTGGTCTGTAGCACAGACAGGGGTGTCGCAATGCACTTGGGATATGTAAGGTGACATTTTTCATAAAGCTATTTTCCAAAACAAAGACCCTGGTTTCAATTTTCGCCGGAATAACACTTCAAGGACTGTGGTCTTGACGCATAATATTTCAATAGCAGACGAAAATGTTTTATTTATTTTTTGTATTCCAGATCTGTTTTGTTTTTGTGTTTGCACTGAATCTTTGTGCAATATTGGTTCTTTCTTTGAGTTTATTAGCATCTGTTTGACCAAATACTTCTCTGTAGTGTATTTCATCTGGGCATATGTAATTGCTGTGCTGTGTTGTAAGATTGACAATAAAAAAAGGAATTCCATTCAATTGTTATCTTTTTTTTAAATGTGAAGCGATTAAAAGGATAAGATGCTTGAAATAAGAAATACGTGACCAAGCAGTTTTATACTTTAAGTGTTGATGTAACACATTTAGTATTATGGTTATTTTTTATTATAAGCATGAACTTCCTCATAACCAGTAATAAAATCTCAATAACAAGTGACAATACCTTATTAAGATTATTAAGAGAAATACTTCTTAAAACAAGTGAAATGCTCTTACACAAAAACTGCATGGTAGGAAGAATTAACTTGGCAGACAAAAACAAGCCCATTTTTCCTGTATTTAAGATTTCTAATCTTAGTTAGATTTTAATTTTTGCAGTGTAGTATATATATTATAGGTCTCAAATCCTACATACAGCACCTTTAACAATACTAGCATATATATTATATCTCTCAAACCTTACCTACAACACCTTTATTAATACTATTATACAAATATTATAGCAAGGCATTAACACTGCCCAGGTTAGGGGTTTCATTACCTCTGGTTGAGCAAGGCATTAACACTGCCAGAGTTAGGAGTTCTATTCCCACCGGTAGAGCAAGGCATTAACACTGCAAGAGTTGAGGGTTCCATTCCCACTGGGTGTCATCCAATGCCATGTATTGTATGTGCTTAGAGAACTGAGAGATGCAGCTCCTTATGGCATTCATTATATATAATCTGTGTTACGACTGCAGCTAGTTGTTGGGTAGAGGTCGTCAAATACAGCATGTCCCTGTAGACTCGAGGCTTGTGATGTAATCAGTGTTGTTATTCAACCCCTAGTTGGCTGGCAACAGTAAAATGGGATTTGGCCCACGAAAATCTATGAAAGGTCATTAGGCGTTGTTTGTCAAGATTACACCCAGAATGGATGTCTCCCATTAGCCACGCCGTGGCAAAATCCATGGAAACTTCATGAATCCCCTGTGAAAGGTTACAATAAGCTCCCATAATCTAACTGCATATTAGGGACATCACTGCTGCGATGGCTACCCTGGATGTGTGATGGATGGACCCGCCTGCACAGTTCATTTGTGGGCTGCTGCGTTGATCATCAATCCATCATAACCCTGGTTGTGGACACTCCCATTTGTGATGTCACTAATGGGTAGCTTGTCCTAATGGCTTGTAATGGCTGATCCCCATCACACCTGGAGGCCCTTTGAATAATCGATGGGTTTGGCTCTCCATGGATCGCCACCGTGTGGAGGAGGGAGATGGGAAGGGGCTTTGGTCCAACCGGCTGGCCCAGAAGAGGCCCGTTGCAGCGTGTTGTTGGGTTGCCGCCTGATCCGAGCGCTGGTGTCCATCTATACCATATAGCGTCCAGCCGTCTCACACCCGAGAAGACATGTTGTATTGTTTCTAAATGTGAGGGTTTAGTGGTGGTGGCCTGGGGTTGGGGGGGAAGTGAGCCAATGCATCACCCATCACACATCATGGATCACCCATCACCTACCACCCAGCACCCATCATGCATCCCCCATCGTCCATCACACATCACACATCATCCTGTATCACACATCACGTATCACATATCACGCATCAAACATCACGCACCACCCATCACCCATCATGCATCACGCGGCTGTCAGGTTAAAAGCTTTTTGCGGTGCAGCCAGCGGTAAATTATTAATGTGTGTGCAGGCGGTTCGCTCGATCGGCTGAATGTGGCTGACTGTTTTATTCATCCCACTATCACCGTTCTGTGAGACAGGACCAGGAGGGTGTCAAACTACCAACCCCGGTCTCTCCAAGTCTGCAAACGAGCAGCTGTATACTGAACCGAATCCATTCACTTCCAATGGCTCACCACTCCGTTCCAGAATTTCACCCAAAACGGCATCAGGCCAGACTTCAAGTTGCAACGCTGCAAGACGGCTAGAGGAATCTACAAAGCGAAGAAGTCAGTCGATTGGCCTCAGCATCAGACTTCATGGCTCCAGTGGCAATGCAAATGCGACCTATCCAGGGAGAATGTCTAGAAATTCGTTTTCAATTGACTAGTAATTATTTAAACAGGGTTTATATCATTTGTATATAATTGTCCCAAAACCTGCCAAGGACCTGTTCACTTTGAGAGTTGGATGTTGAACTGGGCAATCATTTAATGTAATATTCATCTAAATCGTCTGAGAGCTGTGGCACTCTCCGGACGTCAAGTTATCCACCTATAAGTAATACCATTGGTTGGCAGAGGGGGGGTTTCTTGGTAAACAGTCTTCATCCTGGGATATGATTATGGATGATGGCTGGCTGAAGCAGGCTGACCTAGCCGAGTCTGATTGGACTCTGGGGCTGGGGTAGGCTATGTTGGTCCTATTGGACTAACATAGACCCTCTCAGGTCTCTGGTCTCACCAACCCAGGGTCCAGGACTTCTCCCAGACCACCTGGACTAACTGAGACCCCCTCAGGTGTCTGGTTTCCCCCACAGGCAGAGAGAAGGTCCCTCTCAGCACTCTCCTCGGCTCCATATCTGTCAAACCACCTGGTTTCCGGTTACCACGGAAACGCTACCCAGAAGCCCCCAAGGCTCCGTTTGGACATCAGACTCAGCAGTTCTCCTCCAGTGGACCTGATTGGCTGAGGGGGCGGCTCGCTCCCGATTGGCTGGATGAGCTGATAGACAATCCATGACACTGTTGGAGGGTTTAGAGAATGTTAGGATGAGTCGGGCTGCAGGCCACTGGGTGGCCGACACACAGGTTTAAAGGGGACGTATTGTACCACCAGGTTTAAGTGTGATTAGCCATTAAAAGCGGTTATTGAAAATCTGCCTCTTCTGACTCTTCTGGGCGTGTCTACATAAATGTATGACGGATAGATGAGCAACGTTTGCTACGGTCCCCTGGGTAGGCGGTAGACTGGTCTATCCAGGGTACGTATACGTAGGTGAACACACCCACTTGTGATGTCAGAAGAGGCACATTTTCAAAATGGCTTGTAAGGGCTAATCACACTCACACCCGGTGGTATAATATGTCACCTTTAAACCACAGCTTCCACACACTCACCTAGAGCAGGAACCAGTGATCAGGATCTGAAGGAGGAAGGATTAACCTCCGGGGATATGAACATGTGGTTTAATCCCTGGTAGACGCTGTGAGAACTGTCAGGGCCTGAAGGATTAAGATAATAGATTGAAACTGAGTGAGAAAAAGCTCAGGTTTGGTTTAGAAGACTCGGCGAGCTCCGCTTGCCGTGTCACAAGGAAATCCACTGCTCACTGTTCATATGATGAATAAAATACTTAGACTTTGACACAAACACACACATCTTGATACAGACACACACACACACACACACACACACACACACACACACACACACACACACACACACACACACACACACACACACACACACACACACACACACACACACACACACACACACACACACACACACACACACCAGAGCTCCGTTACAGGGTTATTGATTGGGCTGAGCATTCTGCTTGGTCAGGTGGTTCTAATGTTGGACCCAGCCGGCTTACCCCCATACTGCCCGTCTGTCTGTCTGTCTGTCCGACATTCTGGAGCAGGATGACCCCTGACCCCGGCCTCATATGAACCTGGCAGGCTATTCGTTGTTATGGATGACCGTCTCTCCTACAGCTCTGAGGGTCTGGTCAGAGTATCACCTGACTGACTGTCTCTCCTACAGCTCTGGTCAGAGTATCACCTGACTGTCTCTCCTACAGCTCTGAGGGTCTGGTCAGAGTATCACCTGACTGTCTCTCCTACAGCTCTGAGGGTCTGGTCAGAGTATCACCTGACTGTCTCTCCTACAGCTCTGAGGGTCTGGTCAGAGTATCACCTGACTGTCTCGCCTACAGCTCTGAGGGTCTGGTCAGAGTATCACCTGACTGTCTCTCCTACAGCTGAGGGTCTGGTCAGAGTATCACCTGACGGTCTCTCCTACAGCTCTGAGGGTCTGGTCAGAGTATAACCTGACGGTCTCTCCTACAGCTCTGAGGGTCTGGTCAGAGTAAAGAGTAGTGGACTAACTGTCTCCTCTCTTTAGGAGACCAGATCAATCAATCAATGAAATGGATCGATGGGTGGGTGACGGCTGGGTGTGAGTGAGACCAGGAGACACCACACTAACAGCAGATCATACCAATACCACACAACACAACACAGTGTGAGGCAGCAAAACAGAGCACAACACACCACACCCGATACAACATACAACACAACACACATATGACACAACACAAAACAACACGCATACACAACACACAGAACACACATACAACCGAACGCAACAAACATACGACACAACAAACAAAACACACACACACCACATACCACACCTCTCCTCGGCTTAGAGGTGGGAAGGAGGGGCTACTGGGGGTCCTGACACGCTGCGTCGCGGAGCCACCGTCGCCATCCCATAAATCACCACGACAGGGAGGGGGCCGCTGGGATGCCCGTCGCTGCGGTAACACTCTCTCATAATCTCTTCTGTGTGAAATAATGAGCCCCCGTCTGGATCAACCACTGGAGCCAGGGCTGATGCTGCAGCATTGTGTGCGTGTGTGTGTGTGTGTGTGTGTGTGTGTCTGTCTGTCTGTCTGTCACAACAAGCTGGTCTGTCTTGTGCACTTAACGGTGATCCACAGCCATGACGTGGAGGTGTTGAGTTGCAGCTATACCAGAGGTTGTTGGTTTGAACCCACGGACCGGCTGAGAAACTCTGGAAGATAAAAACAGGTCCCAGAGCAGGAGGGGCCCCTCTCGCTCCCGATGCAGCCGGGGTTCATCGACGCGCCAACGACCCAGACGCACCCCACTGCCCTGAACATACCCTGAATTCATTGAGGACTCTGAGATCTAATGTATAGAGAGAGACAGAGAGAGAGAGAGAGAGACAGAGAGAGAGAGAGAGAGAGAGACAGAGAGAGAGAGAGAGAGACAGAGAGAGTGACAGACAGACAGACAGACAGACAGACAGACAGACAGACAGACAGAGAGAGAGAGAGAGAGAGAGAGAGAGAGAGATCTGCAGCTGTCAAAAATATAAATGTTCTGGTTCTAAAGTGTTTTCTGAAGACACTGCTGGGTCACTGCACTGACACAGCGGGAGGGGAGGGGAGAGAGGGGACAGGAGAGAGGGGAGAGAGAGGGGAGAGAGGAGAGAGAGGGGTGAGAGGGCAGGCAGTAGGAAGAGAGTGAGGGGAGGAGAGAAAGGGGACAGGAGAGAGGGGAGAGAGGAGAGAGAGGGGAGAGAGGGCAGGCAGAAGGAAGAGTGTGAGGGGAGGAGAGGAGTAAAGACAGGAGAGGAGAAGGGGAGAGGACAAGAGAGAGGAGAGAAGAAGGGAGGAGAAAGGAGGAGAGAGGAGTCGTGACCCCTGTACTTCCTGAGTGACAGCTCAAAGAGGAATAAAGGCCAGAGAGACTTTACAGGAGTCCCGTGTGAACTTCAAAATGGACTCAAACCAAACAACCCAGAGTCTGACAGACTCAGTTTCTTCACTTGGTTTCTTTCTTCAGAACCCTTTAGAACCCAGTAGAACCAACTTGAATCTAGCAGAACCAGGTAGAACCCCATAGAACCCACTTAAAAACATTAAAACCAAGTAGAACTAACTAGAATGCAGTAGAACTAACTAGAATACATTACAACCGAGTAGATTGCAGTAGAACCAAGTCAAACCTTGTAGAGCCAACATGAACCCATTAGAACCAACTAGAACTCAGTAGAACTAACTAGAACCCAGTAGAACTAACTAGAACCCAGTAGAACCAACTAGCACCGAGTAGAACCAACTAGTACCGAGTAGAACGCACTTTAACCCAGAAGAACAAACTTGGATCAAGTAAAACCAACTTGGACGCAGTAATTACCAGTAGAACCAAATAGTACCCAGTAGAACTAACTAGTATCCAGTAGAACTAACTAAAGTGCAGTTCAGTAGAGCTCAGTAGAACTAACTAGAACTCAGTATAACTAAGTAGTACCCAGTAAAACTAACTTGAGTGCAGCTCAGTAGAACTCAGTAGAAGAAACTAGTATCCAGTATAACTAACTAGTGTGCAGCTCAGTAGAAGGCAGTCTGAAGCCAAACGGGGCGGGCACGGCTCAGCTGCTGTGGTCGGTCCCAAACCGCTGGGTTCTTTATTCAAAGGGAAACCTGCTGTGAATACAGAAGCAGGTGAGGCAGGGGGGCAGCCAGGGGTCGGCCCACTGAAGAGGAGGAAATGTTGAAATACCACACAAAAAACGTTATAACATGTCGCCCCGTGCCGTGACACCGTCCGAACACAAAAGCACTCGTGGACAGAGAATATGTTTGTTTCCTTTGTTTACATTGAAGAACTCTTCAGGAAACGTGTCGTTATCCCTCTGATTCCCGCCGCTTGAAAAGTCAACAGGAAGTCCTTTGTGTCGAGATGTCAAGACATGGTCTCAATGCCAACCGGATCAGACTGGTCCGTACCGGCACTGGTCTGGATAGTGGTCCATTGTCAAGTCAACAGGGGGCCAGACTGGTAAAGACCGGTCCGTTGTCATACCAACGGGGAGCAGACCGGTACGTACCGGTCCGCGGTCACATCAACGGGGGGACATCGGGGTCGTCCACAAAGTCTTCAGAGAGGCGGTCTCCCTTCGAGGGGTCGGTCGGCCTCAGGGGCCTCCTCCCCTCCAGGGGGCCCTCCCCGCCCCCCCGCCCGACGATGTTGGTCAGATCCACCATGGAGCGTTGGGCGGGGTCCGCCTCCAGCCACTCTCGACCAATCACATACCTGCACAGAAAGATTAATCAGTTAAGAGCTGTTCTTCGTGAGTTATTTTACAAATCTAACACGTGTTACATTTACATTTACTTTTAGGAAATTTAGCAGATACTGTTATCCAAAGCGACGTACGAGAAGTACTTGGTCAGAAGAAAGAGGAACAACAATATATTGCTGTCGGTACAGTAAGGATGTTCATAGAACCAGGTGCCAAGCACTTACAATCGCTAGGTTAACCCATTCCTCTTATACAACAAAGATAGCTAGGAAAAGATGCTACACGATGCTAAGTACTTAGTGACAGGAAGTACAACATACCATAACTGCCTACATTAAGTGCCATGTTACTTCCTCAATAGCTGAAAGGTGGGAGGTCTATCTGTCCACATGTTCACATATTATCAAATACATGTCTGATATATGGTATGCTGCTCTCACCATGATGTCATGATCCATTCATTCATTTAAACCAATGAAAGTCAATTCAATTAAAACTGTAGCTACACTACATGCCTCTAGATCAGCGTTTCTATCCTGGTTGAGATGTCCCAGAGTTCCCATCACGACAACGATGACCCTATCTATCTTACTGATGGACCCCTAATCAGGTTGCTATCGGCAACGGCCCCCTCGGTAACCAAATCCCAGGGTTCTGCCGAGCTTCAGTACCGACCGGGATCCATAGTGGAATACATTAGGGCCAGATCACATGTGGGATGCGTTTCAAGATAAAATCACTGACCCCGTCGGCCAATCGGATCGGACCGAGATGAATGGACGAGAGGTAGCAGCCACTCACGGGGCCTCAGAAGACACTCAAAAGGCTTGAGGGCTTGAGGAGGGAGACGTAACCATGGCAACAGGGGGGTTTACGTAGCCCAGGGCCATGCAGACCCGATGTCACGGCCCCGTTACTAAAACAATGTATGTCTGGTTCCTCCTAAGACGAACAGCTGCCCACACGCCGTCAGAAGGAGACAACGACGGGCCGTCAAGTCGGACGGCCGTGGCTGCTGATCCTAAATCCAACGGGATGTAAATGTGATTGGACCGGGGCCTGAGCGGGGAGCCCCACCTTGACCTGACGACCTTTGTCCCCACCGAAGGTCATCCCCCCGCTACGGTACGCCCTGGCCCCTTCAGACTCCGTCCCAACCGAGAGCCAGTACCCAATCCAATCCAGACCCCGACCCCCGAGCCATGGCTCAACTGGGCGGGAGCTGTCCGACCCCGATCCACGACGTGCCAGACAGATGTGTTTTCATCTCGGCCGGCAGCAGCTGGATAAGAGATGTGTGAGCGAGGCTAAGAGGTCAGAGGTCGCTTCTAATCATATCCCAGCAGGTCATAAGTCTGCTCGCCCCATCACCCCCCCTCAGCTCGGTGGCCATTCGGCGCCTCCGTCCAGGCGGTGACACGTCGTGGCAGGACCCTGCATCACGGGAGGGAGGTGTGGACAGCTGAAGGCCGGGGGGAGGCTCGGCCATGAGGCGCTGGTAGCATCGCAGCAGCCAGCCGCCACACGTAGCACGGCTTCATTAGCAGGGGATCAGAGGGCGCTAGCGTCTGGGACGGTCAGGGCTAACGCCTAGCGTGTCAGGGTTAATGCTCAGCTGGTCAGGGCTAATGGCTAGCAGTTCGTGGGATGATGGCTCGCGGGTCGGGGCTAATGGCTAGCAGGTCGGGGCTAATGGTTAGCAGGTCACGGCTAATGGTCAGCTACGGCGTAGCGGCTCAAGGCTATACTGTAGCCACAGTGAGTTTAATTTGGTTTGAAAACGCAAAACTTTATCGGCCAGCAACAGACGCTCTTCTGAGTTCCAGTCAGACGATGGGAGGGAGCAAATGTCAGAGCGACCCTTCGATGAAAGGATGGAAAGCCTACACACAATATGATGGAGTGAGTGACCGAGTGAGTGAGTGACAGGGTGAGGGACGAGTGAGTGACCGAGTGCGTGACCGAGTGAGTGAGTGATTGAGTGACAGAGTGAGTGAGTGAGTGAGTGACAGAGTGAGTGATTGAGTGAGTGAGTGACCGAGTGAGTGAGTGACAGAGTGACAGAGTTAGGGACAGAGTGAGTGAGGGACAGAGTGAGTGACTGACTGACTGAATGACAGAGTGAGTGAGTGACAGAGTGAGTGAGTGAGTGAGTTAGTGAGTGAGTGTGTGTACATGTCTAGCTGATATTGTCTGTATTTATTGAAGTCATTGTTATCTTTATTGTGCTAATAAAGTGTTAATTAAGTGCTAATTACGTGCTTATGCCCATAGCCCAGGTGCCCTGCAAATGAATCTGGTCCTGGGTTCTGCATCGTACCTCCCTGCTCCTCCAGTACGGGTGGGTTTGGACCGGCTCTGGGCAGGACCCAGGGCTCTGCTGGACCGGGTCGTGGCCGGAACCAGGACCCTGGTGGCGGCTCGGATTTCCCCTGCAGCCTGGGAGTCACAGAGGAGGTTTGTGTGAGGGTGGTGTCCGACACGCCTGGGGTTATTTTTAGCCGTCGCCGTGGAGATAAAGTACGCCATAACGACGGGCCAGACCCCCCCCAATAAAAGACAAGATGGGCATCGAGTAAATATGTATAAAGAACATAATTAACCAGCGGGTCACCAGATGGATGGAGATCATTTTGGGGCCTTTAATTTCCGTAGCACATCGTTAGTAACGGGGTAATTATGTGTGTGTGTGTGTGTGTGGGGGGGGGCTTTGTGATGGAGGGGCTCTGTGGGCAGGGCCAGGCTCAGCACATTACTCCTGTGGGGAACTTGTGAACCGTAACTCGTAACTTAGGAGGAAATCGCATCACGGACGTACTTATCTGACAAATCTAGTTCATCACTCCTGTCCCTCGCCCAGAACAGACTGTGGCAACACGAAGATTAGTGTGTATACACACTGCTAAATATTCAGCCTGCTGTACGATGTGTGTGTATCATGTTTGTGTCTCCGGAGGATACGTCGACACACTAGCAGGTCATACAGGTCTGTGTCATAGCTTGTGCGTGTGTCTGGAAGAATAAGAATGTGTGTGGTATGTGTCTGTGTGTATGTGGCAGAATAAGAGTGTGTGCGGGGAGTGTATGTGTGTGTAGGCATGTGTGTGTGTAAATAGGTGTGTGTTTGTCAATAGGGGTGTGTGTGTGTGTGTGTTGCCATTACCCTGGGCATGCTGAGCAGCAGGTGTCCGGTGGTCCCGGACCTCCGCACCGAGCAGCTGTCGGGCCTCACCTCCGCCGGCAGGACCAGCTGAAAGATCTGTGGAGAGAGAGAGAGAGAGAGAGAGAGAGAGAGAGAGAGAGAGAGAGAGAGAGAGAGAGAGAGAGAGAGAGATCCCAGAGATAGTTTGCCAGTGTTATACCTCAGCTCATAAATCAGCTCCTCTCAGCCCTATTAGAGCGGGATGCGAGGTCAGAAGGGGGGGGGGGGGCCTTCGGGAACCTTCACGCGTAGGGAACATAAATGTCCCTGCATTCCTTAATGAACGCCATCGATGAATAATGTTGTTTGTGTTTATTAAAAGACCATTCACGCCCTCTTTGGTCGGAGGATGTCTTTTCTTGAAAGTGCTTTCCTCGACTCTCTAGATCCCCCCAAGGTCTCTGGTAGAGAGACCAGCGGAGAGACCGGCTGGGGCGTTCGGCCATCTTTATCTTCATTAAAAAAAAATATATATGTGTATATATATACACATATATATATAGAGTGACACACAATTCTGTTCATAAATAAAGTCCACCTCGAACTCCGCAAACACACACACACACACACACGCACACATCATAATTATGTCTTTCTGCATTACTACATAAATAACTCCCCCGATCCTCCATTCACCCATCCTAACCCCCCCACCACCCTCTCGCTGGGGGATTTACGAGCGGTCCTACAGCTGTTTAATCAGCCCTGCAGGTCCACTGACCTCATAAATCACATATCATCGGCCTCACAGACCGCACAGCCTTCTGTTAGCCACGCTGAATCATACTGCAGTCTGGATGAAATATCATAAAACATAATATTGTTTTATATTCCTGAGTAAGATAAGTTGAGGCCGGTTCATTAATAGTAGTAGTGGGTACAGGATAGTCCCTGGTGGTAAGGGTTTTTTCGACCAGCCAAAAGGATCTGGGTTCGAATCCCAATGTCCTTAGTCTACCTGTAAGGCCTCCTAGAGCCAGATGACCCCTGACCCCCACCTGTAGGCCCCCTAGAGGCAGGTGACCCCTGACCCCTACCTTGAGGCCTCCTAGACAAGATGACCCCAGACCCCTCCCTGAAGACCTTCTAGAGATAGATGACCCCTGAGCCCTACCTGAAGGCCTCCTAGAGCCATATGACCCCTGAGCCCTACCTGAAGGCCTCCTAGAGCCATATGACCCCTGACCCCTACCTGAAGGCCTCCTAGAGCCATATGACCCCTGAGCCCTACCTGAAGGCCTCCTAGAGCCATATGACCCCTGACCCCTACCTGAAGGCCTCCTAGAGCCATATGACCCCTGACCCCTACCTGAAGGCCTTCTAGCGTGGCTCAATGCACAACGTTGTGACGTGATGTTAATGCTACGCACCGATAGGCCTGTCGCAATAAGCAATAAATCAATTAATTGCGCGATAAATTAAAATGAGCGATAATTTTTTGCCGGCCGCAATAATTTCCATTCAGACTTTTTTTTAAATCATTGCTTTATTGGCCTAATCTGAGAAGAAATCTATGCCATAAACAGAAATAAGCGGGATAATGCATAGAACTTCGCCGGTCCTTATCGAAAATAAGCCCCTACAGGGCGAAGCAAGACACCTCCGCTGCGCATCGGTGTCGTGTTCGCCCTGTCGGGGCTTATTTTCCCGATAATGACCGACGCTCTATGCATTATATATATTTATATATATTATATATATTTAGCAGAGTAGGCCTAAGTAACAAATGTCGGGTTAAAATCGGGCTCAGGCTCATAATAACAGGGCACAATGAGTAAACCCCCTTGAGCATTTTTTGTTAAAATAGACTGAGTCCATTTTATTTATTGTTTTTGGTTATTTTGTTATTTTATTCTGGATATTTGAAATGTCTTCTAGACGTCCAGTTCCAGTGTTCTTTAAAAATAAAAGTTTATTGATCTTCGAAAGGGTGTACTTGCATTATTATGCCATTATCATTATATTAGTTGAAAAACTTCAATATTATCGCTTATCGCAATAATTTCTGGGGCAATTAATCGCCCAGATAAATTTGTTATCGTGACAGGCCTACGCACCGATGCATCAGATATATTCTAACTACAAGGTTTAGGAACACCTCGGTACCTTTCCTTTGACGGTCACTCGCACGTAGGTTGGCTGCACATCGACCTCCAACAGGGACGTATCCATGTGTCTGCGTGTGGCATCATAGGAAACGTAGTTTTAGCTTGGACACAGGAGAATCAGAAACATTTCCTCCACACAGTAAGGATTAATTCTTGGGTGTTGTTTGGGAAACAGGGCTGTTAGAAGGTACCTGTACACAGCCAGGTCCAGCTTGATGCTGTTGGCTTCCTCGTCCTCAGACAGACAGAAGTCCAGCCTGCAGACATTTCAGCAGTGTTGGGAACGTTACTTTAAAAAAGTAATTAGTTATAGTTACTCACTATTTGTTCCAAAAAGTAACTGAGTTAGTAACTGAATTACTCTATAATAAAAAAAATTCTGAGCAGTTTTAAATTGGCCTTAATGTGTTAATTGCCATTCAGGGCCCTGATATACTTCCAACTGAATTTTAATTTGCTTAGTTGCAAAGGCTGTGGAACGTCTGCCGAATACTACAGAAAATACCAACTTTTCATCGGATTGCTCCAGACTCGCCATTTCTGCTGCTTCAACGAATCTGTTTGGTGGGTGCGTTTGCGTGTGTGTGTGGCGCGCGTGTCCTGGCTTGTGTGTAAAATCAATGGCTCCGATTGGCTACCATGAAACATGACTCTGCCTTAGCCAATCATGATCGCTTATCTCGTTGTTAACGCACCCAGTCTCCTCACTAGCAGTTTGTGTTTGGAGCCAAGGGTGCGTTCGGATTACGCAGTTTATTCAATCAATTCATAGTAACGCACCGCATTTAACGTACAGTAACGGCGTTGTAACGACGGAAATAGTAAATAGTTAGGTTACCCCGTTACTGAAAAAATAACGGCGTTACCTAACGCCGTTATTTTAAACAGCGTTATTACAAACACTGCATTTCAGTCAGTCAGACAGTTTGAATTCCAGCATGAAGTAGTATCATAGTAACCCTTAGCAACTAATAAGTAAGTAACTAGTAACTGACTGTAAACTGACTAGCATCTGGTTATTCAAGTTAAGTCAGTGATTGAAGCTACATGTAACTAGTAACTTACTAGTACATATTGATGAAGTAAGTATAGTAAAGTCAGTCAGTGACTAGATAATAGTTACATAGTACATAGTGAGTAAGCATAGTAAAGTAAGTGACTTGGGCTGGTTGAGGTTGAGGACGCGGCCTTCGGGTGTTATGAGGGTCCTGGGGGTCCTGGGGGTCGGCTCTCCCTCCCTGCGGAGACACACGGGATGTACAGTCCTGGCTTCATGGTTCTCACACCTACACGCACACGCGAACACACGCAAACACACACACACACACACACAAACACACACACACACACACACACACACACACACATACAGCTACCGAGACTCAGCTAGTGATGCGGTCCACACATTTGGGTAGTCAGTGTTCTTAATAAGAACACAGAAGAACAAAGAAGAACTTCTTATGTATTCCATAATAAGTGATCGTGTCCATCCGTCTGCCTGTGTTGGCATTTGTGTGCGTGTGCGTGTGTGTGTCAACACATCGCACATCGACAGTTGTCCATCAGCGCCTTGGCCAAGAGTTAACGAAGGGAATTGCAGGTTTTGGTCGTTTTATCCCGTTATCTCTTGCAGTGGAGGTAGCAGTGCTCCAACCAACACATGAACTAGGAAACTGTGGTGTCACAGTGACCCCCATTGGCCAAACACGAGAACTGCGCCCCATTGTTCAACAATATCATAAAATTGAACTAATAGATTACGTCACCCAACGAGAGCGTCTCGCCCTTACATTCTTGCGTGGTGATTAAAAACAGGGATCCCATCCCATAATAATAGCAACGTGCTCAAGTGGTTTTAGATCAATAGAGCAAGACTACTCACAAGGTTGTCGTTTTCTGCTTGGCCTCCAGGTGGCGGTGTGCCTCCAACCGAGACTCGGGGGAGAAGGCGCACGGCTTCTCCCAGAACTCTCTGTCCTGCCGCTCCTCCTCGCTCTCCTCCCACCCAGCGCTACGCACACCATGGAAAAATGTGTTTTATTTAGTTTCTCATTTTATTTTAGCCACCTCATTGCTGGATACGGGCATGGTGGTGAGGCTGATTTGACATTACAAGTCATGCCACAAAAATTTGTGACATCATAAGGGCATCCAGATCGATATGAAGGATGGATCACTCTACCCAGTGGACTGCACCCCCTGGCAAGCTGATCAACCCATCATGCCTCTGGGTGAACCCTCCCACCTGTGATGTCACTAATGGGACAATTTCAAACTTGCAGAAGCCCGGTGCTCCCGTTACCTTTTGCCCCGTGGGGCTCTACTCTGCTCCTCCCCAGCGGCTCCACTCCCACGCGCCTCCTCCTTCTCCTGGGCCCTCCTCCGGGCGTACGCCTCCTCCTGCCACCGGACGCTCCTCCTCACCTCCTCCAGACCCTGCTCCGCCCGGATCCTCTCCGATCGGCTCACCTCCTGGCCGTCCAGGGACTGAGGGGAGAGAGAGAAGACTGAGCTACCAGTAAGTTCACCTTTAGCTAAAAGTATATACCTGTAGCTGGGGGAGGGTGGCCACTACGTAGTGCTACCAGTAACTACCTGTAGCTACCAGTAACTATACCTGTACTTACCAGTGATTACCTGTAGCTACCAGTAACTACATAGTAACTATACCTGTAGCTACCAGTAACCACCTCTTGCTACCAGTAACTACCTGTACCTACCAGTAACTATACTTGTAGCTACCAGTAACTATACCTGTAGCTACCAGTAACTATACCTGTAGCTACCAGTAACCACCTCTTACTACCAGTAATTATGCCTGTAGCTACCAGTAACTATGCCTGTAGCCACCAGTTTATGCCTGTAGCTACCAGTAACTATGCCTGTAGCTACCAGTAACTATGCCTGTAGCTATGAGTATACAGTATACCTGTTGCTATCAGTAACGGTGCCTGTAGCTACCAGCAACTGTGCCTGTAGCTACCAGTAACTATACCTGTAGCTACCAGTAACTATGCATTTAGCTACCAGTATATACCTGTAGCTGGGGGAGGGAGGCCACCACATACTGCCGGTACCCCTGGAACTCGGCACAGGGGTTCCCCACCAGGAAGAGCTCTTGGAGGTGGAGGTTGTGTTTCAGCGAGGCCACGCTGCTCAGACGGCCCACGAAATTCACCGTCAGGTCCAGCTTCTTCAGGCTCTCGCACCCTGGCAGTTCATTACCGTCACTCAGTCTATTTCTCATAGGCGCAATGTGTATCATTTAAACTTTTTTGTGGCTTAAAAGAACCAGGATTTATCTGTAGTCTGTAGAAACTATTTTTATTCAAAGTCTCCCACCTGCTAATCTGGCTTAATCTTACACATTGCGCCTTTAATGTAAATAGTTAATGTGGATATTGAGAGATCACATCAATTGCTCAAAATTATCCCAAAATCCTGGGATAAATAACATATACATTAAATTATCTCTACTTAAAATATACACCCAAATAGTTCAAAATTAATATGAATCTGGTGGACAGCAAAAACAGACCTATATTAAAACACTATTGTTTTACGATGTGTGCTGTAGTTGTATCGCCTTCATAAACCAACATGGGCTACGAACCTTCAAGGTTTTCAACGGCTTCAATGTTGTTCAAGGCCAGGTTCAGATATTCCAACATCTTCAAGCGCCCAACGTTCTCTGTGGATCACAGTTCATGTAAAACATGTTAATTTAAATCCAGTGATGAGCAGGGGCCCGAAGGTGCCCCAGCCGGGTGCCCCTTGCTCAATGAACATGGGCACGGCACTGCTTACAGACAGGCCCCGATGGGTAGGACAAACCTATCCGGGGGATGAGGTTGTTCTGCAGGTAGAGGATCTTGAGCTCTCGGCACCACTTCTCCAGGTGTTCAATCCTCTCGATGTTCTGTTGATGGAGGGACACTTCCTCCAGGGAGAAGATCTCCCCCTCGTTGTGCTCCGCCCGCCGCCGCACCATGTCTTCTGTGACTGTCGAATCGTGCGCATCCAAAACACATACTCGATAAAGCGGCCTTTAACCGTTCACTGATGATTGAGTCAACGACTTCTGTTGTTTAAAAGTCTGTTTGAAATCCCTCGTGGCCTCCCAAAATAACAATGTTAACATGAAGAAACCAACTGAGATAATACGTGAATCAAAGTTAACTTACTATAAACCATGTTTCTGCTTCTGCGTCCTTCTGCCTCGCCGTGGCGTTCATCGGTTGCTATGGAAACCGAACGTATCGTTTTCAACGGGGGTCTTTTATTTTGAAACTACAGGGGCGGAAGCGCCCTTGACGAACCAGGAGGAAGGAGGTGACCGCCTATTAACAACAAACAAGACGGACTGCCGCAACGTCGTCCCCTGGCCGGCCAAAGGGTCACTTTAACCCGTCCCAGAACCAGCTCTGTCCCCGTTGGCCGCGGGGCGACCCGGCGGACCGCCGTCTGACCCATCGTCGCGCTGCTGCTACTGCCCGCGGATCGCAGGTTGGGAAACATGACCAACTACAAGGCGTTCCACTCGCAGCTGTCGTCCATCATGGAGTCGCTGACCCGAGCGGCGGTGACGGAGATCTGCGAGCTGGTGGACGACAGCTACACCGTGCTGCAGCTGGAGATCTCCCGCAGCCACAAGGAGAATGAGGCGCTGCGGCGGAAGCTGGAGCTCATCGAGAACATCATCGCTCGTGGGCACCGGGGCAGCTTCGCCATGTTGGGGTACGACGCGCCTCCGGAGGCCGTCGGAGCGGTGAATTACCCCGGTGGTGAGTTATAGAGAGAGTGACGAGACAGAGAGAGAGAGTGACGAGAGAGTGACGAGAGAGAGAGAGAAAGTGAGATAGAGAGAGGTGTGTGTGTGTGTGTGTGTCTCTCAACACATCGCATATCGACAGTTGTGAATCCGCGGCTTGACCTGTAGGTGAACTGATTCCTGTCCATCAATTGTCGTCCCCTGACTGACTGTGCTTTTGTGTGTCGCCGACACAGAAAGAATCTCATTGGCTCAGCTGCCCACGGCCGGGAGGACAAAAGGCAGCAGACAGGCTGCCATCGAGGCGGCCGAGAGGAGTTTGGCCGTTAAAGAGGTACCAGGGATTCAAACTCGAGAGCAAGCCTCAGATGTTTACGAATTCAGCCTTTTTTTGTTTCTTGTACTTCTGTGAAGTTGAACCCACTCTGTGTGTGTGTGTGTGTGTGTGTGTGTGTGTGTGTGTTGGTGTGTCAGGTGAGTGCGTTACTCCTGGAGGAGGAGGGCAGAGGGGAGGCAGACGTGGTGCTGATCAAGGAGGAGACCCCGGGGGAGGAGCAGAGCAGGAGCGAGGAGCAGGAGGACCTCCTCATCAGCGAGGACGGTGAGCAGAGCACCTCTGTCCCCCAGTACCCACTTCTACAACCTCTAAACTTTTACCAGTACCAGGACCCAGAAGAACCAGTGTTGGTCGTGGTGGTCCTCGATAAGGAAAAATAACTGTATGCCCACAAAACACTTCCCCACTTGTTTTCTCCGTTATACAATGTAACTCACTGATACAAGTGAACTCCTCTGTTAGCTGAGCCAACTCTGTGCTTTAGTGTTATTGTTGTGCGCTTGTTGATGAGAAAATCCCTCAATTATTACCAGTAGTCTCCAAACACCCAATTAGACACGGCATAGCAAGTGTGTTGACACGTCCTGTCTGTCTTCCAGGTACGGAGGCCCCGCCTCTGGAGTCAAGTGACGGCGAGGAGGGCCCCTCCTCGGGCCCTGCCAGCCTGCGTCCGTGGGAGCACGCCCTCAACGACCCCCACGCCGACCCCGCCCACCTCCGTCCCCCGCTGGGCGACTCGCCGTCCCCCGGATGCGCCCCAAACGACGACGACGACTCCTCCCGGGGTGCGGCCTTCGACCCGGCATCTGACTCTTACCCCGAGGGCCCCGGCGACGCCCCCAAGCCCGGCCACCTCCTGGGGCCCCCGGGGGACAGCCCGCACTCCCTGCCCGGGACCTTCGACCTGAAGCGGGGCCTGTCCCTGATGAGCTCGCTGCCATACGACATGGAGCTGGAGATGTGCTCATCGTGGAACAACCCGGGCCTGCTGCCGGGGCCCCGGCCCTACCTCAAGCCCGACCCGCGGGCCCCACAGCACCAGGACAAGGCCCCAGAGCACGGCGGAACGCTGCTCCCCTTCCCCGCGTCCCTGGGGGGGCCGGGCGTGGCGGCGTGCAAGATGGACGGCCTGGACCTCAACCGCTTCTGCCGGGACCGCCGCTTCACGTGCACGTACTGCGGCAAGTGCTTCACCTCGTCGCGCAGCCTTGAGACGCACGTGCGCGTGCACACGGGCGAGCGGCCCTACAGCTGCGCGCAGTGCGGCAAGCGCTTCACGCAGTCGGGCCACCTGAAGACGCACCAGAGCGTGCACACCGGCGAGCGGCCCTTCGCCTGCGACCACTGCGGCAAGCGCTTCGCCGGGAAGCAGAACCTGAGAATCCACCAACAGAAGCACCACCCAGTGCCGTGAGGGGGGGGGCGGAGCCCGGTGGAGGACATGCAGCTCTGAGAGCACCATCCCCCCTCCCAGTGGCACCGGATCAGGTGCCGTGGGAGGAATGGGGCCCGAGTTGGGCCCCGCCACAAAGGGACGTTTGGGCCCCACGGTCGTAACCGGACTCTTTGGAATGGAGGCCCCCCCTCGCGGACCTCAACCTCAACTTGTTGGTTTTCTTTATTTAATTATTTCAAAATGTTTATGGCCTTTGGCAGATTTTATTCAAAAATGAGTGACCTTAACTAGAAAGGATATTTTATGTACTTTAGTTTTTCCCGTGGAAGTCCTTACCTCACAGAGGAGCCAGAGTGATCTCGGCTCCTTCTGGATACTACCGGCTCTTGTAGCAAGCAGCACACATCTGCCAAGCATGTCTGTGTTCAGCAGTTGGTTGGACAAACCAACGTATCACATTAAAAGTGTTCAATCTCACAAATGATCATGTTTTCATTGTACGCCTTTGCTTGTATCTTGACAAGCACGATGTACCTTGGCAAATCCCTGCAGCAGGTATGACAGTCTATGTTTTTGTTTGTTTAATAGACTATGGTTTCAGTGACAAACTTCTCCATACATGCCATGTTTTAATAACTATCTATGCTTGAAATGTTTTAGAAAATGCACCAGAATCTTGTAAAGCCACCATGGACATGTGATGAAAAACAGAATCCAGCTTTAGCTGATTGCCTTTTAAAGCAGCATATATTGATTTGTGAACACTAGGGGGCAGAAAATGGCAGTTATAGTCATCAAATTAGAGCTCAGCCCTAGCATACTCCCTTATACTGTTTCTTGATGTTTTATGAACGAAATCAAGAAATATGACAAAACAGAAACGATGTGGGCAGATGGCAGATAGAAATCACATCATACTGTAGGGACAACGTCAAATGTGTCTGACATGAGTAAAAGGTTTGTGAGATGGTTGAAGTTGGCTGAGTTCACTGCGTACAACACCAGGACAGCACTCCTGTCCATTGTTCTGATTAAAGCTGTGGTCTGCAAACTGATAAGCACCCCTACAGTGCTTACGCAAATGGTCTGTTCCAGCGGATCAAAGGGTGACCGAATGCTGTATGAATGAGTAAAACAACGAAATGACTAATGTTGCTAATGGCTATTAATGCAAACTCGCAAATGATCTTAGCAAGTTTGAACTTGACATGCTGGTTAGGCAGTACATCACAAAAGGTAGGTAAGCTAACCTATATTCCATTGTAATTATGTTCATTTAAAGTATGATAGATTAAACTTTACTTTTACAATTAAAGTGTTCACTCTCTCTTTGTGATCTTGTTTATGGAGTATCTCTTGTCCAGAAAACACAGAGCTCCCTCTCTATCATATGAGTAAGATACACTACCTAACAGCACTTACAACAATATTGAATAAGAATCCCCAATCGTTTTTGGGATTTTGACTGAAGTTCCTTACTGGTGTCACTGGACCCAAGTGTAAAAATGTTGATAAATTATAATTATATAAATAACAAAATAGCCAATTTACATTTCATACAAATATATTGTAACAAAAAATATGAATTTAATAAAATTTCACTTTTTGAGGTTTTCTAACAATAATGAGTTCCCTAAACCTGCCTATGGCCCCCCAGTAGCTGGAAATGGCGTTAGGTGTACAACGAGCACTAAGAGCGCTTAGCCTAATGAGCTACGACCGTGCGAGCGCCGTGTGTGTGTGTGTGTGTGTGTGTGTGTGTGTGTGTGTGTGTGTGTGTGTGTGTGTGTGTGTGTGTGTGTGTGTGTGCGCGCGTGTGTGCGTGTGTGTGTTATTTTACGTAATTTAATCTATTCATTCGTGATCCGGGACAAGTATTTTCAATTTGTTCGTGCCAAAAAGCACAAACTTCTAACAATATGACAGCTTTTGGACACCCGTTAATACTCGTTAATAAATACCCGTTAATAAAAAATTGTGACAATTCACGGATATATTTAATGCAGGTGCGCTACTCTGTAGGCAAACCGCAACGGAAAAAAGGTAGCTGCTTCATCTGTTCTTTTTAGAATGAGTTTGAGTTTGCGCTTTTTGGCACGAAAAAATTGAAATTACGTGTCCCAGATCACAAATGAATAGATTAAATGACGTGACGTGACAGTGTAACGTATTTCCGTATGACTGGGTGTGTGTGTGTGTGTGTGTGTGTGTGTGTGTGTGTGTGTGTGTGTGTGTGTGTGTGTGTGTGTGTGTGTGTGTGCGGGCGTGCGCGCGCGTGTGCGTGCGTGGGTGCGTGTGTGTGTGTGTGTGTGTGTGTGTGTGAATACACACACTGTAACGCAAGTCTTGCACAATTCTTTGTTATTTGGATAACCGTTCTACACGTCGGGTTCTCTGACGTCTCTGGTATTTCCACAACGATACCGGGGGTTATGATGGAAAACAAATTCGAACCTTTGGTCTCGTCTCGGGCTAGGTATGACTCGGAGGATCACAAACTGTTGCAAGATGGCCAGGACCCACACATGACAGCCGTATCTTCGACAACAGTCAACTTTGTGCACTGCTGGAAGGAGGGGACATCCAGGGACGCCTAGTGGGTGACAACGGCTATGCATGTCGCCCCTACCTGATGACTCCTCTTTTGAACCCTCAGAGCCAGGCAGAGAAAAAATACAACTACTCCAACATTCAAACTAGAGAAATAATAGAGAGAGTATTTGGTGTGTGGAAGCGGAGATTTCCATGTATACAAGAGGGACTCTGCACAAAAGTGGACACTACCCTGGCCATCATCGTTGCAGTAGCTGTGCTGTATAACTTTGGGAAGAGAGTGGAGACGAGCTAGCAGAGGTGGATGGGGACCCACTTCAGAAAGGCCTGGAAGACGCTCAAGTGCAGAATGCTGCGAACCCAAATGGAAATGCTGTCAGGAGAAGACTGATTGGAAATCACTTTGCAGCAAAATTATGGTCAGTATTGACATACTTCTATATGTTGATGGATACTTAGGGCACTTCTACATTAGATTACCTTAACTCATTTATATGCTTCTTACTTTCTCCTTCAGGAAGAACTCACCAGAAAATCAAGGCAAGGAGACTGGCAATTGAATTGAATGAAACATTTTACTTATCCAACAAATACAATACAACACAGGGGGAAGGCAATTGCTTATTTGAAAATAAATACGTGATAACACAGTTTCAGAATTAATTCATTACTTTATTACTTCTTCATTAATTACAAATTATCGTGGTTGCAGCTGGCTTATGTCCAGTAGCTTTTGCTTCTGAAGGGTTAGGACCTCTTTCTGTAGCAAAATGACTTCTTTTTTTAAATGAGCATTTTCAATGTCAAGCATGCATCTTTCTGTCTCCAATCTAAGAAGCTCCTGGTGACAAGCCTAGAGAGCTCTTCAGCAGGGGTATTCACTGGTGATGCTGCTTCTGCTTTCAGGTTTGTGGATTATATTGTGTAATTTGTTCACATTTCGCCGGAATCCATCATGGCAGAAATTTAACACAAACTAATCCTAACTAATTTTATTAAACTTATTAAACTAATTTTAATCCTTGTTTAAACTAGGTTAACTAATCCAGAGTTAAAACTTAGATGTGCAACGCATCTCTGATTAATTATAAACCAGTTTAAACCTAGATTTACTAACCCGAGATTAACCCTAAACCAGGATTAATTTAATCCATGTTGGTGCAACCCAGCCTGAGAGTGGTAAAGGTTCAACACGTGGTTTACTCTAACAGAGATACAAGGTAAACGAGTGTGCGTTCTGGAGGTGGTTCATGATGCCTGCTGCCCATGGGCGTCCGTTTGGTTTGAAATGTGCTGGGGACAGACGCATTCGAAAGTGCATTTTCAGAAGTGCTGGGTACAATGAGGATGCAGTCTTTTTTCTTTCTTTAGTGCTGGTAATGAAAGGTTCTGAAAGACTGCATACCCATGTAGCTAATTACTAAGGAATAAAATGTATACAAAATCTGTCTGGCACGTTTTATGAAGACGTTTCCAAAAAGCATCGGACATATGACCCACTATGTTCTGCTCCATGTATCCAATGTTGACAACGTGACATGACATAGCTAAGCTACCAACATAAACAAGAGGAGCTAGGAAAGGAAATTAACTGTGTGTTTAAGTTGAGAAGGGGCAAACGTGTGGCTACATACAGCACTACAAAAGTCATCAATATTGAAAAAGAAAAAAATATTTGTTGCACAGCTGAACGCTGTATCACATCATGAAGCTGGCTGTTCTCAATTCACCGCACACATTCCATCCAATCTAGCCTACATCAGGCATTCTGACAAAAACTCATGCACTCCCCCGACAATTATTCCAGAATTCAAGCAAAGCAAGAATGACAAAAGGCACTTTGTGTCAACAGGAGACTGACTCCACCGACTATCAATTGCAACTTAAAACAGCCGACCACTTGAGTGCAAAAAACACAAAAGACCTCGCCACAGCACCAGCAAATCTTAAGCAATAAATATCGCGTCTTACATTTATTTATGTGGCAGCGGTCTGCAGATGCATCCCATGGTGTAGCCTGCAACATCAATTTAGTTCAACAGGTTATCATTCGATACTGTCCATGGTACTAGCAACCTGCTCTGGTGCTTTTTACCTATGCATTCAGGCTAAAATGACTTGATTGTCTGATGCCTCATCATTCCAGCCAAAGAGTATTGGTATTATTAGTATTGGCAAAGTCGCTTAGCAGTCGAATACGCTGGGGTTGATAAGTTACAGGACTGCGGAGTGATAAAGACGACGTGAATCAGAGGCAAAAAATCCACTTTCCTTGACAGTGGTCAAATATGGTGGACGTCAGCATTCCACTGCATTGAGAAGAGCCGTGTAATAAACAAACATAAATGACAGCTGAACATTGGGAAGGCCCAAGCAAGTGAATGGAGCAGTCTACAGCATTGAGAAGAGCTGTGTAATAAGTAAGGGATAATGTATAGCACGTCGGTCATTATCGGAAAAATAAGCTCTGACAGGGCGAACATGACACCGACGTGCAGCGAAGGTGTCTTGCTTCGCACTGTAGGGGCTTGTTTTCGATAATGACCGGCGACGTTCTATACATTATCCCGCTTATTACACGGCTACTTGCCAAAACGAAAAAATAACTTCACATGGTGTGAACACCATGTGTTCACACCATTTACAATTTATTTGTTACCAGCATTCGTAGTGCTGATCAGAAGAGAAATAGTCCGCCAAAGACGTTGATGTCGCTTAGCAACCGAAAACGCTGGGGTTGACAAGTTACCAGACTACTTGCGGAGTAATACCAAAGACGTCATTAGAGGCCAAAAGTCCTTTGTTTTCCTTGACAGCGGTCAATAATACTTAGCAACGGTGAATTATCAAATATAATTCACCACCGGAAGTTGTGAAGAGCCCATGCAAGTGAACGGAGCGTTCCACGGCATTGAGAAGACCCGTGTAATAATCCAAAATAATTCAACTCGAGTTTTTTTTTTTTTTACAAGATGTAGGTACAAAATTAATCTTGACGAAAACTGGTGGGGACGCGTCCCCAGCGGAATCAACGCCTATGCCGCTGTCCGCTGCCGAGGCAGTGGTGCCTCGACAGCGGGCTCCGGTGGGAGACAATCGCGGTCAACAAACGCGGGCAACAATCCCTTTCTCCTCCATGTCGCGGTTCAGTCTACTTCAGATTGATGTGGATGTGGAAGAACCAGAAACGTCGGAGAACCTGACGCAGTCGTTTGAGATTCATAATATCGTCTTGAGGCGCACATGTGCTTTTGGCCGTGATAATATTGATATGATATAGACATCTATGTATAATATGATATTATTTAGATATAGAGCTCCAGGACTCCCGCCGGAGCACCCGGAGTGTTCTAGAATATTTACAGAGCACAGCCATAAGCTGTGTGCGCCTCCGGATGATATTGTGAATCCGAGCCATTGCGATACATCCACTGTGAACACTAGCTCATGATACCGTGGTCGCAAGATGCTCAGGGCCACACCCCCACCCTCCACCTTGACCCGCCTCTAAAAAACGGCAAGTTTGTGGAAAGCTCATTGTGGGACTGGCTCGTAGTGGCTGTAATTCTGCACCAAGGCTGAGCTTCTTGAACGTCTTCAAATAGGCTACTGTATTAAGGGCCCAGTAACACCATAAGCATCCATAAAGTAGCATGCCATGGGACCTTTAAATGCATGATGTATATTAAGGGAAATTCATAAGCACAAAATACATATTTGTAGATGTGTTGTAAAGCTTGTATCCATTGATATTTTAGGATGAAATATTAATCCGTTCGGAACTTCACTCACTACATACAATAGGCCTTATGCGCAACATTCTTCCGGGTTCTACAAAACAGTGGTCTTGGCTTCCGGTCGTCCGCTGCTTAATAAGCTGAGTTTATTATGGCGACCTTCTACAGCCGGTGTTTACAGGAGCTACCCCGAACAACTATTAGCGATGTGCACAGTATTGCCAAACGGACGTCCAGAGCCCCGGGGACTCTGTTAGACAAGGGATTTAAGTTTTACGCCTCCTCATTTATTCATAATTATGAAGGTATTTACATTTGTAGCTTTTGCTAATAGCGCTCGTTAGCGTTAGTTAACTGTAAGTAGCCTAGTTGTGTACTTATATGCTATCAGTTAGTTTAGCAGTATTTTTGCTCACAGACAATTAAGACAATCAGATGAAGACTGCATTTTAGCGATGGGTTTATACTACCAACAGTATAATTACTACGATGTCCTGTGTGTTTAAGCTGGTCTTTGTCGACGTGGTACGCTGGTCGTATGTGTCTAGTAGACTCATAAGACCAGACACTACTATCCTAGTAGACTCTACTAGGATAGCTGCTAGGTTTAATGTCGACTAGCTGCTACCGTTCTGGCAGGTGTTTCAGATTTCTAAAACATTGATTTGTATAAAGACAACTGTGATGAATGAATGAATGAAATGATGCTGTATCTTCTTTTCCACCAGTTTCAAACAAAGACAGGTTGAGAGGTACTGTCACTGTCAGAGCAGCTTGTCACAGGTCCATGCAGAAGAATGAAAAACCACACAGCTTGAGCGTAGGCTATGTTCAGGGATGGGTTTGTTAAATTGTCTGTTTCAGTTCAATGACAGAATGCGTTCATCAAGCCTCTCAGAATGAATATATTTACACTGCAACTGCTTTCATTTGGCCACCAGCATGTTCTCAACTATGTAAACACCATATTCACAAATACAACACATTCTTCTGAGACACTTGATAAATGGCTATAGTCTACCTGTTAGTTAAAGAAGGTAATTTGTGCAAAGTTGATTGACAGTAAATATTTCTATCGACACATATTTGGTATACCTCTACTCGTATGGTTAACAATTTTTGTATACTAAACACACACACACTATACCGATAACATCATTAGGACACTTGCCATGACATTACATTCGAAAGCTATATATATGGGTTTCCTCCCCTTTTGCAATTGCTACTACTTGCAACTATTGACACCCTGTAGTGGCAGGCATTCCAGTACTGAGCAATATATGTTTATTGTGGTAGACTTGTAGGAAGCCCCTTGTCTTAATTTAGTGGTATCTGTTCTGCCAACTGTCCAATTGTCTATTTGTGTATTGTATACAGATAGTGCTTCGTGATTCAGATCCCGTCATCATGACCTCAAGTCAGTGTTCATGCAAAGCTGGCACAGCAGTATGCAATCACACTGCTGCACTGCTCTTTCAGACAGCTCATTACCCCGAGCTCAATATCCAGGTTGTCCCCCCTGTTCATGCCTGTACAGAAATGGAACAACAATGGCACAAGCCCAGAACTGCAGTAAGGGTTGAGGCAAATGCACTGTATAATATGTATGTAATAGTTAGGCTATGTGTGCTGCAATAAAATAGTAATTTGCTAAAATAAAGTATAGTGATCTAAGGTTAGAAGCATTAGAGGTGCAGCGTAATATAATGGCGACTCTTTACTTCATAAGGGAGTAAAACCCGGGCCTGTAAACAGCATGATTGTTACAAGACATCTTCTGGCATAAAATGCCGACTGCAGACAGTGGTGTGTCTCCTTATAACGAATTTATCACGCCTAATGTTTCGGACCCATATCGCCCTAACTGACTCATCCTTTGGAAACTGGTGGAAACTTACGCTAGAGTTAAATTTCCCCGACACAGAACAGCTCGGCACACAACAAAAACTGCTGTTCAGATGTTGCCGTTTCTGGTATTTTAACATTTTAACATTTGTGAAATTTTAATTTCACAAATGTTAAAATTAAATTTTAATCACACGAAATAGAAAACTAAATACTAAATAGAATACACTAAAGCGAAACTTAGAAGTTACCAGGAGATCACCTACCGCTGCAGTCAACCAGTGTACGGAAGTGAAAAGCGGAAATGATTAGACCCGTTTACACCTGTTTTCCGGTTCGAACGCTGGGCGCTCCGCATAACCCCTATTATATGGAGGAAAAACTGACCTTGTTACCAGAAGCGCGTGCACGCTACGGCTGCATACAGCAGTTTTAACCGGAGGGGACTTTTATTGTGAAAACCGTGCAAATGCGGAACCTGGAAATAGAAAAAAAAAACAAGTATTTTCCTTTGTAGTCGAGAGATAGGCAGCTTTGATATCCAAAGAGAGTCGATCACCGGCAGCAGCCAGTGATAATAAGGTCAGCACGGTGCATTTCACGCGTAATCCGTATGAGTACCGGGTTCCGTTTCCCCGGTGACATGCCCGCAAACGCCGCTATGAATTCCAAGATTTTGCACGAGCAATTGTCCATCATCATGGGGGCGTTGACCAAAGCCGCCGTGGTGGAGATCTGCGAGGTGGTGGACGAGGGCTACTCCGTCCTACAGCTGGAGATCACCAGGAGTCACAAGGAGAACGAGGACTTGAAGAAGAAGCTGCACCTCATCGAGTCTATCATCGTGCGGGGCAACGCGGCGGCGGCTGCCGCGGCCGCGGCGGCAGACGGCGCGGTGCAGGCGGCGTCGTGCGCAGAAGATGCGGCGCTGAAAGGAGACGCGGAGAAGACGGTACAACGCAACCCGCTTCTTATCGTCTGTGCTTTACAACATGCAACACACGCATGCAATGCATGTTATTTTTGACTCATTATCTACGATAACGATACAAGGGTTTTGATCGTAGATATACTATATATGTGCGGTTAACCCAATCTGCATTTAGAAACCCTCAGCTTCTCCTGAGACATTAGATTATAATCTGGTATGTTGTCAATCTGGTGTGTTACTAATAATCGAACATAAAAAATAAAAAAAAGGACATAAATTAATCATTAATAAACTTCAACCAGTTGTAATAGCCCACCTTTCAGTGGCATTATGGAGTTAAAAAAAATATACACTTTTGCAGCAGAAGTGTGCAACAGAATATTGTTATTACATTGATTCTGTAGTTTGTCTTTTACCCCTCAAAAATTCAATTTTGCACTCAATCTATTTGTACTACTTTCTTTCTTATCTGGTAGAATAATGTCGAAAACAGCTACAATAACCCATAATAGAGATATTATACATTATGGGAGGGTGAATGTCTGAGGGTGAATAAACCATTTAACTATAAAGCAGTTTCTTGCAATTTCGAATATATGGCAACTAATTCCGACAGGTGTTAGTTGTCATCAACCATCAATCTCGCATATAGAGTTCTGTATTTACATGGGTCTTTTCGGTTTTTGTAATTAAGCTGTCTCCATGCTGTTATATATATATTTGAGATTATATATTGTCTCTGGTTCAGCTGCCGGACGTGGTGTTGATCAAGGATGAAGACTCGGATGCCAACGACAGTTTAGAGGAAGGTGCGTTCACAATCACCGTCTTGCATCATAAAAACGGCTTCTTGTCAATAATGCAGATAGCGGCGCTGGATCTTTTAACCTGTGTGTCTCTGTTCCTCTCTACGCCGGTCTCTCTCTCTCCCCGTCCGTCTCTCTTATTCTACCCGTCTCCCCCTCTGCCTGTTGCTCAGCCTCTACCTCCCTCTATTCCTCCTCCTCTCCCTCTACCTGTTTCTCTGCCTTTACCTCCCTCTCTTCCTCTACCTCCATCTCTCTCTGTCTCTCTCCTTCTTCCTCCCCCTCTCCTTCTACATCTACCTCCCTCCCTCCCTCTAACTTTTTCTCTGCCTCTACCTTCCCATCTCCCCCTACCTGTCTCTACCTCCCTCTCTCCTGCTCCCTGTCTTTCTACCTCCCCCTCTCCCTGTCTCTCTGCCTCTACCTCCCTCTCTCTCTCCTCCTCTACCTGTCTCTCTGCCTCTACCTCCCTCTCTCTCTCCTCCTCTCCCTGTCTCTCTGCCTCTACCTCCCTCTCTCTCTCCTCCTCTACCTGTCTCTCTGCCTCTACCTCCGTCTAACTCTCCATCATCTTCCAGTCACCGAAACATCAGAGGACGGGCGAGCGACGAAGCACAGCCGGAAGAGGAAGAGACCCTGGCCGGCAGGAAGTGAGGTGGAAGGTGATGACCACAAGCCGTCTTCGGACCCACAGCAGCAGCAGCAGCAGCAGGGAGGGGGCAGGAGCCCCGGGGGTGGGCCCTCCGTAAGACCCAGGGCGGGCCCCCAGTACAGCCTGGCCTCCCCCGGCAGCGAGCCAGGCTGCTCCAGCCTTTCCGGGGGGGGGGATGAGACGGCCTGTTCCTACACCCAGCACCCCGACCACCTACCCCACCCGGCCATGGGGGGGCACTACGGGGCCCACGGGGGCCTGGACGACGCCTCCCTGCTGGAGGGCCGGGGGGAGCTGGACCTCAGCCTCCTGTGGACCAAGCAATCCAAGCAGCCGTACACCGCGCCCTTCCAGCCCCACGAACACTACGACACCGGCAGCGACGCCTTCGGGCTCAAGCTGATTGGCGTCACCGGCTCTATCACCAACGCCACCGCCGATGGTGCCTCGGCCGACGGCGGCCATCTCTCGGAGGGCAGCAGCTCGGCGTTCGACTTCGAGGACTGCAACGGCGGTAGCTTCGGTGCATACCGCGGGGGGGCGGGGTCTCAGCTGCCGGGCGGCGGCCTGCTGCCGGTGGGAGCGCGCGGGAAGCGCTACGTGTGCACCATGTGCAGCAAGACGTACGCCACGTCGCAGAACCTTGAGGTCCACATGCGCATCCACACCGGGGAGCGGCCCTTCAGCTGCCCCCAGTGCGGCAAGAAGTTCACGCAGTCGGCCCACCTCAAGTCCCACCTCAGCGTGCACTCGGGCGAGCGCCCCTTCACGTGCGCGCTCTGCTCCAAGAGCTTCATTGTCAAGTACAGCCTCAAGCTGCACATGAAGAAGTACCACGGCACGGGCTGAGCCGGCAATTGCGAACCACGTGCAGCCGCCCGGCAGGATTACGTTTTAAGGTGCTTGCACACCGCCGCGCAGCAACCGCCCTTATAACCGCCTCGCTGCCGGAGGGTTCAGCGCGGCGGTGTGAAGGGCCAGGCATTTTCAAAAGAGGCTGGTGCTGCTGCTGCCACCGGGCGGCTGCCGCAGAAAGTCTCAACACGGGGAAAGCTGAGCGGTAGGGCAAAATCTGTGCGCGTTCACATGGGCGGCAACCGCTTCCTGGTTTTCAGCCGCTTTTGTAACCGCCTCCCCTCTGCCGCCCTTCCCTCATTGAAATGAATGGAGGCGGCGAGTTGCCACGTGGCGGTGTGAAAGCAGCTTTACGTTCAGAGAACTGTGGCACGGAGGACTAGCTGGCTCACAGACTGTTTGATAGCTGTGGTGGCTAGCAGGAGGGATTGATTTATTCTGTTAAAGACTGATGTTGTTAGAGGTTTGAGAAAACTCGGAGGAATGTCTCGTTGTGACACACTGGTCCGGTGGTCCGATCCAGACGGCGAGCTGTCGTGATTACTTTCTGTTAAAAGGCTAATGTTAGCCTTGGTTTATTAGCAGTTGGAAAAATCACGGCAGCACTACCCTCCTAATAGACACTTTTCCAGTAAGCTGTGTTCCAAAACATAGATGATGCGTTTCCATGCAAAGTTTCTATGTTTTTTTTTTAAAATGTAGCCTTTTACCTTTTTTTTTTACATAATGCATTTCTCATTTTTGGATTTAAATACTTTTAATGTAGATTTCTATATATATTGGCACCCACATCATCTCTATAGAGAACTTGTGTTGATCAATTTTATTCTAGCAATACTGACGTTTCTTGTCAAGAGTTGATTTTAAACCAATTGTTTTCCGAGAAAGTAAGTTAAACACCTGTGGTGCCTTGTTTAACTAGCATTCATCTTGGTTCTAAACGCCAGCTTATTCGGCGACTGAATGCAGAGTCCCGCATTCAGTTCATCCACCAAATAAGTGTTTGGAGCCAAGATGTCTGCCGATTGAACAAGGCCTGATGCTGATTGGTAGAAGCAGTTGGTTGCGTTTGAGTGTTCAGAGGTCATATTGGAATCTATACGTGATGTTCAGGGACGTCGTTCCTGCCACTACAAGAACCGTGTATTGTTTTTTCCTTTTTATCCGTCCAGGTTAATAAAGTATAATCAAAAAGTTGTATTTAATATGCCAAATACTTCATTTTTTCACCTCCTCTTACTGTCTGACACACTCACACTCAATTAAATTTGTATTCAAGTACAATTTTCATGAAGTAGAACCACAGTGTGGCGGTTTCAGAGATACCTTACCATATCATTACTTCACCGCACACACGAGAAATAGAGATCACAACTATAACTGCTCAATGGATTTTCATGTTTATAATATTAGACAGTTTGTAGGGAGAAAGAGATTCAAAATTTTGGCTCTGAGGATTTTCAATAAGAGTTTACACACACACACAAACACGCTGCTTGTTGGCCCACTCACTGTATTTAGAGGTTTATTTACATGTTTACTATGATGTACAACTATGATGCAATTGTTTATTTAGCTTATGGGTGCAGGGGTCATGAGCACCATGAAATACTGAACATCAAGTATTTGTAAAAAGCTACATGGCTGTTTGACAGCTTTTCCATCCACCACTTTCTAGAGTCATAAATTATGTCGACTTCTATGTTTTCACATTTTATTTAATTGTTTATATCTTATGTACTTCACATGTTTCTATATTTGTAATGCCTTACAACTCCGTTTACAATTTTACATATTTTATTAAATTCAATAGATGTTGCATTTTATTTAATTGAATAATTTCTCCCTGGACCAATAAAGTAATCTTCAGGAATAGTAAATCATCCACGTAGTAAAGTAAAACGCAGCGCAGTATCGTCGCGCATGCGTACACCGGGCCGGGATCCTTCCGTTGCTTCACTTCCTGGTTAGACTAGGGGGGCATTGTTTACTTCCGCTGGGGGACACATCATTAAACTGTCCATACCGTCGCGGACCAACCACGGACACCCCTTAGTTAAGATAAGTGTAAGATTACCTCGGCCATGAACAAGACGTCCACCCCGGTGGAGCTGCACGCCCAGCTGGCCTCCATCATGGAGGTGCTGGCCAACGCGGCCGTGGCGGAGATCTGCGAGCTGGTGGACAATGGCTACGCCGTCCTGCACCTGGAGATCTCCCGCGGCCACAAGGAGAACGAGTCTCTGCGGCGGAAGCTGCGGCTCATGGAGCTGAAGGTGGCCCGCGTGTCCGCCCTGCGCTCCGCCGGGGTCGGCAGCTCCGTCTTCGCGAGCAGCCGCGCGCGGGCGTCCCACCTCGGCCACGAGCTGAGGCGGCACCACGGGGGTGAGTGTTTGGACCGGGGAAGCTGTGATGGTTGCAGTGGCTAGACCAATACCATTCCGGGGGGGGGGGGGGGGGGCGGGCTGGACTCCAAAGACCCGGACCCGAGTTGAGGTGCCTATGCTGGGGGTCTGCTGGAGAGATGGTGTGGGTAGGTTCCCTGTTGCCTTGCGTGGCTGACACCGCCGTCAGTGTGTGAATGGGTGAATGTTGGGCGATGTTGTAAAGCGCTTTGAGGGGCCACTGGTTGGAAAAGCGCTGTAAAAATGCAGTCTGTTAACCATCTACCTGTGGTTCTAGGTGAGCTGCCGCGCGTCACCGCCCAGGTGCCGCTCCTGTGCGGAGACCCCGAGGCGTCCGGGGACACGGGGCAGGATAGCGTGCACAGAAAGGTACCGGGGTCACCTTCTGCTGCCTTCACCGTGTGTAGGGTGTTAATATACTACAGGCATCACACCACCATCATGTGAACTGCGTCGACGCCTTTTGCCCAGGATGAGAGCGATAATACACATTACCTGAGTCACCTTGAACTATTCACATGGCTGGGATTGGTCTGGTCTGCTTATGACAGCCGCTGAAATCGTGGTCATTATAACCTGTAGGACCGCTCAGGGTTCCAAGTGGCGACAGTAGCTCAGGAGGTAGAGCAGGTGGACGGTAACCGGAAGGTTGCCTTTTCGAGTGTGAAGGTGTCCCTGAGCAAGACGCCTTACCCTGACTGCTCCTGACGAGCTGGCTGTCGCCTTGCTTGGCTGACACCGCCGCTGTCGGTGTGAATGAACGGTTGTATGTCGCTTTGGATAAAAGCGTCACCAAAACCCCCTGAATGTAAACGTCTCGGTCGTTCTCCCCAGACGTCGCCGGAGAACCCCGTCAAGCTGCAGACGCCCGTCATCAAGGTGGAGAAGGAGGATGAGCCCTGGCAGCAAGGCAGTGAGTCGACGCACGCCGCTCTTCACCCGCTAGCACCCACAGCACCCTATTCTACATCACTATACTCATAGATTCGAGGATGATGGGGGGGGTCCCCATAAATATAAAGTCACCCGAACAATTCTGTCACATGAAACAGTGCACCCTCGCACTACATCCATAATGGAGCTAGGAACCGTTTATTTGGTATACAAGTATCATATATAGTATATTAGTATGACCTTTGAGGGTCCTTCTTAGCCTACGTCTTCATGTCTCCACATCAAGCACTGCTATTATTACTTCCACGGTAACAAAAGAGGCGCTGAATGTAAACTCTGGCTCCTCCCCTCTGGGTTCCAGAAGGTTTCCAGGACGACGTCCTTCACAACAACGACCCCGACGCAGAAGCCCTGCTGCCACCCCTCGCCAAACAGGAAGTGGAGACCAAGAAGGACGCGGGCGACGGGCCGTGCTCCTGGGACGGCCCGTCGCCCGCGGCCCCCCTGCCCGCCCTGCGGCCCCGCCCTGAGGGCAGCCTGGTCCCCACGGCTGACGAGCGGGACGCGGGCGGCTACGACTGCATGCTGTACGACGAGGAGCCCCCGGCCCGGCCCCGCTGCCCCCTGCTGCCCGGCCCCGCCCCCGAGGAGGAGGAGGAGGAGGAGGAGGAGCCCGGCTGCTCCTACGTCCTCGGCCCCGGCCGGCTGGGCGTCCCGCCGCCTTCTGACATGCCCCTCCGCTTCCCCTTCACCCTCGGCGACGCGGCCGGCCCAGAGCCCCCGCCGCACGGCCCCAGGGCGGCGCCGCTGTCGTCCGCCGGCGACGACGCAGCCGGCAGGAAGGAGGTACCGGCGGTGGCGAGCGCATTCGTGCTGCAGGACGACTGGGACGGCTTCGGCGGCGGCGGCGGCGGGGGCGGGGCCTACAGTACCCGCGACGACCCCGCCGAGGGGAAGACCTTCATCTGCAGCTTCTGCGGCAAGACGCTGGCGTGCCTGAAGAACCTGAAGACGCACATCCGCGTGCACACGGGCGAGAAGCCCTTCAGCTGCCCGCTGTGCGGCAAGCGCTTTTCCGACTCCAGCAACCTGAAGCGCCACCAGAGCGTGCACACGGGCGAGAAGCGCTATGGCTGCGTGCACTGCGGCAAGCGCTTCGCCCAGTCGGGCTCGCTCAAGGTGCACATGAGCGTGCACACGGGCTGCAAGCAGTTCACCTGCCAGTACTGCAACAAGACCTTCATCTCGGCCAATCACCTGCGGCGGCACGTGGTGCTGCACGGCGCCGACAAGCAGCTGCCCGCCATGTTCCAGTGACCCCTGACTGACCTCGCAAGGGGGGATTTTAAAAGCCAGTCCACACCTGGCTTGGACATACAACATGGGAGTACTTTTTTGCGAGGTGCTGTACGATGGTTGTTAAATGATGCTTTCTCAATGATCGGGATTAACGGATCAAAACGTCCGCACGCCTCGGAATCCCCCCGTCAGAGCTGGTCAGTGTGGCCCGGGAAAGGGAAGACTGGGGCCCCCTGCTGGAGCTGCTGCCCCCTTTCCCGACCCAGGGTGAGGAACGTCTGGTGTTGACGGCTCCGCCTATACCAAGCCAGTAGCGACCCGTACCTTATGGCGCTTTTCCACCGGAGGATGCGGTTCGGTTTGCCTCAGTCCGGTAGGGAGGGGGCGGTATAGCCCAGCTCATAGGCAGCTACCTAAACACCGTGACATCTTAGCAGCACGACACAGTGTAGCCTGCTCAATAAAAACAATGGAAAAGAGGAAGGCGACACATTAAACCAAGAGCTACCATGGAAGTCGTCCAGCAACAGTTTCGGAACGTCTCCACCTCCTTGTTCGCCGTTTTGTGCGACATGTCCATTGTCCAGAATAATACCTCGCGGGTACTTTTTGTTTGTTTTTATCCCCATGTCGCCTGGAATGACGATTCTGTCGACCAATCAACGGAGGGAGCGTGTAGCCGAGTGTGAAACGAGTACGGCTCAGTTCAGGTCACGTCCACTTTTGGCGGTGGAAACGTGAACCGTGCCGCACCTTTGCGAACTGAACCGAACCACACCCTCCGGTGGAAATGCGCCATTAGAACCAGCACCGGTTCCACAGGACGCTTCAGGGGACGGTTGAAACGTACCACTTAGACTTAAAGATGCAGTGTGAAGGCTCGAGTTGCATCGAGCAGAACAGACTCGGAAGAAATAGAAATGTTGTTTTTAGTAGTGCATTATCCCATGAGAATACGAATCGTGTTGTGACCCTAGAATGAGCCCTTTATATCCACACAGGGGGTCCGCCTCCACGGAGCCCGCCATGTTTCTACAGTAGCCCAGAATGGATCAACGGCTCCAGAGACTGTTTTTATAATCGCTATCTTACTTGTAAGTTATGATCTATAGTTTTTACAGACTTAACGAGTACATACAATTTATAAATCTTGTCAATCTATAGTGGATGATGACATCATTTTGGACGTACCAACTGGCACCCGTAGCTTCTCCTCGGCCCTTGGAAAGGGAGAGATGGGTGGAACAGTCTTGCCAGATTGGGTAGGAAATCTAGCCCAATCTGGCAACACTGGTGGGGAAGGGGGTGTTAATTACCTCATCGCTAGCTGCCCCTCAATTTACACACTGCACCCTTAATAGTGTGTTGGACATTCTAAATATACTCTTTAAACCAGGCTGAAACCCTACAGTCTTTGTTAGCCTATTTTCCTGTCTGGGATTAATAAACTCTCTTTTCAAGTGCCAACTAACTTATAAACCACAATAATGTTTCGTTAACATTTATTTTTACATTTAGCAGCCGCTTTTATCCATAGCGATTTACGTTGATAAGTACATTTTTCAGAAGGAGAAACAATATCACTGTCGGTACGGTAAGGATGATCATAGAACCAAGTGCCAAGCACTAACAATCGCTAGGTTCACCCATTCCCCGTACACAACAGAGATAGCTAGGATAAGATGCTACACAATGCTAAGTACTATTTGTATGTGCCAGGACGTAAAACATGCAATAAACATTAAACCACAAAGAGGTAGCCACAATGAACGCAAAGGCATCTTTGACGTTTTCTCCTCACTGACAACGAAGGCTGTACTGGGATCACAAACCTCAGGATGAACCACACAAATCAAACTTGACGTATCAATGTCCCCGTTCTACAGCGCTGGTGTACTATGAACAGGACGACGTACACACATGTCTTCAATGCCTTTTTTTAATTACCAAAACATCCAGAATACAATTCACGGTAACACTGACAATAGAATATATATTACACAGTACTTAAACCATATATTCCCAAATATTTTCATACATTTTGACAGCACTATTCTGTGTTTAATATGTCATTAGTGGGCAACTCCCATCGTTAGTCTTTTCCAATTCGTTTGAAGTATGGAATACAAAAAAGTAAATTCGGAACTTAACGTTACAGTGCTTTAAGAATAGACATACATTTATAAAAAGGGTAGTTAAAACATCTAAAAGAATTTCAAAAAGTGCTTTCACAAGCAGACAAGTACCACATTTCCATCTTTGGGAGCCAAAACAAAAGAATGAAATATGTCAATTGTACACTGTTTCCTTGAACAGTAAATATATCACATCGTTGGCCTAAAGAGGCTAAAGCTTACATGTATGAGTCACTTAAAGCCCATACGAGGAGCGGTTTCCAGGATCGATAAGCTAAAAAAAAACTAAATTTCTTATAAGCTCAATTTTTCTTAGCCCCTCCCACTAGTAGAGAGGACTGCATTATGCCACTAATGATGTCACTGGACAGTGGACAGTATTTGAATGGCTTATGACTGATCAGCCAGCACCTGTGGCTTGGAGGATCAATCAGCACCCAGGGCATCCAAAACATTTAGATTTGGAGATTACATTATTTTGACTCCCTTGCAAACTCAAGCTGTTCCTAGGGACTTTAAGGACATCGCATTTCTATAAAAGTGAAGGCAATTCTGAAATTATCTAGATATATCAGATATAGAGATAGATACCAAAAACACTTAAGTCACAAATGCATATAAAAACATTGCATCAGGTTTGACAAACATCCACTTTATATTTTTTATATTATCCTACTGCGTGCATTCACAGTAGGCCTACTAGCCTTTATCCAGCCCCTATGAATCCCAAACGTGCGCACATGAATCACGGCCCATTTCAAATGCAGCGCGCACATTCAATCAATCCTGCCGGAATGTTAGTTTTCTCAATTCTCCTCCAGAGATTTACTGGGTTGGCTGTGATATGAGGTGAGGCTCATCGATTACATAGCCATTTCATTAACGTTGAATCCGTTAACAATGAAAGGTGGCACTTTGAGAAGACTCAATATGATCGCAACATTCTTCAACAGGAATGTAATCTGGTTCAGATGAACCGGATCAAATCTAGATCTAACCCACACCATAACTTGGGTTGTGTCTGAACGAACCAGATGCAGAACCAATTACATACACCCCCCGACATTAAAGTATAAAAGTATATAAGGGTATATAAAGAAAGGAGTGAGCTGTGCTTTCAGCGACTGATAGCACACTTCACCCCTCCCTCGGTCGAACATCCTACAAAACCTGGCGTAATCTGAGGCCCCGACATGATTAAAGGTTGAAATTCCTTCTGAACCTGATTCCCCTTAGGCTCAATTCATCTTGAGCCGACCTTCACGCAATTTTTCCTGACGAAAACTGTTTGTTTATCGGGATACTTAATCATTTGCGGACAACACAACATTAAAATGTGCCTTTTACAAAAAATGCTGGTGGATCAGAGTTCCTCTCAATCTACCCAGTCACTAAACAGCTCACAGTTTATGTCTACCAGAGGTGGCTTACGTTTAGTTAACGCTGGTTCAATATATAGTGAAGAA
Source organism: Pollachius pollachius (assembly GCF_949987615.1). Lineage (NCBI taxonomy): Eukaryota > Metazoa > Chordata > Actinopteri > Gadiformes > Gadidae > Pollachius > Pollachius pollachius. The sequence continues at coordinate 9,344,053 of NC_136947.1, read as the reverse complement.
TATATAAATATAAATCTTTCAGAAGGGGATCAAACAGTCACTTTGCCAGACCGGGGTTCAACGAGTAAGTTCCAGCAGTATTAACAGCTGACTCTCATCACCTTCTTTATGACGGTCTGTTCCCCACCAGCTGTCATGGTGATTAGCCAAAAGAAGCTCAACCTACCAGCCTACCCAGTGGACTGCTCCTAAACTGGTAGGCTGATCCATTCATTATTCATTTGGGTTGACATTTCCTACTTGTGATATCACTAAATTGATTAAGAAATAGCTTGTGGTCCAATTGGTGCCAATAACGATTGACAGTTTGTAACAATAAACTAGTTAACTAGCAGGATATCATCCCCATGATAATATTTTCTTGGTTTCATCAGGCTGGCAGAAACCTGTAGGGTTGGGGTTTGAATCCTACAGGGCAGAATGCGCATCTCTGAAGGCACTGTCCCCTCAATGTTCTTCCAGCCGATGGAGGACTTAATGTGGACAGGTGTTGTCCGCAGGTAGGTCTGTCCTTGGAACCTATTCTGAGGCAGTAAGCCCCGCCCTCCTGGGGCACCAGGAGGGGTAAATTAAACACCCTAGATTATTTTAAAACTACAGACGCCCTGGCCTGCATGTTAGGATAAATTTCATTTTAAAAGGTTTCCCTTTAGGAGATATATATATAGAGAGTTATTGCTGTCTATTCAGATTGGCAAGAGTCTTGTCCAATCATCCACAATGCAGTCTAGGGAATCCTATTGGCTATCGTGAACAAAGGCACTTAGAAAGCTGAAGAGTTTTGTTACAAAACATTATACACAAAAACAAACATATCTCACCATTGGATATGGTTGTTGTTAGCGAAAGCTAGTGAAAAAGTCATGCTCATTTATTACCGTTTTCAGAGAGCTACCTGCGGAAAAAACGCTATTTCCGATAACAGTCCCAATTTTAGGTGCAGGAATGATGTTTATATTTTATTTTGGAACAAAACTCCTCATTCCTAGTTTTCTCAGGAAAAATATGGCACGTTAACCTTAGACAGGTAATGTTTACAGGTAGTTGAAGTAATATGGGTACTGGCTCTCTCAGCCAATACTGAACACTAAGTAGAACATAGTTAGTAGTAACTATTCAATGCTGCTCTTCATCAACATCTGGACCTGATTCTCTTTAGGATTAGGTTTACGTTTTTCTTTCGTTCAGGGCAATATAATCCTGAAAGAATTGGTCACTTTGGAAAGCCCCCAAAAAGGCCAAGGTAATCTACGAATAGAATATAATGTACGACTTTTTAAAAAGTACAGAAAAAAAAGAGTTGCATCATCTTATCTGAAGCACTGCGAGCTCTGCAAGTTCTGGTGACTTTTTGTTATCGAGTGAGACCAGCGAGGTCAAAGTTTAACAAACGAATAGTCTCAAACTGGAGTCAATTATCGGCCATATTTGAAGAACAGCCTTTTGTTTATAAGGCCCCCATTTTATGGGCAACAATCGTTATATTTATTTTTTAATAAATATGTTTTAATTCATAGATAACCATCTGAAGTCCTTACGGAGCTCGCGTCATTCTTTTAGGTGCAACTCACATGCAGATAATTCATTCAAATATAATAAAATACTCTAAATCTTGTATCTCCCACATTAACTCCAATCCCAGTTTTTACTTGAATACTCCATAGATAGTTGCATCAATGTGTGTGCGTGTGTGGGGGGGGTTTCCGTGGACGACGCCCGTGTCTACTCATTCTTCGAAGTGATATCCTGTAAAATCATAAAACAAAAAAGTTATGAATTGATAATGGGCTTTGATCAAATTAAAGTGACACAATCTACCCATCATACATCTGTGGGGACACTCCCACCTGTGATGTCACTAATGGGTAGATTTTTCATCACCCCTGGTGGTAAATCAACTGCAGTGGCCACTCAACGCACTTCACAATATCGCCTAACATTCACCCATTCATGCACAAACTCACACACTCACACTGGTGGTAGAATATGGGGTCCTCTAAGTACTGTATGCTGACTCACCTCTGTCTTGGCTGTCCTCCATCCGCCCATCGGTCCCATCTTACTGAAGACTAGAAGAAGGGAGGCTCCATTAACAACACAGAACAAAAGCCGTAGGCTAGCCACGCTTTAGCTTCCAGATTAAGCATGGTGGCTGATTCACACAAAGTGTGATTCACACAATGTTTCAACACTCAAGCTGCCCAGTAAAACCAATCTTCGACTGGTGTTGACTGGGAGCTGCCCAGTACAACCCCAGTCTTCTACTGTTGGACAATGGGAGAAGCCCAGTACAACCACAACATAAAGGTGTCATTTAAGAAAAACCTTGTTCTACTTACGCATGAAGGCCAGGATGGTGATGAGCGCAGCAGATGCTGCTGCCCACAGCAACGACCTGCGGGGCAGAAAGTCGTGCTGATCAGTGTCCGATCGAAGTATTGATTATCAGACCATGAGGACCTCCATGCAGAACGAGCATATGCAGAGCGTTCAAATGCTGGTGGCTAACTGTTGGTTCTATCTTCATCGAGAGAAAGCCTTACCAGGGGAAGAGGGAGGAGCAGATGAAGAAGGTGAAGAGGAAGCTGAGCAAGGATTTCATCGTCGATGAACCTGACACACACACACACACACACACACACACACACAGGTCAGCTTCCAGTACACCCTTCTGTCTATATATCAGTCTCCCTGTCTCTATCGTTTCAGAATGTCTCTATAGCTCTGTCTGTGTCTCTTTATCTCTCTATGTCCCTCTCTCTGTCTGTCTGTCTGTCTGTCTGTCTCACTCACCTGTCCGTCTTTCTGGTGAGGAACAGCAGCTGTTACTGTGAAAGACCAGAGGAGTAGGCGGGACTTCAGACAGGCCACCCAGTGATTGGGTGAACTGCTCCTGTGAGTGACAGGTCTCAGTGCAGATCTCCTCCTGGAAGAGGATCCGGGGGGGAGGGGCCTCCTTCTCTGGTGGGGAGATTATCTCGCTGTGGTCTGGAAGGGAGGCAACAAATAATCAGAATTTTTTATGCGAAATGTAACATCATACTATGTTGTTTACAGTAAAATACACTAAATTCGAAACTGAGGTTTTCGATAGACATAACTTGATCAAAATGATATTGGTGGATTAAACTTCATGCTATGGTGCTTCCATTAAATACACTGCGTTAAAACTTTTAAATTGTGGGAATTTAACATACTTATGCTTACAGCAAAATACAATGAGTTAAAACTGTGGTTTTGGACCTACATTTCTCATGGAATTGAACACTGAACTACTTTCGCCCGCCAGGTCTTTTTGACCGCCGTTTTGTGCTGTAGTTACACCAAGTCGGTGGACTTCACTACACTGCTGCTAGAGTGAGGTCGACTGACTTTTGACAGGCATTCGACAAATCAAAAACAAGATTATCTACCTAGACTGTTTAAGTGTTTTTTAATTAACAAGTATTATTAACATGCTTGCAATTATGCTTACAGTAAAATAACCTCACTTAAAAACTGTGGATGCAGCCAGACATCATTTTACACTACTGTGTAATTCTATATGAATAAAAAAAAGTTTATCTTGTAAACCTTTTTCACTTTACCTATAGTCAGAATCATTAACAGACAAGAAGCTTACAGCACTACAGCACTAAAGTGATCAGGTTCATTTCAATTAAAGCAAGCGGCATTAGCTAGCGGTGTGTCCCAGACTTGTTAGCTTGCGGCGTTAGCTAGTGGTGTTAACTAGCTAGCGGCTCTCCTCACCGTAGGTAAAACTGAAGGTGCTCTCAGGTTCTGGCGTGCTGAGGTCCATCCGGGTCGGTTCGTCGGCGTCGACGGCGCTTGTGAACACACCCCCGAACACCTTCTCGTCGAGCCACGTCTGACACGTCTCCGTCACGCCGCTGAGCAGGCTAGCTAGCGAGCGCCGGGAACGCCGCTTACGCCTGAACACTCTAGAGAGAGACAAGGGAAGGCCGGCTATTGGTACAGCACTGTCACATTTTACATTATGCATTTAGCTGACACTTTTATCCAAGGCGACTTACAATAAGTACATTTGTCAGGAGAAAGAGAAACAACAATATATCGCTGTCAGTACAGTAAGGATTTTCATAGAACCAAGTGCCAAGCACTAACAATCGCTAGGTTAACCGATTCCCCGTATACAACAGCTAGGATAAGATGCTACACAATGCGTTTAGAACGTAAGAAAGTCGACTCTGAGAGGAGGAGCACAAAGAGTTAACTCCACTACTTATTTAAAACTAAAAATAATATATTTGATATTCATTGAAGGCAACACACATTAAACTGCCAGTTGGTAGCAGATCCTTTTATTCCAGGCTACCAAGACAAAGAAATATACAAATATAATTGTAATTGCCAATAGAGATGGCAAAGGGTGTCTGATATGGCCCAATCATAAATCAAGTCGTTGATTGAAACCAGATCTTTCTTATTAAAATAACTGGTTTGAATAGTCTAGTATGTCAAACATTTGTGTTAGCATTTAATGACAGCTTGGCAAACCTGATGCTGAGGAGCTTAAAAATGTAAACAATGTGTCTCCTAGCAACACAAGCTGATGACATCACCCACTGGCTCCCGAAACACACACACACACACACACACACACACACACACACACACACACACACACACACACACACACACACACACACACACACACACACACACACACACAGGGCAGTGGGCCTCCAGGGGGCAGTGACCTCATCAGTGTGCTCCAGGCGGCACCTTGATGTCATCTGACTGAACGCTTTACCAGGTGTTTACAGAGTTACCTAACCCGCTGCACAACCCTTCGGTGCCTGTCCCCCTGGCTTCGTGTATGAAGTCATTTGTGCGACAGTGTGGCGCCCAGCCTGCTCATAACATATTTAACGCGAGGAAATCTTCTACTGGTTTCCACCAGTAGAAGACTTTGGTTGTACTGGGGACCTCCCAGTGTCCACCAGTAAAAGACTGTGGTTGTACTGAGCAGCTCCCAGTGTCCACCAGTAGAATACTGTGGTTGTACTGGGAAAATCCCAGTGTCCACCAGTAGCAGACTGTTGTTGTACTGGGCAGCTCCCAGTGTCCACCGGTAGAAGACTGGTTATACTGGGAAGCTCCCAGTGGCCACCAGTAGAAGACTGTGGTTGTACTGGGCAGCTCCCAGTGTCCACCAGTAGAAGACTGGTTGTACTGAGTGCTACTGGGTACTGGGTCCGTACTGGGACGGGGCCGGCTCTTAGAGGCTCCTCACCTGACCAGGTTCTCCTTGTAGGACACGTTGGTCTTGGAGGGGGTGAGGGAAATATTGCCCTGGTCGTCCCAGACCACGCTGTCCTCCCCCAGGACGTAGTAGCCGTTGGTGAGCAGGCGGCGGGAGCGGCGGCAGGAGCAGGGGGAGCCGCCCGCCGGGTTGGAGGAGTAGCAGGAGAAGGAGGAGTCGTCAGAGAGGAGCGACAGGTCCAGGCTGCAGGGGGGGCAGGAGGAGGAGGAGTGGTCAGAGAGGAGCGACAGGTCCAGGCTGCAGGGGGGGCAGGAGGACCAGGAGGAGCATCGTTGGACCAGACGGGCTGTAGGTGGGGGGCTCGTCGTTGATGTGTTCGCTGTAGGGTGTGTTTTATGTGTGCGTGTGCTTGTCGGTGCGTGTACTTGTGCGTGCGTGTGCTTGTGCTTGTGCGTGCGTGTGTGTGTGCAGGAAGAAAAACAACACTGTACCTCTGAAATGATTGGTCGGCCTGCGAGGGCCGCTGTTTGATTGGAGAACCTGGAGGAGGAGAAGAGAGTTGGCGAGAAGAGTTCAACAGGAAGTGAACATGAGTTCAACAGGAAGTGAACATGAGTTCAACAGGAAGTGAACATGAGTTCAACAGGAAGTAAACAAGGGTTCAACATTAAGTACTCCTAATAAAATCGTCCAATATCGATCGGGCTCTAGTGTGTGTGTGTGTGTGTGTGTGTTTTTGTGTGTGTGTGTGTTTTTGTGTGTGTTGGTCGTACTGGTGACGGCCCTGGAGAAGAACAGAGCCATGGTGGTCGGGAGCGGGCAACGAAGAGGAGGAGGAGGACTTCTTCTTCTTCTTCTTCTTCTCTGTCTGTAGAGGAGGAGAAACAAACAACATTAGAGACCCCCAGACTCCCAGCAAGAGAATAAGAAAAGGTGACTGCTAAAGCAGCTGCTGGTTGAACTCCAAACACCAAGAAGGCTTCCAAACGCTAGCTAGTTAGCTCGTTGCTACGTAGTTGTGGCTGGAACTCCGCCAACAGGAAGGCTTCCAACTGTTTAGCTAGATAGTAACACCTTCACACCCCGAATACCACACATAAACATTGTATGTTGTGTCACGTGTCAGTATGTACCAAGAGAGAGAGAGAGAGAGAGAGAGCTAACATCTTGATCAAAGTGCCAACATGGTTGTTTCTTCTGTGTCCTGATTAGAGATTATGGATTAGATTTAAACATAGGTCTCTCTTTCCTAACCTACCAGATTAGCCCCTGTGTTGACAGCCTTAGAGTGGTCTGCTTCCCACTAACCAGTCCAGCCACCAGAAGCTAACTGGTAAGGCTGGAAGAGACACAGAGGCCCAATTTATTCCTACTGAAGAGAAAAGGTTTGGTGTATTTTATATCCACATGCTGTCATGGCAATGGATTCATAAATCCCTCTGGGGCTCAACTAATAACCTATTTTATTGTAATATTTTATGATCATAAAAACTGTAAACTCTGTGTCACTGGAGCCAGAGTTTTCTAACGGGCGCGATGGGAAAGAGCCTTGGGAGAAATTCCGGAGAGGGAAGGAAAACAAGCGTGATGTGAGACGTCCTGTTAACCCCGTCCTGCCCTGGACACTTCACACACTAGGGATCAATGTTTTATATGTTATAACAACGTTCATATGATATTCATTTATAAAGCCATGCTAGGACTGTCGTCTAACAGTCTGCCGTCAACTGTTCAAACACCAAAGACCCAGCCAAAGACCCAACCGCGTTTGTTATGTAGACGTGTGTGAGTGTGTGATTGCGTGTGTCAGTGTGCGTGTGCATGTGTGTCACTGTCAGTGTGTGTGTGTGTGTGTGAGGGGGTGCATGTGTGTGCGTGTGTGTGAGTGTGTCGAGGGACTAAAACAGAGACTTCAGTGTTTGGAGAGGACTTTTGTCTCCCTTTGTCCCTCTTTCTCGCCCTCCCCTCCGCTTCCCTCCCTCTCCCCCTCACCCCCTCTCTCCCCTCCCTCTCAAATGTTTTCATTTGAATTGCAACTTCATCCATAACCCCTCCCACCAACCGACACACACACAGACACACACACACACACACACACACACACACACACACACACACACACACACACACAGGTCAGTCTAAGTACTGTACTGTACTATGCCTCTCTCACACCAGCAGCAATGATGGGGGCATTGCCATGCCAACAAGGCCCATCATATCAAACGCTGGTATGTGTGTGTGTGTGTGTGTGTGTGTGTGTGTGTGTGTGTGTGTGTGTGTGTGTGTGTGTGTGTGTGTGTGTGCGCAGGGCCCCAAGGGTCCCCCAACTGAGAATAGAACAGATGATAACGAAACCAACAACCGAGCATGTGACTCTTCAGAGGTGATCTCATAACATGGTGATCTCACCTCATAACATGGCCGACACAACAGCCACAGCGACCAGAATGTTCCAAGAGTCAAAGCCTTACTTTTGGATTTAAATCAATATTATAATGGTTTATACAGATTGGTTTATTATTGAAGTCACTGATTGTGATTGATCGAGTGACACTGATTGTGATTGATCACGTGACACTGGTCACAATGTGCTGTAGTTTGAGAAACATGTTGTGGCTTGTTCTTAGACTCACTAGAAACAAGTCACAAACCTCACAATAGCGCAAGGTTCCTGCGGAAGTAATCGAGACGTCATGCTTTATCTTCTCTCTGCAGCCTTTAGCTGAGAAACTGTAAATACAACTGGATAACGTCATTTTTCACAGTTATTAAATATACACACAGAATGTGATACAATATATGTCCAATTTAATGTAGCATCGGCCCTACACTATAATATAGCTAATATTTCGATAATGAAAGATATATGGTCCTATAAATCCTGAAATCTATAGGACAAATATTCATGCATTTATGATGCATCATAATAAATAAAATCCACTGGACAAATATTAGGACTGATTTCAATTTAAAAAAAACATGCAATGAGGATTTGCGTTAACTGGGGGTGCCTTTCTCGACACCATCCTAGCATACGGCAGGTGATGATGTTGGAGGAAGACGCGCTGCAGGAAGAGGGGCGCGGGGCAAACCATTCGTCTGCACCCCCATCTCCCCGCTGTCATCACCCCAAACCATTCCTCTGCAGTCTACTCTGCATCCCCATCTCCATCTCACCGGTACCCCGAAATATCAGAACTAATATCCTGCATATACCACAGCGTCTACATCCACCAGCAACATGGATGGGACCAATCTTAATCGATTAAAAACACCACACCACACGCACCAAAGTATTATGAGTGCAATGGACTGTTCCACTTTGCACGCAAATACAAGACAATGCCCCAACGCTGAAGTAACTGTAAAGTGAAAATTAACCATTTTATTTATTTTTAACTGCACAAACATAACCACTAGTCGAAATTCACCCAATAATAAATCCACGCCCCCAAACTATGCATTGTATTCCACGCCTTAAAATAACAATCTGCGCTTAATCTACTGATCCTTATAAAACCAAGCAGAGGAAGAGGAAGCTGTGAGCGCCTCACCGCGTCGCCCTCTCCGAGTCTCCGGGAAACCAAAGCGCCGACTTTTAATAAACTCGTTGTACTTTAACGGTGGGTCCTTCCTCTGATGTAGGCCACTTTGTGTTGTGACAGACCAGGGTAACGGAGGACTCGATGTGCCCGACAGCCCCGCCCACAGGGGAAATACCAGAGCCAGGGTGGGCGGGGCCGAGAGACCCTGCTCGACCACCAGACCCGGAGTGGGCGGGGCTCGGAGACCCCGCTCCACCTCGTCACGTGGTGCAGGGGCCACAGCTGAGAGCTGACGTCATACACTCGATTAGCTTCGTTATATTGTTGACGAAGTCAATGTCCGCGATAGATTGATACGTCTAATCGGGGTATTTTAGAATATCGAAATCAATAACTTAACGGCTAATATTGGTGATTCCTTGCCAGCGAAACTTTTAAAGACAACTGACAAAGTATATGGTTACTTGACAAAAAAGTACATAATTAGTAACAAACTTAACATATACGTATATACAAACTAGACATTAGTATGTTTGTCAAGTACTCATTTGGAGATATTTGTGGGGAACAAAATGGCAAACAGATTCAAACTAAAAGTTAACTGCGGTTTGATACTGGAATACTAAATTGGAGCCATGATGACCAGCCCAGATTCCAGGCTGGTTTCTCAGTCTTAGCAGGGAGGGTAGACTGGCCTTTAAAAGTTTAACTCACCTTACTTAACCGGTGGAAAGCCTGACATCTGCCAGCCACATATTTACATTCATGCACCAGCCGTGTTTTTCAACTGAACACACATTAACGATTCATGTACAACCTTTTATTTGGCATCAAAATAAGTGTAATATTATAAAAAAAAAAATACCCTTAATATCAAAATAACAAGAAAAAATAAAATTATATATATATATGCTCCTATTCACACACCGACATTCGTCATGACTCATGTCTGAAGATAAGAAAAACACATCAAGACCAACAGGGTACAAACAACAGTGGCCATTTTGAGAAACTTGCATTTAAGGATAATCAAGTATTTCCATTGTCCATTACACGACTTTGGGCCAAAAGCGGACCGATAAATAAACACTTCTGTACAAACAAACAGAAAACGAACAACCATGAGTGAAACAAAGATCTGATTCTGGTCAGTTGGCTGTTTTCAGCTGTAGGGTGGAGGAGATGAGCTATAGGACTTTAGGGTGGAGGAGGTGAGACGTAGGGCTGCAGGCTGTAGGGTGGAGGTCCTCAGCCGTAGGGCTGCAGGCTGTAGGGTGGAGGTCCTCAGCCGTAGGGCTGCAGGTTGTAGGGTGGAGGAGGTGGAGGTCCTCAGCCGTAGGGCTGCAGGCTGTAGGGTGGAGGTCCTCAGCCGTAGGGCTGCAGGCTGTAGGGTGGAGGAGGTGGAGGTCCTCAGCCGTAGGGCTGCAGGCTGTAGGGTGGAGGAGGTGGAGGTCCTCAGCCGTAGGGCTGCAGGCTGTACGGTGGAGGTCGTCTGTAGGGTGGAGGAGCTGGGGGTCCTCAGCCGTAGGGCTGTAGGTCGTCTGTAGGGTGGAGGAGCTGGAGGTCCTCAGCCATAGGGCTGCAGGCTGGCCTCAGGCGGGGCGGTGGCGTGCATGTCACGGGTCATGTTGTTCTTCTCCCTCAGCTTAGCCTGCAGCAGCGTGTGCTCCACCACGCCGATGCGGACGTCCATCTGCACCACTTCCTGACGGAGCTTGGTCAAACTCTGCTTGATCTTTACCACCGGAGCTGGACAACACAGCAGGGAGGAAGAGATTAGCCGGAGATGAGGCGGGAAGGCCCTGGGTCGCGGAGGTCATGGAGGTTCTGTTGCCTGCGGTGACCGGGGTCAACACAGAGACTAATGACACTCGTTACCAGACTAGTAAGGCTAGTTAGGCTCAGCCCTAAGGTCATTTTGTCTGTTTCCACCAGAGCCTGAGGAAGGATCTGTGTGTCTGAGGGTGGAGGTTCTGCTCTGGTCAGAACGCGCCGAGACACTGACCTCCGTCAGACATACTGCTGCCCTTCTCTTCCATCTCCTGCTTCACCTCCTCCAACTCCTCGCTCACCTGCACACGCACACACACACACATCAGACAGACAGACAGACAGACAGACAGACAGACACATCAATAATAAACCCACCATTTGTCCTGTAGTGTGGTGTCCTGTAGTGTGCTGTCCTGTAGTGTGGTGTCCTGTAGTGTTGGGTCCTGTAGTGTGGTGTCCTGTAGTGTGGTGTCCTGTAGTGTTGGGTCCTGTAGTGTGGTGTCCTGTAGTGTTGGGTCCTGTAGTGTGGTGTAGTGCGGGTGGTGTCCTGTAGTGTGGTGTCCTGTAGTGTGGTGTCCTGTAGTGTGGTGTCCTGTAGTGTTGGGTCCTGTAGTGTGGTGTCCTGTAGTGTTGGGTCCTGTAGTGTGGTGTAGTGCGGGTGGTGTCCTGTAGTGTGGTGTCCTGTAGTGTGGTGTCCTGTAGTGTTGGGTCCTGTAGTGTGGTGTCCTGTAGTGTTGGGTCCTGTAGTGTGGTGTCCTGTAGTGTGGTGTCCTGTAGTGTGGTGTCCTGTAGTGTTGGGTCCTGTAGTGTGTTGTCCTGCAGTGTGGTGTCCTGCAGTGTGTTGTCCTGCAGTGTGTTGTCCTGCAGTGTGGTGTCCTGTAGTGTTGGGTCCTGTAGTGTTGGGTCCTGTAGTGTGGTGTCCTGTAGTGTGTTGTCCTGCAGTGTGGTGTCCTGTAGTGTTGGGTCCTGTAGTGTTGGGTCCTGTAGTGTTGCATCCTGTAGTGTGTTGTCCTGCAGTGTGGTGTCCTGTAGTGTGTTGTCCTGCAGTGTGGTGTCCTGCAGTGTGGTGTAGTGCGGGTGGTGTCCTGTAGTGTGGTGTCCTGTAGTGTTAGGTCCTGTAGTGTGGTGTCCTGTAGTGTTGGGTCCTGTAGTGTGGTGTCCTGTAGTGTGGTGTCCTGTAGTGTGGTGTCCTGTAGTGTTGGGTCCTTTAGTGTGGTGTCCTTTGGGTCTCACCTCTGCCAGCTGTCTGCTCTTCTCTGTGACTCCTCCACTGGCCTGCTGGTACAACTCCCTGGCCTGGAGAGAGATCCACAACATGCACTCTTCACACGTGCACCTATTTACATCTGGTTCTGGTACATAGCTAGTTTGGTGACCGCCTGGGTAGCTGGTTACCTGGCTAGCTGATAAACTGGCTAACTGTTAACATGGCTTACTGGTTACCTTACTAGCTGGTTACCTAGCTGCCCACCTGGCTAGATGGTTACCTGGCTTGCTGCACACCTGGCTGGCAGCCTACCTTACTAACTGGTAACCTAGCTAGCTTGCTAGCTGGCAACCTAGCTAGCTGGTTACCAGGCTAGCTGCCCACCTGGCTAGCTGGTTACCAGGCTAGCTGCCCACCTGGCTAGCTGGTTATCTGGCTAGCTACCCACCTGGCTAGCTGGTTACCTGGCTGAGCTGGGCCTGGGCGGCGCGGTAGTCCCCGATCAGGTGCTCCAGCTGGGTGTTGATGTACTTCTCTCTGCTGTTCACCTTCTCCAGGGTCTTCCCCAGGTCCTCCTGCAGCTTGTTGAGGTAGCCCTACACACACACACACACACACACACACACACACACACACACACACACACACACACACACACACACACACACACACACACACACACACACACACACACACAGTCAGTCAGTCAGTGATATATGCAAGGGGTTGAGTGACAGTCAGGAGACTAAAGGAATCCTTGCTTTTCAGTTCCACATGTAACTCACTGATGGGTCCATCGGGTGGCGCCAGAGACGCTATTAAAAAGAAAGCGCAGGATTCTGACTGATTCTGCACTAGCTGTAATGACCTTGGTGCTAAAGAGCTTCTGTGTTGTGTGTAGTATGGTTGTAAAGGAGGAGTAACTGATTTGGATTTACAGAGCGTTTCCTTTTGTGTGTGATGGTCACAACTGAACTGCAAATCTCCTGGATCCGTCGTCTTTTATTCTTATTGTAACACGTTCAAAGACGAAACACGACAACACATCCTCCCTCTGACCACTGTAGCGTATCGTTCCGAACAGAACCGTTTAACCGTGTGTGATCCTCTACTGGCCACCAGGGGAGCCGTACTTCACAAACACACAGGTGGGTCAGGAAGACGCCTGCTGACCGTCGTAATCATGCAGGAGCACGAGACTCTCCCTGGGGGGCCCTAACCATAACCCATGGAGAGGGGGTCTCCCGGGGTCAGGAGGTCACGGGCACTAACCCTGGCCCATGGGGAAGGGGTCTCCCGGGGTCAGGAGGTCAGGACCCACCTTGGTCTCCTTCAGCGAGGCCGTGATGCCGTCCCGGTGCTGATGCATCTGGTCCAGGTGGATCCTCCAGTCCTACACACACAGACACACGCACACACATACAGACACAAATTGATATATAGACACACACACACTGTATATACACAGTGTGTGTGTGGGGGGGGGGGGGGGGGGGGGGGGGTACCTTGTTGTCGGGGCGGATGGTGACCTTGAGCTGGGGCAGGACCCGCTCCACCTCCAGGGCCCACTCGGCTGCGTCCACACTGGCCTCCAGGATGGCCTCGGGCTTAGAGGACGGGTCCAGCTCCTGGAGCGCCAGCACAACACACACATACATTATTATAGACAATAACACACACACACACACACAATAAATACGAGTTCTTCTTATTGAGTCCAGCAATTTGTAATCCTCTAACACAGAGTCTATGAACATGTCCAAGGCTACCATAAATAAGTCCAACTAGCTTTGTGCTATAACCACCTTTGGTTAAAGCATGTATTAATGGCTGGCATTTTAACATTATTTCAAAGAAACACAGGTCCTCCATATACATGTCAAAGCAACAACCCACTTCCAGAATCACAGTGGTTTTTAAAAGATCATAAACAACAACAATGTCAGGAGTATTTGGAGAGTCTCTAAGAACACTTTCTTGGGAGTTATCATTTAAATGTCTGAACCAGTTAAGTTGTATTTTTTCGTTTGTATGTATTGTGCTTAGTCCATGTACTTTGCGTAGTTCATTCGCTGTAATGTCAACAATGCGATCGTGACGGGCAATGTATAGTCCTTTCACACACACACACAGACGTTATAGAGACTCACTCGGACCGCATAGTCGGCCTCTCTGGGCTTTCAATTCAAAACATTAGATACAAATAGAGTACATATCCCTCTAGTCAATATGTAGATTAAGTTTTTGATTTAAAATATATAAAAATATTATATGTTAGCTAGAGTCCGGTCTGAGGGAGGCGGGTATTGTGGGGAACTCACGCTGTGATTGGTCCGTGACTTGAGCGCGTCTAAGTCCATCACATGCTCCTCCTCCTCGTCAGGCTCCTCCTGATATAGAGACAACAGACTTGGGTCAGCTCCCAGCAGTTAGGGTCAGAGGCAGGGGTTAAGGTTAGAGGCAGGGTTAGGGTTAGAGGCAGGGTCAGAGTTAGAGGCAGGGCTAGGATTAAAGTTAGGGTTAGAGGCAGGGATTGATAAAAGGCACGAGTAGGGTCAGGTGTAGGGTCAGAAGCAGGGGTTAGAGATGGAGGCAGAGTTAGGATAAGAGGCATGGTTAGGCTTAGAGGTATCGACATGTTAGGGTTAGAGGTAGAGTTAGAGGCAGGGTTAGGATTAGCGGCAGGGTTAGGGTTATACGTAGAGGTAGGGTTAGGGTTAGAGAAAGGGTTCAGAGGTTAGGTTTAGAGGCAGGGTTAGAGGTAGGTTAAAAGGTAGGGTGAGGATTAGAGGTAGGGTTCAGAGGTTAGCATCAGAGGCAGGGTTAGGGCGTGAGGACGTACTATCATCTCCTCCTCTACTTTGCTGAGGGTGAGCTCTGCATCGTCCTCGATGACGGCCTCCTCCTCGGCTGCCTCTGTGGGGTAGCTCGGTCTGGACAGAGGAAACAGCGCTGTTTATCTATTATGGTCTGCGCAGTATTGGTAGTATTGTATTGGCATGTGTACTAGGAGTCTGTGTTCTCTGGTTGGTGTAGTTTAGCTTTGTGTAGTTGAGTGGGGTAATGTATTTGTGTGTCTAATGTTTTGTATGGTAGTATCCATGTTGTACGGTATGATACTAACGTTTCATGTTTTGTGTGGTGTTTGTCTATATGTAATGGTATGTGTATTGGTGTGTCATCGTGTACTTGTGTGTATTAACGGTTTATGTTTTGTGTGGTGTTCATCCATGTACAATGGTGTGTGTATTGGTGTTTCAGGGTGGACTGAGGTACTGGTACGGTGAGGGGGTGCCAGACCTTTTGAAGCTGAAGCCCCTCTTCTTCAGGGCCTGCTCGGCCAGGCGGTCCAACACGAAGCACACCTGTTCCCCACAGCCGGCCTTCAGCTTGTTGGGGGGGAAGTCAACCTTCACCCCCTAGACACACACACAGTCACACAGTCACACACAGACACACACACACAATTTACAACCCTGTGTCTCCATTACCTATAACTACGTTTCGAATATACAGTGGAAATATATATCGCTTGAACAGAACAGAATACAAAACGGCGGTGGCGACGGGGGCGGGGCTTACGAAGGCGCGCAGCTCGGCCAAGATGTTGGACACGGTGGCGTAGGGCTCGTCATCATCCTGGGGCGCGGGGAATGGGCGGCCCGCCACGTTGATCAGCCACGACGCGATGGCCGTGAACAGGAAGAACTGCTCCCCTGGGTTGGACGCTACGTACGGGCTTGACACAAAGTAGTGCCTACAAGAACACGATAGAGGACGTCAGGGGGGACATCAAACTTTTTGGTTTGTTCAAGGTGACAGGATGTTAAATGGTAAACAGACTGCATTTATGCAGCGCTTTCCTAACCAGTGGCCACTCAAAGCGCTTTACAATAATGCCTAACATTCACCCGTTCATTCACACATTCACACACCGACGGCGGAGTCAGCCAGGGTCACTTCGACACTCCGCTAGGAGGACCCAGGGATCGTACTAGCAACTTTCCGGTTACCAGCCCACCCCATCTATCTCCTAAGCCACATATGTCGATCCCATTTTGATGGTTGTTGATCCGTGAAGATGAGACCAGAAATAGAAGTACGATGTAGATGTACCATCGTAAACGTCCTTTACGAAACTACATTATTAATAACGATGAGAAAGTACGATGCTATTATATTATTACTTCCTAGGACCCTACAATACTTATAATTATGATAAATGATAATATGATATTATTAGTTCCTATGACACTACAATAATAATGGCACTAAATTATTAGTTCCTAGAACAACACAATATTTATAATGATGATAAATGATAAAGTGATAGAATTTGTTCCTTGGTCACTAAAATATTTACAATGGTGAGAGATGATAAAAGCTTATTATTAGTTCCTAGGACACTCAAATACTAATAATGACGCAAAATGATGTTAGTACATTATTACGTCCTAGGACACTACAGCATCAATAACGATGATAGATGATAATAGCTGAAGAAACCCATGTCTGGTTTATTGTGGATGAGAGGGTACGTGGGGGGTGGGGTCACCTATACACACATCATTCATCACTACCCCATCTCACAAACATGACCCTCGACTGTGGTTTCTCTGCACCTCGGCTCATCATGAGGCTGTTTGTTGACCACCTTGTTCAACGAGTGCCCCCTAACCACGAATGATACATCCCTGTATCGTGATCTCTTACTCTGATTCAACACTGTCCATCCAGATCAACAAACACACAGCTTCCTCTTACAACCAGCTTCAAAAAAGTAGGCCAGTCGCCTCAAGATGTTAACACCTCCTAAAGAGACCCATGTCGTCTTCTGTCGCCGTGTCGTACCTCGACATGGCCTTCATGTTGTGCGCGGCCAGCACTTCCTCCTCGTAGTCCAGGATCTTCAGCTTCTCCAGCAGCTCCTCCATCACCACGAACATGTGGTGGACACCCCCCGGCCCCCGCTCCTCATCCTCCCCTCGCCTGGGCTCCTCCGACATGTCGACGAAAGTCCCAACAGACCGATATATATACCGCAGGAGAACAGAGAACCCGTCTCGCTTTCGCTCACTTAACTGTCACGAACGCCGAGTTGGTTGTTATGGTAACCATCCGTTGTCAAGCAACCGAAGGCTAGCTTGGTGGTGGTGAGTGGTCTGCTCTGCTACCCTGTCTGCATGTCGTTTTAACGGCTAAAAGATCAATACATCAACATATATATATATATATATATATATATATATATAATAACTAAACACCACAACACTATGCTCCCCTTTTGAGAGAGCTAAATGTCGTTTCGCCAGACCATCGTCTTCTTTCCTATTTATTTGTGTGTTGGTCCAAACAATGCGTCTGCCACCTAGCGGATGGGAGGATAATTCCTTGTGCGAGAATAATTTTCTTTCAATTGAGTACTAGAGTTATGTTATCGAACTTAATATATGCGTTATATATCTATCCAAGACAAACTATTAGTTAGAGTAATTAAATCAGGTCTATTCCTGGTATTCTATATTTAACGAGTAGTAATATATAACGGTTTTATTTTTAACGGGTATAACAAGGTAAAACAATCAGTGTGTTTGTGTGTGTGTGTGTGTGTGTGTGTGTGTGTGTGTGTGTGTGTGTGTGTATGTGTGCATACGCGCGCTCGTGTGTGTGTGTGTGTGTGTGCGTGTGTGAATGTGGTCTATGTGTTTGTGTGTTTGTGTACATACTACAGTGTATGTACGTTTCATTGTAGCACGTGCATGTGTTCATGTGTGTGTTTGTGCGCATGGTTTGTGTGCGTGTCTTTGTGTGTGTATGCGTGCAATGATTGTATGTATATGTGTGTGTGGGTTTCTATGTGAGGTTTATATGTATGTGTTTTTGTGTGTAGGGTTTATGTGCATTTTGTGTGTGTGTGTGTGTGTGTGTGTGTGTGTGTGTTTGTGTGTGTCTCCGAGGTTAGTATACGTGTGTGTATTTGTGTGTGTGTGTGTGTGTGCGCCTGGTTTGAATGTGCGTGCATAGTTTCATCTATGTGTACGTGCATTTGAGGTTGTGAATAATTCATCCTCCCGCACCCTCCTGTGTTGTGACAGGCAGAGCTGATGAGAGGCGTGGAGGAGGAGGGGGAGGAGTAGGAGGAGGTGGTGCTTGTTTAATCTACATGCTGCTCCCTGACTGCCTCTGCACACACCGGTTCTCCCAGGGGACAGTGGTGAGTGGCAGCGCATGCTGCATCAAACCCTGACGTCAGCCCGTCTGGTGAGGGCTACAGCGCCGCACACACTCTGCCTGTTCTCTGCACTGTTCAACCAAACACACGGGCTGGCTCACACGGGTTAGTTCAGCCACACACCGAAACACACCGGCTAGTCGAGATGACCACTGAGACACACAGGCTAGTCGAGATGACCACTGAGACACACAGGCTAGTAGAGATGAACACTGAGACACACAGGCTAGTTCAGCCACACACGGGTCTGCCACACGCTGAGACACACAGGCTAGTTGAGATGAACACTGAAAGACACAGCTAGTTGAGATGAACACTGAAAGACACAGCTAGTTGAGATGCACTGAACACTTAGACAGTAGGTTAGTTCAGGTGAATAGGAGGACAGGGAGTCTACTGTCCTGCCATCTATTGGGGTTAAGTTGTCCCTGTGTTCCAATGTTAGCTTTGTGGTACTATGTTATTGCGGTAGCCTACTTGAAAATATAGAAGTGGCATCATTTGACCAAACTATAAACTGTCTTTTCTATAGAGAGCCCTGGGCTACTAGGGTAGCCTAATAGGGTAGCCTGAACGAATTAGGAAAACGATAGCAAACAATGAATCATGTTTAATAAACACAAACACTACCATGTGTGAGTCAACTGGCGTGGTGATGAAACACATAACAGACTACCGACTGATGAACGCTCCGTATGGTTTAATGTAATGCAGCGATGTCTTCTCCTGCCGGGCCATATGGCAGCGTCCTACGGAGCACATTAAAAAGGCTTATTGTAAATCTCTTCCTGACCGGATTGGCAGATCAATTCTGTCCCCCCATCCCCCCCCTGGGAGGGAAGATGGAGAACGCTGAGTCAGCCATGCCGTGCTCAGTTACCTCCTCCGGGATCTGGTGTTGGGCTAGTGGTGGAGAGACACCGCCTAGACCGACAAATTGGAGTTATGTCTAACGAATGGCCATAAATACAATTAGTTAAGAATACATTTTTTAAGTAGTAACGAGTCGAACAAGGTAAAAGTATGTGTATATGTGTGTGTGGCTGTGTTGTGTGTGAGTTTGAGGAAATAGTAAGACGAGTGACCAATGGAAATACTGACCTTCTGTTGAGAAAGACCTTTATTTGTACAAAAACCTCAACATAACACTAATCAATGCCATACAATATTGCAAGTCATCACGTCAACTCATTACTCATCAGAGGGGCTTCGCTGATGGAGATGATAATCATTCACAACTTAAAGGCAAGACTGGAGCTCAAAAACACAAAGCTTTCAAAAACATGTGATTAATTTCTTCACAAAAAGCATATTTTCTATCTCATTAATTGCAAAAGCATATTTTACTATTCAAGTCTGAAGCAATTCCTGGATGTTACTGTAGTAGTGATGAAGAAGTAAAAAAATAATATTCTAAAACCTGTTATGTATAAACATTCATATAAATTGTTGAAATAATTTAAACTGTTTAAAATATCTTCAATATGAACTTGTCATCTGATATTCAAAAGCCTCTTGTATGAAAGTATATTGGATTGAATATGATGAAAGCCATTCTATCATCTTATTGTCAAAGCTAAAATAAACCACACATTGTAAGCGGCAGAAAACGAAAAAATGAAATTCATACACAAAATCAGAGCATTGACTTACACTCTTAACACAAACTTGCACAATCCCATTCCCTTTGCCATAAGCAACTATTTTATTCAGCCTGCACAGTGATATCTCTTTCTAATCATCTACGATTGGAGTACATATAGGCCTAATTCCATTCATTAAAGCTAGCTCATTAGTTAAAGCTATTTCAAGGTTCAAAGGTGATTCAAAACTTAAAATACAGTTTTCAATTCCTTAAAAAAAAAGATTAAACCCACATAGATTGTGTTGCTAAAGCAGAGTGCAATTCCTGTGCTCGCCACCGGTGTCACTAAGTAAGCGCTGGTCTCGCTAAACAAGGAATGCTAAAAACCAAACTACTTGATGTCTGCAGAGCTACGATTTAAACGCTTCTTTAACGTCACTCCTTTCTAGTGGTCATAAACTGGCACAGAATCCTGTC
This sequence comes from Pollachius pollachius, assembly GCF_949987615.1. Classification (NCBI taxonomy): domain Eukaryota; kingdom Metazoa; phylum Chordata; class Actinopteri; order Gadiformes; family Gadidae; genus Pollachius; species Pollachius pollachius. The sequence goes on along the minus strand of NC_136947.1, from coordinate 9,324,007 downwards.
TGCCGTTTAACTAATATTTACTGAATATTAACAGTTAACGATGAACAGTTAACGTTATTTTTTAACAGACTGCTCAAACCAGCTGAGCTCTGTGGTGACCAATCAAAATTATAGCTTTACTGGTTTCGGCCATGATATGTACAACATTATACATTCACTTCTGAGATGGATTTTACAAACAAACTTCCCATGTACATTTGATGTCCTGCCACAGTCTGCGTCTCTTTCTCTGCTTGATCTAACCTCTCTTCCCTTAATCATTTCCCTGTCAGCCATCTTGGGATGGCCAAACCATAAACCATAACTCAGTGGTTCTTAGAACCACATTAGTAAACCACAACCCCTTCTATCCACATCATCTCCTATTTCAAAAGGAGGGACGTCCCAGACTCATCAGGAGGGAAGCCATCTTGTTCACTGCTCTCTTTGGCTGTCGGTAAGTCTCTCCTTAACATTACACATGGGCTCTAGTCAATCTCCTATTCATCGACGACTCAACAATCTTAACGGTTCAAAATACGTGTTAATAAATGTGTTGCAGGTCCATTTTTTATAACCGCTCAAAAACACCTTGATCTGAAGTACCGGCTATGGCCAACAGAGCCGTTCCAAAGTAAAAGCTCAGTACGAGCCACCTCTAAACCAAACCTGTAACACGTTATTAACGCACCAAATGTCCATTATAAGCGACAACCCTTTCTCGCTGGTACATCAGAAGCCTCTCGTGTGGGGTGGCGGCGCCAGTGGCAGCACCGCCACCGGCCTCCTACATGCGGTTGTACTCCTCCTCCTTCCCATCCTCCTCTCTGATCCGCACAGCACCCAACTCGTCCACGGCGCGCTCCCTTTTGGTTTCCACGCCGACCTCGGCGTCAGTGGCGACCGCGACCTCGGCGGCCGCGTCGGCAGCAGCGGCGGGCTCGTCTGCGGCGCCCTCCGCCCCCTCCTCACCCTCCGCCACCGTGCGCTCCTTCTTCAACTTGATGCGGAACGTCTCCTTGTTCGGTGCCTTCTTGGCGATGTTCTCCTTCAGACGCTCGCCCGACTGCTTCAGACGCTCCCCGGCGTTGTGCATCTTCTCGCGGCGCTCGGGCGGCACCACCTTCTCGCCCAGGTGGTGGAACTTGGTGCCCAGGTTCTCCTTGGTCTTGGCCATCTTCTCCTTGGAGAAGGCGGCCTTCAGGCCCGCCGTGCCCTTCATCATGGACTGCTTCAAGCGCGCGCCGCGGGTGGACTCCGCCTCCTCAACCGTGTCGTACTCCTCGTCCGAGGAGAGGTCGGCCGGCACCTCGTAGGCGTCGGGTTCCACCTCCAGGCCGTCCAGGCTGGGGCCCTTGGGGGTCTTGGTGACGGCCACGGAGGGGATCTCTGTATCGCCCTGCGGGAGAGAGGCACTCTGTTAGAGGAGAACCCTTTGAGAGAGGAGTTCTGTAAGAGGGAGAACCCTTTGAGAGAGGGGTTCTGTTATGGGCAACCCTTTGAGAGAGGGTTTCTGTTAGAGGGGGAACCCTTTGAGAGAGGGGAACCCTTTGAGAGAGGGGTTCTGTTAGGGGAGAACCCTTTGAGAGAGGGGTTCTGTTAGGGGCGAACCCTTTGAGAGAGGGGTTCTGTAAGAGGAGATAACCCTTTGAGAGAGGGGTTATGTTAGAGGGGGAGCCCTTTGAGTGAGGGGAACCCTTTGAGAGAGGTGTTCTGTTAGAGGATAATCCTTTTAGAGAGGGGTTCTGTTAGGGAGGATCCCCTTTGAGAGAGGGGTTCTGTTAGAGGATAATCCTTTTAGAGAGGGGTTCTGTTAGGGAGGATCCCCTTTGAGAGAGGGGTTCTGTTAGAGGATAATCCTTTTAGAGAGGGGTTCTGTTAGGGAGGATCCCCTTTGAGAGAGGGGTTCTGTTAGAGGATAATCCTTTTAGAGAGGGGTTCTGTTAGGGAGGATCCCCTTTGAGAGAGGGGTTCTGTTAGAGGATAATCCTTTTAGAGAGGGGTTCTGTTAGGGAGGATCCCCTTTGAGAGAGGGGTTCTGTTAGAGGGAAAGTTGTGTGATAAAACGAGCAGCACATTCTTGATAGCATGTCAAAAAAAGCAAGATAATCAACATGTATTTGTATGGATGTTGTTCATTGGTTCAGTACTTTATCTCCCTTTTCAGTCTTCAAATATCTGAACAACCAAATTAATGCATTTTTTACTTTTTTATAGTACGTTTTTTGATTGTGGCTGTTCCATCATTTCCCCAGCTTAAGTGTGTCTCTACTGAAAGGATTACTTCATTTACGTCACTGTTTGATCATCTTAACTTCTTCTAAAAATACATTTTTGTGTTTCAATTACCAAGTGCGTCCGATAACAACTGCCCCACCATTCTCTCCTTTATCGCTGATGAGATCCTGATTAAATCTGTTGTTCATCCCACTCTAATGTCCTGCTTGACTTGGGAAATAAATCAGTGTTTAAGCAAAGTTTAAGCAAAACACACTCTTTAAAGAGTAACACTGGCCTATATCCACAGGGGCATCTCCAACCTATAGCAACAGTTAAGAGGTAGATGCTCCAGGTTCATAAATCCTCCCCGGTATTTCAAGTCAACCCGTTCTATTCTCAGTCAAACTGAAGAAAGACCTGGCCAAACCAGCTGGAGCCAACCTTACATGGCTGGAGCGAAAATGTGGACCGGTATTATCTGAGGCTGGATTCCAAACAAAAGCCAATCATATGAAAATCAAACTAGTTGATCAGCTGCGAGTGATTTGTATATATGTACCTATATTTATATATAGGTACATATATTTATGTATAACAGCATAAACGGTTGTTGTTCTTCTTCGGTGCTGATAGATTGACCACCGCACTCCACAGAATAGTTCTTTGGAACCGATTTATCCCCGGTTTGATGTGACCGGTGTACTGGTACCAGAACCTAATCTGGCAGATCTACAAATTACATTTGAATGTAACTAATCTTAAGGAGTCTCCATCAGTATTCAGAGGAGAGGATGCCATTTGATTTTTAAAGATTTGACTGGTGGATGTCAAAGTAGGTCAGGCCTCATTCTTGATGCTATTGGCTGGAATATTATGCCTTTTTTAACCAAATGGTTTTGCATACTTTGTTGAATAGGATTATAAGGACTAAAAAGGTTACCGGGGTAAAGGGACAGAGCGAGAGAGACACATATAGAAACACAGAGAGAGAAACAGAGAGACAGAGAGAGAGAGAGAGAGAGAGAGAGAGAGAGAAAGACGGAGAGAGAGAGACTTCATTGAATCAAGAGAGAAATATTTTTTAATCTACAATCTAGAAATCAAAGCAATATAATATGAACGCTGTGATTCTCGACATCATCAAAGCAGGCCGATCCCTTATCGGAACACGATCTCTTCCCAGATGTCTACTTGGTTATGACTCCTGTCTCCCTCCTGGTTTCTGTCACCCTGTGGGTGAACGTGAACTCATCCTTATTAAGAGCCAGCCTGCCTCGGCCATCGCAGCTATTAATCACAACATGAAACAATGTAATAATTACACCGGCAGGAAAGTGGGTCACGAATCATTAATAAGCTTATCTCGAGGCCGCAAAAGATTGATAAGCGCTAAAGTAGCAGGTCGATGCTGGCGCGGTTAGTGCTATAGTCTTCGTTATTTTAGATAGTTTTTAGGGGGGGCGTGGATCGAATTGTAGCACAGTAATGAGGTTAAAGGTCAAAACTGCAGCCGGACGAAAAACCAATAGGCCTATGTTGGACTTAACGGCTGAAAATGAACAGAGCGTTTGTTGTTCAGAAAGGTTTGCTAACAGCCTCAGGCTATCACTGTTAGCATCCCATTATGTTTAGTTAATTAATTAAGGGGTTTAATTTCCCCTACATTCCCGGGATTCTGCATTTGTTAACACATATTGACTGAAGGAATAGGTATCTTACTAATTGACTGCGTTTGGCGTCTGAACTCTGTGGGCCAACACGATAAGCGGGAATTGAGCTTCTCTAAATGATGGGTGCCTCTCTGCTGTGAGCCAGGCACTATCACTTTCAGGGCTGTTCGCTTCAAGTCCTTTGAGCTGTAGCTGTGTTGGCACAGCACTTACGTCTCCAGTAGGGGTTCTTTTCATTGTGGGTTGAGCAAGGCACAAATACTTCCACGTGGGACATCAGAGCTAGCATCATAAGAGTTAAGGTTAGGGGTTTTATTTCCTGTATCGTTTGGTCGATCAATTCACTGAACACTACCATTGTTGGTTCAACTCCATATAGTACCACAACCCATATCACCATAGCAACAAACAGAGAACAATAGAGTGAAAGAAAACCTCATCTCATGCGATTGATATATATCACACGCGAAAGCTATAAATGCCTTCCTCCACTGTCCTCCATTTTGACAAACCGGCCTTCTCAAAGTGACCCCCTCCGGGGGAGTAAACAACACTTAATATCCATCCAGTTATCCTCCAGACCCTTGGGTTTTAACATGCTAGCATGAACCACTCTCCAGTGCCGTTGCGGCCTGCTGGGCTCCACCGCCCCGACAGACCCCTCTCTCTCTGGCTGGCTCACACTGAGCCGTCCCCGGGAGGAACGCTATATTTGGTCATGCACCAGGGCCCAGAATAACCTGCAGCAGGGGCCCCCAGGGTAACACGACCCCGGCGGCATCTCCTCTGCAGCCAGGCAGCTCACTCACCATCACTTACCATATTTTAACATTTTAATTAAAATGTTTTATGTAAATATATACACCAGCAGGTCAGGTGTGTTAGGGGGCGGTCCTAGCATCAGGTCAGGTGTGGTAGGGGGCGGTCCTAGCAGCAGGTCAGGTGTGGTAGGGGGCGGTCCTAGCAGCAGGTCAGGTGTATTAGGGGGCGGTCCTATAAGGGGGCGGCCCTAGCAGCAGGTCAGGTGTGGTAGGGGGCGGTCCTAGCAGCAGGTCAGGTGTGGTAGGGGGGGGTCCTAGCAGCAGATCAGGTGTGGTAGGGGGCGGTCCTATAAGGGGGCGGCCCTAGCAGCAGGTCAGGTGTGGTTGGGGGCGGTCCTAGCAGCAGGTCAGGTGTGGTAGGGGGCGGTCCTATAAGGGGGCGGCCCTAGCAGCAGGTCAGGTGTGGTAGGGGGCGGTCCCAGCAGCAGGTCAGGTGTGGTAGGGGGCGGTCCTATAAGGGGGCGGCCCTAGCAGCAGGTCAGGTGTGGTTGGGGGCGGTCCCAGCAGCAGGTCAGGTGTGTTAGGGAGCGGTTCTAGCAGAAGGTCAGGTGTATTAGGGGGTGGTCCTAGCAGCAGGTCAGGTGTGGTAGGGGGCGGTCCTATAAGGGGGCGGTCCTAGCAGCAGGTCAGGTGTGGTAGGGGGCGGTCCTATAAGGGGGTGGCCCTAGCAGCAGGTCAGGTGTGTTAGGGAGCGGTCCTAGCAGCAGGTCAGGTGTATTAGGGGACGGTCCTAGCAGCAGGTTAGATGTGAAAGGGGGCAGTCCTAGCAGCAGGTGAGGTGTGTAAGGGGGCAGTCTGAGGGGGAAGGTCAGGTGTGTTCGGGGGCGTTTCTAGCAGCAGGTCAGCTGTGTTAGGGAGTGGTCTGAGGGGGAAGGTCAGGTGTGTTAGGGGGTGATCCTAGCAGCAGATCAGGTGTGTAAGGGGGTGGTCTTAGCAGCAGATCACTTGTTAGGGGGCGTTCCTAGCAGCAGATCAGGTGTGTAAGGGGTTGGTCCCAGCAGCAGATCAGGTGTGTTAGGGGGCGGTCCTAACAGCAGATCAGGTGTGTAAGGGGGCGGTCCTAGCAGCAGGTCATGGCTGAATGACAGCTGGAACTAATTTCTGCTGCAGCATGGCAGCAGAACTCAGTGCGGAGGACCCTGACGTCTTCTGACAGCCGTTAGCTTGTTAACTTGTATCCCAGTTGGCAGTGCGAGAGGATGCCAGGCATCCCAGAATAGTCATTGAGCCATCGCAGCTGCCTGCATGGGGGGGGAATAAAGCCTCCTAGCTCCTCCCCTAGCTCCTCACCTCCTCTTTTATTCATATTTATTCATCTTCTCTTGCTATCCATTTGCTATCCTCTCATTCTTTCCAACTGGTTCTCCTCTCCTGTCTTCTCCTGTAATTACTCCTTCTCTCACCTCCTCTTTTCTCCTCCTCTCTCTTCTTGTGACTCATCTCCTCCCCTCCCCCTCTCTCCAATCTCTCCTCTCATAAATCCTCTCTCCTCCTCTCTCCCCTTGCTCCTTTCTTCTCTCTCCTCTCATGAATCCACTCTCCTCCTCTCCTCTCCTCCACCCCACTCCTGATGTCCTATCATCTATCCTCCCTTTCTTATGTCCTCCTCTCCCTCGTCTCTCCTTTCATCCTCTCCCATACCCTGTCACTCTCCTTTCGTCTCGCCTGCTATCCGCAGCGTCTCTCCCCCCCCCCCCCCCCAGCTCAGCATAGAGGGCCGCCCCTCTCTAAATAGTCCGTCCATTAGCAGAGAGTTCTGGATGAGTATTCCTAGCACACATATTAATTCTCCCGTCTAATGTCTGCAAACTACCTCTTAAGCGGCTCCTGGGGAACAAGTTATGGTTAGAGGCCGTTATGAGAAGTTACGATGGCCTACTAAAATAGGACTTCTTGATTGGTCGTCTGAACTGTCACTCCACTGAACTTGTGATGGATCTGATTCATAGCATACCTACCTCATAGTGTCCGTATTGAGACTGATAACGTCTTGGGGTTGATGTCAGAGTGGGGTTTGATCGAGCACACAATGCAGAAAACATTAAATGCTTCTCGGGGGAACACCTTTAAATGATTCATCAGGAATGATTTGGTTTATAACGGGTCTCACAGTAATGGATTGTTCTGTGTGTACAGGAACGCAGAGGAGGCCTTGTGGCTTTAAGCGACGCATTGTGTTTGTAAAGCCCTTTGTGAGCTAACGCCATGGGATGAATCTTCGCAAACATCCGTCTCGGTTGCTGATGGGCGGTCTAAAGACTGACGGGAGAAAACCTCTAGAGTAAAAGGTCCTTGTGTAATGCATTGTTCTGGCCCCGGGGCGCGGCGTTCTGAGCGAAGGCCGCCTCTATCCAAAGGCCATTTCAGCAAATTGCCGCCATTATGGACGAGTGGGCCCTTCAGCGATGGCCTCTAAAAGGTCCTCCTGTTCCCTGAGCGTGGCCACTCCATATGGGAACCAATCAAAGGCTCACCCGGTTTAAACCTTCCTCTGTCCGTCCCTCTGTCTCAGCTAGACACGGGCAGCGCCCATGTCTTCCCCTTCGGTCAGTAACACAGCACTCACCCCGCCTCAATTCATTTCACAAACACACAAGGCAAGCAAGGTGCATTAAGCATTTGCTCACAGGGTCTGGCAGAAACGATTTACGACGTGTTAAGTGTGTTTGTGTGTGTGTGTGTGTGTGTGTGTGTGTGTGAGTGTGAGTGTGAGTGTGAGTGTGAGTGTGAGTGTGAGTGTGTGTGTGTGTGTGTGTGTGTGTGTGTAGCGGGGCCCTGAAGTGAGATTCCCCACTCAAAGCGCCCGGCGGGCCCCTCACCTGGTAGATGACCACGCGGAACTTGTTGCGCGTCAGCAGCTCGTCCTGCGCCCCCTCCACCTTCTTGACGCGCAGGTTCTGCTTCTCCACCCGCGTGCGCACCTCCTTGACGTTGGCGCTGACCTTGCGGGTCTTCTGCAGCAGCTTCTCCACCGTGCTGCTGGTGGCATGGTGGTCCTTGGACAGCTTTAGTACGTCCCCCTGGATGCCCCTGATGTTGCTCTCCAGGTCCGTCTGCCGCTCCTCCATGCGCTGCTGGCCCGACTGCACGTTGTCGATGATGCCCGCCACGCGCTCCAGCAGCGACAGGATGGTGAGCGCGCTGATGGGGTTTCCGTCGGCGTCCTCCACCCCCACGATCTCTAGCTTCTCCTGGCCGCCCGGCATGCCGTACTTGTGCGGGTCCATCTCTGTTCAGTGGAGCTCTGCTGCTTGTCCTTCTCCTTCTGCGTTCCCCGAAGGCTGCGGTCGGCTGGACGGGTGGAGGTCGGTCTGAGGGGTGGTGGCTTAGGGTTCCGGGGGCGCCTGCACACCACCTAGGGTGTGTGGAGGGGGGGGGGGGGGGGACTTCCCGGGGGGCAGAAGGGTGAGCAGGAGAGAGGCAACGCAACCCGAGCACAACGACCCGAGCTCAGGTCTGGGAGAACGAAAGGATAGGAGTGACTCCGCCTCTTGCTTTAAGAATAGGCTTCGGACCCGGGCGGTGGGGGAGAGGGGGAACTTCCCTCAGCACTGGTGTGGATAAGGGAGGTGGGGTGAGGTGGTGTTGGTGGTGGTGGTGGTTGAGGGGCAAGGATGTCCACACGCACCCTACTATTAATACCCCTCTTTGTAAGGGGACACTGGGACATGTTGGGAAGAGGCAGATGAGCTCCGACGGAAAGCCCCCCCCCCCCAACGCCCAACGGTTCCCCCGCGCCAACCCTGTCGGACTACGATAGTTCGATTGCGGCTTCGGCCTGCGGATCAATTATGAGCGGCCGTCCCCACCCCATCCAGCTGCCCCCTTCCTGTACATCAGCAGAGGCTTAGCGCCACGTTTACCTCAGCGCTGAGCGATGGAGGAGGGAGAGCAGCAGTTGTTGGAGCACATCACATGCCGTTGGGATCTCTCTCTCACATGGAGGGATTTACCACCGTGAATGTGCCCTTTAGCTGACCACGCCCCCAGGGTCCCTGAGTCCAACCTCTTACCAGGAGTGAGATCACAGCTTGGCTTTGTGGAGCCCAGGGAGGCTAGCAGGGCCAGGCTAGCAGAGCCTGGGTAGCAGAGCCAGGCTAGCAAACCCAGGGTAGCAGGGCCAGGCTAGCAGGGCCAGGGTAGCAGAGTCAGACTAGCAGAGTGAGGCTAGCAGAGTGAGGCTAGCAGGGCCTATCTAGCAGAGTCAGGCTAGAAGGGCCAGGCTAGCAGGGCCAGGCTAACAGGGCCAGGCTAACAGGGCCAGGCTAGCAGAGCCAGGCTAGCAGGGCTAGGCTAGCAGAGCCATGTAGCTGTGCCAGGCTAACAGGGCCAGGCTAGCAGAGTCAGACTAGCAGGGCTAGGCTAGCAGAGCCATGTAGCTGAGCCAGGCTAACAGGGCCAGGCTAGCAGAGCCAGACTAGCAGAGTGAGGCTAGCACAGCCAGGCTAGCAGGGCCTACCTAGCAGAGTCAGGCTAGAAGGGCCAGGCTAGCAGGCCCAGGCTAACAGGCCTAGGCTAGCAGGGCCGGGGTGGCAGAGTCCAACCCGTCACCAGCAGTGAGGTCACAGACTGTCTTTGTGGAGCCATTGGAGGCCAGCACAGCCAGGCTAGCAGAGCCAGGCTACCAGAGCCAGGCTAGCAGACCCAGGGTAGCAGACCCAGGGTAGCAGGGCCTACCTAGCAGAGTCAGGCTAGAAGGGCCAGGCTAGCAGGCCCAGGCTAACAGGCCTAGGCTAGCAGGGCCGGGGTGGCAGAGTCCAACCCGTCACCAGCAGTGAGGTCACAGACTGTCTTTGTGGAGCCATTGGAGGCCAGCACAGCCAGGCTAGCAGAGCCAGGCTACCAGAGCCAGGCTAGCAGACCCAGGGTAGCAGACCCAGGCTAGCAGGGCCAGTCTAGCAGAGTCATGCTAGCAGAGCCAGGCTAGCAGTGCCAGTGTAGCAGAGCCAGGCTAACCGGGCCAGACTAGCAGAGCCAGGCTAGCAGGGCCAGCATAGCAGGGCCAGGCTAACAGAGCCTATCGAGCAGGGCCCACATAGCAGAGCAAGGCTAGCAGGTTAAGGCTAGCCAGGCTAACAGGGCCAGGCTAGCGTGATGGAACCCTATGAATGTGAGCGTTGGGGAACAGCTGCGGCGGCGTGCTCATGAATCAGGCCGTGTTTATTCACCACATTGACGTGTTTTCATTGACTCCCAGACGCCGGGTGTGGTGTCTGATCTCCAGGGATTAGTCCCACCCCTTTCTGGGGTTGGGCTTTTATAAACATATCTGACAGCAATGGACATGGCAAACATTGTCGTGATTTTGATGTTAGGGCACATTTCCGAAACAAGACAGCAGCATTTAAGCTACTTAAATGATGAGGGCTCATTAACCTTTTAATGATTTCGATTGAGTTCAGGGTGAAACAGATTCGTAATAGCCTATATGTTATATTTAATATAGAAAAGCCTATATACATAGGCTATTTATATATATATACATAATATAAATTTAGGAGAGTATATAATGGCTATATTTTAGGGCGTCGTGATGGACAGGATAGTGAAGACAAAGAGGAACGTGGGTTGGAACAGAGAGGGAATGAGCAGAGTAGCATTGGGGCGCAGGTGGGATATGAACCTGGGTTGCCCAGAGGCCTATCACCACAGGGTTGATCCACCGAGCCGTTTTAATCCCTGTCCGAACATGAGGCCTTCCCTCTCTTCACACCCGTCCTGTCCTCCTACCCTGCCGACTTTCACCCAGATGACTTGGATTAGTCTTCACAGTATGAAATACATAGCTTGTCTATCCTATGGCTTTAGCCCTCTCTCGCCCCCCATTCCCCTAGAGAGAGAGAGAGAGAGAGAGAGAGAGAGAGAGAGAGAGAGAGAAAGAGGGCGATGGGTTTAGGGAGAGGGTTAGAGATGTAGAGAGCAGAATGGAGAGAGAAAGTTCACCCGCTTTGGCAATGTACATTTTTGTCCCTCAAGCCAATAAATATTTTTTGAATTTAATTGAATTTTGAGAAACAGAGAAAGTGAGAGTGAGAGAGAGAGAGAGAGAGAGAGAGAGAGACCTTGCCTCGTCTTTCATCTAAAAGCATCATCTTACGCGGAAGACCCTTCGGGAATAAAACCAATGAAAGTTAGCACTATGCATTACACCGTAAACTCCCTGTACTTACTCTCACAACCAGTCCTCAGTAAGCCTATGAATAAATAACTATGAATAGATTTAAAGTAAATATAGAAATACTTTTTCAGACAGTACAGAAATGAAAAAAACTGATCCGCTTCTGTTTTGATGAAAGAATGCCGTCTGATCTTAAGTGTTTAAGTGTAACTGGTTTGGTATCAGCAATACTCAAAGTTCAAAGAGACAGCATCTTAATATCAGTTGGAAATTACCTAAATTTGGACTTTGGGAAACCCTTTCTCATCGCTTTCAGCATAGAACTCTGCTACTAACTGCTGGGGTTGGGTCGGACCTCATGTCCGGTCTGGACCGGTTCTGGTTTCAGCGCTCCATCTTAATGTTTCAGACCGAGGCCAGCAGCTGTCACTATAGCCCCCCCGACCCCCGCCCTTGGATTATAATTAGCTGGACTAGCCAAGCCCCCCACCCTGGGTTTATAATTAGCTTGACTAGTGTGAGTCCAGAGCAATACGTCGGTTATTGTATTCTTGAGTCGTGAACCCCTGTTCCTCTTCTGGCGAGAACAGCACTTTTGAATTGTGTTCCACATCGCCCCGCCCCTTTAAGACATGAGGTTGGCGGGGCTATGTGGGGGGTGGGCAGGGCTCACTAATATTCCCCATCACGCCTCTTTGGGGGTTTCCCTGTGAAACAGACTGATGTTGTTTGGGGTGAGGCAAAACGTAAGCAACACCGAGGTTGTGTCACCAACAAGACTTTATTGTCTTTATGCATGAATAAGTCTGAGCCAATTAGGTTTGTGTACAAGAGTTAGGCTGAACTTTGACCCTGGAAGACTTTCATAGTTAGACAAACATACACACACACAGGTATGCTGTAGCACAAGACACTCACGCACACACACACACACACACACACACACACACACACACACACTTATAGCGCTAATCCCCACAAACACACACACACACACACACACACACACACACATACACACACACACACACACACACACACACACACAGCTCGATAGAAAAAGGGAAGACGCTGCGAGACTGTGAGGTACATTAAAAAACAGGTTGTTTTTTATTGATGTGTTGAACGAAACGGTGTCTAAGAGTTCTACATGCAGAGTAACAACACATTCTAGTCACATGTAACCACAGCAACCATGACGGACAACAAGTAGACGGTTGTTTGTGTGCGAGTGTATTGTGTGTATATGTTTTTGTGTGTGTGTGTACGTCTACGTGTTTGTGTGTGTTTGTGTGTGTCTCTGTGTGTGTGTGTGTGTGTGTGTGTGTGTGTGTTTGTGTCTGTGTATGTGTTTGTGTGTGTGTTTCTCCATGTGTGTGTGGGTGTGTAAACGGCTGAGGTGTCTCGCGAGGACCTGAGAGTTCCTCAGTTAAAACAGACTTCCTGTAAACACCCCTCCACGTCATGTGTCTGATAAAGACATAAATAATAGGACAGACGGTTTTAAGACATTTAAACGGAAATCCCCCAGAAGCACAGTGCCATGGGGTCACACACAGTCATGTTTTAGACACCTCAGCAGCCGTTAGCTGATTACCTTCCCCTGCCCACTGCTCCGGAGACAGGGATGGACGTTATAAATGAAGTGACTCAATGACCACATTGATCAGGCCGTCGTCGTAACACAGTACCGTGTGATGGACTGCATAACCATGGTGGTGCAGACGTCACAGATATGAAATTCAGTTTTTATGTTACAACCCAGCTTAATAAGAGAGCATTAGCATGACTAGCTAGCTGGCTAGCTAGTCGTAGTTTATGTGTGTATCTGGGAAAACTGTGCTCGGAATGTCTCGCGGGAATAGTAAAGAGATCTGACAAAAACACAGAACAAAACGCAAAAAACAAACAAAAAACATCTCTCACAAAAGCCTCACATTGGTATTTAACTCCCTTTACCTTTCCAACCACTGGTGCCCTAATTCAACCCCTAAACTCTAACCCCACCCTCAACCATTAGCCCCCTCCCCTTATATCCTTATTAGAAATGAAAAGAACGTGAACATCCCTTTCTGTACAATCTTCTAAACTCAGTTAACACTGAGATAAAAACATGCCTTGAAGCATTACAATCAGTCGAGTTCATCCCACACCATCCGCCCTCGTCAGAGAACCAACCTCCATCTCTGAAGATATCCAGACCGACGTAGAAACATTACACATTCCATTATTCTGACACATCGACAAACCCCGCCCCCCATCCCTCGTTTTCCGGCATCCCAACATCGTTCCCAACTTGGTTTCCATGCCGACAACGTAAAAGGTCCTGACGCTTTTCGGCGTGTCTTTTTTAAAAAGTTTAAAACCACACCACGGTACACAAATCTTCACAAGTCATGCGATTATACAGGAACTAGGTTTCAACAAAATAAATGAGCATCCTCGTCATATTTAACGTCAACTTAAAAAAGAACGTAAGAACTAATTTACAAGAAAATTATATTAACGTAAGGAAATATTAGCTGGTTTGAACACAGTGAATTTTTTATATGGAATTTCATCTCAAAAAATAAAGTGTAAACATCAAACCTCATCGTTTGACTCAATGGCTCTCAACCCCGCGAACGAAGAACTCAAATCAAAATCAAACAAAAGAAAATGCATTTGGTGATCAGCTGCACATTATCGGTCAAACGGTAGAGGAGCAAGCAGAGGCATACTTATGTTCACTAAATAATACATTCCCAGGGGCTGACGTCTTACTTTGTGCTTCGCTCTACGTTAGCCAAACGTACAGTTAGCTAAAAGGTATCGTATTCGTACCTCATTCACAGGAACCAAACGGAGGATGATTTAGACTAAAGTGAGATGAGATGAGATGGTTTCGTGACAACAGGTCCTCCATCTCAGTCTGCGGTCATGGCCGAAAACCTTGGTTTGTTTCGTAGTGCCTCGACACGAGCCCAACCGCCACACGTCGAATACAAAGGGAGAAAAATAAGGCCCCGGAAAATAATATTCACCTCCGTTATTTCTGTGTTTTCCCGAAACAGCACATTTTTAGACGTTAAAAAACGGTTCCTTCAGGCCATAAGAAAAATGCAGGTATCAAAAGACACGGCTATACCATCCTGGAGTTTGTGTCTGAAGGAAAATGTCCCATGTTTTGTTTTTGTCGACGACCTCGGTTGTTTTTCGGGCATTTCCTGTAGATGGAGAAAAACACCGGGTCAGTTTCTTACACATCGTAACTTTTGATGGGGTCCAATTGCTAACGTAAAGCCAACAACACATAATGCTAACACAATGTTAACGTATTGCTAGCACAGTGTCTTGAAACACTGCTAACATGATGCTAGCACAATGTTACCATGGTTCTAGCATAATTCTAACACAGTACAAACATATAACTAACACATTGCTAACCCTGTTTGATAACATTGCTCAAAGAAGGTGCTAATGATATGCTCACATGTTACTAGCCTCTTCTAGCCACTGAAAAGATGATTTGAACAGACATATATCACACATGTTCAATTCTCAAAGAGCTTCACAGGCACACTCTCAGTTGGTTTGGACTTCACCCCCAAACCACTTAACCCCTCAAAAAACTATTGGTATGGACACACAAGAGGGGAACCCCACCCTGGACAACAGTCAACTCGAAACAATGAAACAAATCCTCCATTCATAAGAGACAATTTTACAGGTCAACCTAATTTTTCCCCAGAGAGGGCGCTCTCCACTAACAGCTTTCTCATTGTAACTGTTGGCAAGCAGCCAAAAGGGGGAAGAGAGAGAGAGAGAGAGAGAGAGAGAGAGAGAGAGATTCACACCGAATTTCACCATCAGATAACAGACCCAGCATCATGGATCATGTATTAATGGACAGTTATTTGGGATTGATGCCGTGTGTTGAGTCACCAAGACGCAGATTCAAACCACAGTCCTGTTTAATAGCGCTGTGTTAGGGACCTCTCTCTCTCTCTCTCTCTTCTCTCTTCTCTCTCTCTCTCTCTCTCTCTCTATCAGTGCAGCAGGAGAGTGAAGCCACACTATCAGTGTGTTTACTATCTGTGATGGAGCCAATGTGTTACCGTGGCGCCCCCAAGGTGTTTACGCTGCGCTAAAGTACGCTAGGTTAGCTAGGTGGTCTACACCGCACTACGCTCGGGGAGTAAATGGATTCTTCCCCCCGACCCAAAGTGTTTGGTTCTGCCTGCGGTGGTGAGAGCAGCGATCGTTTGATGGTTCCCCAACAAATGACTCATTACTGTGACACCACTGCAGCACATAGCTGATATCCAATCCTTTAACTGACATTCTACAGGGTATAATTAGGTCGGTTGTTTTCTAATGTTAATTCCTGTATCCAGTCTAGTGTTAAGAAGATGATTGATTGGTTGTTCAGCTCTGGTCGTCCAGAACACGATTGTTGTGGGCTTTAGACTTGGAGATCGACAGTGTTTGCACTTCCGTTGAACAAATGAAGATCGTTTTATTGCGATTCATACCTTACATGTAGTACATGTCTCAATACATGTAGTAATACATGTAATAAAATTAAGAAACATGCGGTAATACATGTAAAGTAAATGACTATATGAAACATACGTGTAGTTACATGTCTTAATACATGTAGTAATACATGTAATAACATAAAGCAACGTGCGGTAATAAATTGTGTAGAAAGAACAAGTCTTCCAGTTGTATGTTTGTCTACGTTGCAGGGCGGCAACCGACCTAGTGATGCACATCACCACGGCAACGATGATGGCAATCTGCACAGCCCCGATGATGGCGGCGATGAGGACGTAGTGCAGCTTCTGGCCGCTGGGGACCACGTACAGGATGTTGAAGTCCTGGGGCTGGTCGCACTGGGAGCCCTGGTAACCAGCATCACACCTGGGGAGACACACACCACATGTTGTATAACACACACACACAAGACACGCAGGCACATACACACGTACACACACACACACACACACACACACAAACACAAAACCACAAACACACAGACAGACAGAAAGACAGACGCACACATTCATACAAAAACAGAGAGAGGCAGGCAGAGAGCCCGAGAGAGAAACACAGTCAGGCAGAGAGACTGAGAGAGAGACACTGTCAGGCAGAGAGCCCAAGGGAGAGAGACACTCAGGCAGAGAGGCAGAGAGAGAGACACAGTCAGGCAGAGAGGCCGAGAGAGAGAGAGACACTCGGTCAGAGAGAGCCCAAAAGAAAGAGAGACAGTCAGGCAGAGAGAAGCCGAGAGAGAGAGACACTCGGTCAGAGAGAGCCCGAAAGAGAGATAGACAGTCAGGCAGGGAGGCAGAGAGAGAGAGAGACAGGCAGAGAGAACCTGAGAGAGAGACAGTCAGAAATAGAGTGAGGGGGTCCTGACCTGCAGTGGGCCGTGTTGTACTTCAGCTCGCACTTCCCGTGGACGCAGAAGCCGGCGTAGCTCTCAGCACACGGGATGGGCATCCCAGCGTAGAAGCCCTCGCCGTGGTCCAGACCTTTGGTCTCTGGAGCCGGGAGCAGGCATGGAGGGAGGGAGGGGGGAGGAGGAGAGGCGGAGACGAAGACTCTTTAATACCCAGCCTCTCGTCACCCCGTGAGTGTGAGTGTTCTCAGCGGGGACGTCCACCGTTTCATCAGAAACACTTTAAGCTTTAAGTGCGTTTCACTTGGAATTTGTCATAATTGCAGTTTTAAGATAAAAGGTTGCGTTAAAAACGAACTCCGTCCCCCCCTCTCTGGTGCTCGGGGGTTCATTGCAGCCATGTGCTGTGGCGGGTACGACTCCCAGTGTGTTGGGATTAACTGGGCGTCATGCTGGATGTGCTGCCAATCAGAAGGGGGACTATCGCTCGGAGAAGGCTTCAAACTCAAGGGTATTAGAAGAGCAGCAAAACGGGCCGATGATAGGGGACCAGGGAGCTCGGAGAAGCAATTTCCCCAGACACTGCGGAACGTTCGGAACACTTTGAAAGGCGTTCCGGAATGCCGAGGAACGATCAGGAGCGCCTCCAAGGCGTTTGGAGCCCTGAGGACGGTTCACCCGCCGCCTCAGAACACCGTTTGATGTTCGACGGAGATGGAGAGACTTCTCTGTGTTCAGGTTGGAAATGTGCGTGCGTGTGTCTACCGTCGCTCCCTCGATGTTGAGAGGGAAGAGGGTCCAAAGGGCCTCATTTAACCGGAGTATACTCTGTTCCAGTGGTTCTCAAATTGGGGTACGCCTACCCTTAGGGGTACTGCAGTGGTGATCTGACGATTTTAGAAATTGTAAAAAAAACACTGAGCAAGTTTCAATTCTGAAAGCTTGACAATAGAAAATCGAGAAAATGGAGATGTGGTTGAAATGTAAATCTAAAAAACAAGGAGAAAGGAGAATCCGCATAAAGAAACACGAAAATGTCGTCAGTATCAGGAAGAATATATTTTACTGGGATTTACCTCTACATGCTCTGACCCTTCCCTGGCGTTGTGCCTCTTTTGAGAAATCAACCAACATTTGCATGAAGCACAGGCCCATGTTTCTCACCAAATTGTGAGTATTTTCACCCTTTTAATGTTCATGTTGACACTTCCAATTAGAATGCACATACATTATTTATTTTATGTTACCCAGCTATAAAATATATATAATATAATCTTAGAGGGGGTACACCAGTAGAATACGTTTGAGAACCACTGCTCCATTCACTTCGTTTTGGTTACCAAACATTAACATATTATCAAACATTATTCAGTATTCAGTCAAAATGAGGTACTGTATGAGATGAGTGGGAGAATGCCCTGTCTCCTCCGTACCGGGTGTACCATCAGAGCGCAGACGACATGTGAAGGATCCGCGACGGGAGGCAGCGTGACCGAAGCCAAACCAAGCTTATCAGCCCCCGGCCAGAGAGAACCCCTCCCAACAGACACTTCGCCATCTCCCCGCCTCTGGGCCTTTCATCGGAGACGAGGAACGTGGGATCACACCGGCCGCGTCGGAGACACGACAGCTCAGGGCGTGCAGCACGACTTATACAACATATACAATATACATTGGAGTCTCTTACAGTCCCTCAGCTGGGTTCTGGACTTTAAAGAAGCGCCTCTATGTTTAACTACCGGATGTGATGTGAAGCGGCCATTACAAGACATGCAAACTGGGTCCGTTTAGGACATCACATGTGGGCATGTCCCCCCAGATGTGTGATGGACTGATCCACCTATCACCCTTAATCACAGGTTAAGGGTTAAGGTGAGCAGTAAGGGACAGGTTGAGGGGTAAAGGTTTGTGGTAAGTGACAGGTTAAGGGGTAAGGTAAGTGGTAAGGGACAGGATCAGCTGGACCAGAGAGACGTGGAACTGCATTCTTACCTAAAAGGTCTGGATGAAACTGACCACCATCCTTCTTCCCCATCTTCTCTTTATCGGCTGAAAAACACACACATACGCACACACACAAACAAACACACACACGCACACCATATAAATTCATGTTAATAAATGGTAATAAAATACACTCAAAATACTCAATATACTGCAAAGAAATGGCGCGTCAGTCGATATCTAAGACACAACAACATGGGCTTATCTTCCCCTCACACCTTCTAGGAGGAAGGTGGGGGTGTGTGGAGGTGGAGTTTGGAGGTGTATGAGGGTAGAGGATGTGTGTGAGGTGGAGGCATGTGAGCGTGGAGGTGGAGGTGTAAGGTGGACGAGGATGGGTGTGAGGGTGGTGGAGGAGGGGTGGAGGTGTGTGAGGGTGGAGTTGGAGGTGTGTGAAGGCGGACGTGTGTGAGGGTGGAGGAGGATGGCTGGAGGAGAATGTGTGTGAGGGTGGAGGTGTGTGAGGGTGAGGAGGATGGCTGGAGGAGAATGTGTGTGAGGGTGGAGGTGTGTGTGTGAGGGTGGAGGTGTGTGTGTGAGGGTGGAGGTGTGTGAGGGTGGAGGTGTGGGAGGTTAGCGGTGGAGGTGTGTGAGGGTGGAGGTGTGTGAGGGTGGAGGTGAAGGTGTGTGAGGGTGGAGGTGTGGGAGGTTAGAGGTGGAGGTGTGTGAGGGTGGAGGTGTGTGAGGGTGGAGGTGTGTGAGGGTGGAGGTGGAGGTGTGTGAGGGTGGAGGTGTGTGAGGGTGGAGGTATGTGAGGGTGGAGGTAGAGGTGTGTGAGGGTGGAGGTGTGTGAGGGTGGAGGTGGAGGTGTGTGAAGGTGAAGGTGGAGGTGTGTGAGGGTGGAGGTGGGGGGTGTGAGGGTGGAGGTGTGTGAGGGTGGAGGTGGAGGTGTGTGAGGGTGGAGGTGGAGGTGTGTGAGGGTGGAGGTGTGTGAGGGTGGAGGTATGTGAGGGTGGAGGTGGAGGTGTGTGAGGGTGGAGGTGTGTGAGGGTGGAGGTGGAGGTGTGTGAAGGTGGCGGTGGAGGTGTGTGAGGGTGGAGGTGGGGGGTGTGAGGGTGGAGATGTGTGAGGGTGGAGGTGGAGGTGTGTGAGGGTGGAGGTGGAGGTGTGTGAGGGTGGAGGTGTGTGAGGGTGGAGGTCGGGGGTGTGAGGGTGGAGAAGGATGGGTGGGGGAGAATGTGTGTGAGGGTGGAGGTGCATTGAGGGTGGAGGAGCAATGAGGAAGTATAGTTTCTACAACATGGTGTTCAGCCTCGCAGCGGTGTCTGGGCCGAGTGTGATCGCAGACGCTGCACAGAATGTTAAACACAGTCAGATGAAGGTGCGGACCTGCACACACACACCCACACACACACACACACACACACACACACCCCATCCATTTTTAATGGACATGTGGAGTCTTCTCTCTCTCTCTCTCTCTCTCTCTCTGCAACCCTTTCTATCTCCCCATCTCTCCCATCACGTCTCCCTCCCTCCCTGCCTCCCTGTTGTGATCGGCAGCATGGTGTCCTCAGTGCTGAGGCTCCACTTTGAGCTCTGATAGGGCTGATACCTGGAGGGCTCCACTCCCCCGCGGAGACAAACTGATGGTTTCAGACAGACGACGCAAAGAGGCTGTTTACCGAGGCCCCGCATGGAGGGCAGAGCGGTGGGTTAAGTGCTCTATTGATCAGGGTTTAATGCTCTAGTGATCAGGGTTTAGGGCTCTACTGATCAGGGCTTAGTGCTCTAATGATCAGGGTTAAGTGCTCTAATGATCAGGGTTTAGTGCTCTAGTGATCAGGGATAAGTGCTCTAGTGATCAGGGTTTGGTGCTCTAGTGATCAGTGTTAAGAGGTCAGGGTTTAGTGCTCTAGTGATCAGGGTTTAATGCTCTAGTGATCAGTGTTAAGAGGTCAGGGTTTAGTGCTCTAGTGATCAAGGTTTAGTGCTCTAGTGATCAGGGTTAAGTGCTCTATTGATCAGGGTTAAGTGCTCTAGTGATCAGGGTTAAGTGCTCTAGTGATCAGGGATAAGTGCTCTAGTGATCAGGGTTTAGTGCTCTAGTGATCAGTGTTAAGAGGTCAGGGTTTAGTGCTCTAGTGATCAGGGTTCAGTGCTCTAGTGATCATGGTTAAGTGCTCTATTGATCAGGGTTAAGTGCTCTAGTGATCAGGGTTAAGTGCTCTAGTGATCAGGGTTAAGTGCTCTAGTGATCAGGGTTTAGTGCTCTACTGATCAGGGATAAGTGCTCTAGTGATCAGGGTTTAGTGCTCTAGTGATCAGTGTTAAGAGGTCAGGGTTTAGTGTTCTAGTGATCAGGGTTTAGTGCTCTAGTGATCAGGGTTAAGTGTTCTAGTGATCAAGATTAAGTGCTCTAGTGATCAGGGTTAAGTGCTTTAGTGATCAGGGTTTAGCGGCCTAGTGATCAGGGTTAAGTGCTCTAGTGATCAGGGTTTAGCAGCCTAGTGATCAGGGTTAAACGTTCAGGGTTAAGTGCTCTAGTGAACAGGGTATAGTGCTCAAGTCAACATTTTTCTCATGTCTCTCCGACCAAAGCCAGTGACACCCTGGTGCATGCAGGGAACAGATCATTCAAGATCATTCAGAGAACACAAAAGGGCATAATGTCCAAACTTGACCAATATGAGTTATGATACAGTAATGAGCGGTTTATGGTATATTTTGTTGACACAAAACATACAATCTGTAGACATTAGACATTAACACCAAAGCATGTTTGAAATTGTCCTGTTGTTTCATGTCTGCGTTATGCACCTTATAGTGATGTTAGATGA
The DNA here is from genome assembly GCF_949987615.1 of Pollachius pollachius. Taxonomy (NCBI): domain Eukaryota; kingdom Metazoa; phylum Chordata; class Actinopteri; order Gadiformes; family Gadidae; genus Pollachius; species Pollachius pollachius. The sequence continues at coordinate 9,303,029 of NC_136947.1, read as the reverse complement.
ACACGTTTCAGTGTTATACAAGTGATTCTCCCTCCTCAACGTGATGAAAAGACCTGCCAACGCCCAGCCCTAGCAGCAGGCCCGGGGTGAAGCCTGCTGCTCGAGTTGTGAAGCCAGCCCCCCTGAGGTGCCACGGGTGATGGACAGGTGCTCCCCGCCACAGGCCTCCACTGAACAACATCCTAATCCACCCTCCTCCCTCATAGCCAATCACACGCCGCGGCTCCACGTAGCCTCAGCACAGCTGACAGGAAATCCATAGAATGGACCGCGGCGGTGCGGAGGAACCACAATGAGAAGCTCTTTCAGGGGTTCTGAACCGAGCGGGCTCCACACTGTGTTGGTTAACTGAACTTTAGTTATTCTTGGGCCCTCAGCTCACCCCAGCAACGGCACCTTGGCTGGTCGGAGCGGAGCAGCTTCTAGGACCTTCTAGGACCTTCTACAAGCCAAAACTCACCACAGTCTTTGGCTTGGCTTCCAGAGTCTTCCGCAGAACCGAATGAAGACAAGCTTAAAGATTCTTCTTGTTTTTGTGGAGGAGAGTTTTGGCGAGGTTGTAAGAACACAATGACCCAAATCCCAAAAATGTATTTTTCACCCCGTATTGCACCTCCAAGATTTTGTAACTTGCCGAAATTGGTGAAGTTGAACTTTCTTACAATAATCTTTTTAAAATATAAAATCAAGAGGTGTAATGAAAATAGACACAGTGTCTCATCTTAAATGTTTGGGACCCAGTATCTTATAAAGGACCTGGGTTGATTCCCACCACTCTCCTCTTCAACCCTCTGCATCTCCTCAACCTCCTGTCCTTTAACGCACAAAGCGCACAACAACACATGCAATCGAAGAACACACGCTTGAGGAACTCCGGAAGCATTTGACCCTGATGACTGGGCAGGAGAAGACAGTGACCTGCGTGACCTCTGGCCTGCCTGGACCAGAGTAATAAACCTTCCGGCCGGTGGTTTATGAGGACATGGGTGGGCCGGCAAGGTGAAGCAGAAGCAGCCGTTCTGTGACCTTGGGGGACAACGGAGGCTGAGGAAGATGAACACAATAAATAACACTGAGGAGATAAATCCTACGATTCAAAAACTAATTGGTGCTGTCACCTCCAAGCTCCGACCGGCTGCAGCTGGTGGATCACGTTATTACCCTGACCTTGTGGAGACCTTCTCAGCTCCTCACACAATCAACTCATTATTTAATTATCCAAATACCACCGGATTGTTTCATTATTATATAGTTATCTAATCTGTGGAGTGCTTTGACACGGACACAATCTTATTTTTTCAGTCATTTAGTAGTAAGCAGTAGTTTCCAGTAATGGAGGAATTCTCCATGATGTTGAGTGGGGTTCTAGTTTACAGTATGGAAGGCTTTCTACTGTATCTTCTCTATGATGTTAAGAGTGGAGTTATAGTTTACAGTATGGAAGGCTTTTTACTGTATCTTCTCCATGATTTAAAGACTAGAGTTCTAGTTTACAGTATGGAAGGCTTTCTGCTGTATCTTCTACAGGATTTTAAAAGTGGAGTTCTAGTTTCAAGTCGTGGATGCTTTCTATTGTATCTTCTCCATGATGTTAAGAGTGGAGTTCTAGTTTACAGTAATGGATGCTTTCTATTGTATCTTCTCCATGATTTTGGGAGTGGAGTTCTAGTTTACAGTAATGGATGCTTTATATTGTATCTTCTTCATGATGTTAGGCGTGGATGGGGATTTTATTTTGCGTCCGATTGCCAGTAAAGGACAGATGGAGTTCCTTAATATATGAGGCACTTCAAAGTAAAGCTTTGAAATGATTTCGATATGAATCACAGTTGCAGTCAGGTCAGCGTAATTCAACTACGCTGGCTTCATTTCGGTTTCATGTATGTCAATAAAGAACGACGGCGGTGGAAATATGTCATGTATGTAATGAAATATGTAAAGATGTAATGACATGCGTAAAATATGTGTCGCGTCAAAAGAAACAAGGTCACGGCTGGCACTTGACCATTTCATTTCCAATAAAACGAGTTTCCCCCGCGGGCCCCATCTCCTAGGTTCCCACGGTAACACCCAGCCATTAGGATAATTAATTGGTCGCGCCGGCGCCTAATGCTTCGAGCTAATCACTAGCGCGGCGCACAGACAGGCTAATTTAGCTGGACGCACTGCTCTGCTGGGCCTTTGTACTGTATGAAAAACACAGGCTGAATGACAAGAAGGGCGCCAGGAACATTCATTATTTTGTCTTTTTCTTTCGGGATTTTTTTTTGTTGTAATTCCATTACACTAATAACATTGAGTGATTACACAGTCATGGTATCAATGTATTTTAGCTATTTGTTTCAAATGTCATTACAACAAATCCTGAACATTAATACACATCCATGAGCCAGATGTCTAAGCCCTAGCCTCACCTTAAAGACATGCACCTGAATTCAGGAGCAGGTCGCCCCCGTTCTGCTAAACGACTGAATAGTAAACACTACATTCTGTCTGGACGGGCAGCGCTGGAGATAGGGGCCCTGCAGTGTGTGCTCATCTAACCGGCTCCCCTCCAGCCTTTGGTTTTCAGTAGATTGGAATGAAGACATGAGGAGCCATCGGTCAGACGCGCCGCTGAGTGCTAACAGCGCTACAGGGGAAGGTTGAGTCGTTGGCCCCCACCGTCCGCTAATTAGCTCATTAACCTGCCCTGAACCTCGCTACCTGGCCGCTGGAAACCCATCCAGTTTCCCTCTCCCCCAGAGGCTGGAGCCATGGACTAGATTCTAGAACCACACCTTCCAGTTTAAACGCTCATTACTACTTATCTGAATTAACTCTATTTAGCGAAACAAAGCCTTCCACTCATCAAGTTTACTGTAGAAGATCACCTACTTTCACCACTGTCAAACACTGCTTTCTCAATGTCAACTCACTATTTTACTACTGTCAAACACTGCTTTCTCAATGTCAACTCACTATTTTACTACTGTCAAACACTGCTTCCTCACCGTGAAACTCACTATTTTACTAGTTTCAAACACAGCTTTCTCACTGTGAAACTTACTATTTTACGACTGTCCAACACTGCTTTCTCACTATTTTACTACTGTCAAACTCACTGTCATTCTCATGTCAAACTCACCATTTTACTAACATCTCCTCAATGTTTCCCCCCGTCACACATACTGTTTTCAACTGTCGTAGGCCTCGAACGTTCGGCCACAGCACAGCGACTCCCTGCTATGCTAGCTAGCAAGCTAGCTAGCAGGCTAGGTAGCTAACAGGCTAGGTAGCCAGCGGGCTCACCTGGACATCTCCCCAGGTGCTTGACGTCAATCTGCTCCTGCTTCATGCAGGACGCCTCGCGCACCAGACACGGATTGTTGTATGAGTTCCCGTCCGTTCCGCACACTGGGTTCTCGTTGTGGCCGCTGCAGTCGATGTTACATATACACCTGGAGGGGTGGGGTTAGACAGTGTTACAAATACACCTGGAGGGGCAGGGTTAGATGTTTGTTACCAATACACCAGGAGGGGCGGGGTTACATCTAGACCTGGAAGGACGGGGTCAGACGGTGTTAAGTATACACCTGGAGGGGCGGGGTTAGACAGTGTTACATATACAACTGGAGGGGCGGTGTAAGGTATAGAGAAGGGCGGAGTCAAAGTGATGTTGGATACATAAAACCTACTTTCAGATGTTCATATTAATGTGTAACTAAATATAGAATGATGGATAAAAAAACTAGTTTCTTTATGATACATTTATAAGCAAGGAGTACTTTTAGACTTGTGGTGACGATCATGTTCGAATAGGTTGCTCCAATGCCAGAGTGCTGATTGGTTGTGAGAATGTGAACTAAACGCTGTGAAGGTGGAGCTGAACTCACCAGACGTCCTCGGAGTCAACGTCGCACTCGGCGCCGTATTTACACGTCCCGCACTTGGTGAACTTCTTTCCTCCGTCCACGCTGGAGCCCTCGTAGTCTGTGGAGACGGAAGGACAGGAGGTCAGAGGGATCCCAGAAAACAACGCAACCTGCATTCTGCACACGCTACCACAACCTGCACAAGCTAACACTACCATAACTTGAACACGCACAGGAAACCGCAACCTGCACACGCACACGTTACCATAACTTGCACACGCTACCACAACCTGAACACCCACACGAAACCTCAACCTGCACACGCACACGCTACCATAACCTGCACATGCTACCAGAACCTGCATCCTGCCCTCATAGACAGCGAGCCACAAGAAGAAAAGGCACACTGACAAAAAGAGGATTCAAAGATGGCTGCTGGTGATGGTTGTAGATATTATGTTATTTATTTCAGGACTTATTCGGCTCTTGTTCTTTCATTCTTCCACATTAATTCATATCTAAATAAAACATAAGTGAGATTCCCTGAGAAGAATCTCCTGCTGTTCTCCCTTTCATCGAGTATGAAAAGACCTCCCCCTCTCTCTCTCTCTCTCCCTCCCTCTCTCTCTACCGCCCTCAGTCTCGCTGGTTCTACAATCTCTCTCTTTAACTTAGAACACACATACACACACACACACACAAACACACACACACACACACACATCTCCCCGGCTCTCCACCGTTCCAGTCATCATTTGTATTCGTCCATCATTTTGCCAGATTCATATTCAGACGGGAGGTTTCATTTGGGTGCAGGTGTCTTCAAAGCACAACTCTCCTTCCCTGAAATTGAATTCCTAATGAGATAAGGAGGAGGTAATGAAACTCATGATGATCTAGAACTCTCCAAAGACAGAATCCCCTCCTCTGGATGTGCATCATGTGTTCTGAATGCCTTACTCAAACTTTATCTTTGCATGTATTTTGATGGTGTATGTGTCTGCGTGTGGGTGTGTGTGCGTGCGAGAGTGTGCGTGTGTCTGAGTGTGAGAGAGTGTGTGTGTTTGTGAGTTTGAGTGTGAGAGAGTGTGTGCGTAAGTGTGCGAGTGAGTGTGAGAGTGTGCGTGTTTGTGAGTTTGAGTGTGAGAGAGTGTGTGTGTGCGTGTACGTTTGCGTGCGTGAGCGTGTTGTTGCTGTGTGTGTTTAATTGAATAGACCATCTGCTGAACAACACCTCTGTCCTGTTTTTTTGGTTTCGTTATTTGAATGTGTTTTTAATTAAGTGTATTCTTGTTGCGTCTCATGTTTTGTTCAAACTAAAATGTAAGAACAAAACATTTAGTTAAAGAAGCTACGCCAGGTAGCAAATAAGAAAGTCTGCTTACATTTACAATAGTGCCACACTGGAACATTATTTCTACTACTACTCTTATTACTACCACAGTTCTCTGACTACGACCACAGTACTCTGATTACTGCTTAACTGATTACCATCGTAGTAAACTGACTATAGTAATCAGTAATCTGATTACTAGAGTAATCAGATTACCATGGTAGTTCTCTGACTATAGTAATCAGATTATTGCTTTAGTAATCAGATTACCCTAGTAGTATTCTCACTATAGTAATCTGATTACCATCATAGTAAACTGACTATAAAAATCTGATTAGTACTATAGCAATCCGATTCCCATGGTAGTTCCCTGACTATAGCAATCAGATTACCATAGCTTTAATCTGACTATAGTAATCCGATTCCCATGGTAGTTCCCTGACTATAGTAATCAGATTACTACTATAGTAATCAGATTACTACTATAGAAATCAGATTACCATATCTTTAATCTGACTATAGTAATCAGATTCCCATGGTAGTTCTCTGAATATAGTAATCAGATTACTACTATAGCAATCAGATTACCATATCTTTAATCTGACTATAGTAATCAGATTCCCATGGTAGTTCTCTGAATATGGTCGCCCTCTGAGTGTGAGCACGGTCATGGCGAGCGCTCCATCTCTCCATTAAACGGCGCCAGAGAGATGCAGATCCATCAGAGCTCTGGGTGCTTCGTCTCGGGTTCAAACCGGTTTCATCTGGTGTCCTTTTAAGAAGTTCACAGAATAAACCGACACCCAACCCTCAGTCTTATCTAATTTTGTGTGTGTGTGTGTGTGTGTGTGTGTGTGTGTGTGTGTGTGACTAGTGCTGGTCAGACTGGTACTGATCAGACTGGTCAGACTGGTGCTGGTAAGGCTGGTCAGGATTGGTGCTGGTCAGACTGGTCAGACTGGTGCTGGTCAGACTAGTGCTGGTCCGACTAGTCAGACTGGTGCTGGTCAGACTAGTGCTGGTCAGACTGGTCAGACTAGTGCTGGTCAGACTGGTCAGACTGGTGCTGGTCAGACTGGTGCTGGTCAGACTGCTACTGGTTAGACTGGTCAGACTGGTGCTGGTCAGACTGGTGCTGGCCAGACTGGTCAGACTGGTGCTGGTCAGACTGCTACTGGTTAGACTGGTGCTGGTTAAACTGCACCCCGGCCCTTCTGCTTGGCGGCTGTGTGTTAGCACTGCATAAATTCCCATCATGCATCACTCTGTGTCATGCATGTCCAGAGCAGCGTGACTATGGTCCGGAGGGGCGGAGCTATGGTCCGGAGGGGCGGAGCTATGGTCAGGAAGGGCGGAGCTACACACACACAATCAGATTCACCTGTAGCTCGCTGCTCCAGGGTCTGCTCTACGTTAATGTATACATTATTATACACTATCTAGATTATATTATACATACATTATATTATCATACACTATCTCGATTATTAAATATATACATTATATTATCATTCAATATCTAGATTATACAATTTATACACTATCTAGATTATATAATATATACATTATATTATGATACATTAACTAGATAATAATATAATATATCATATACAATATAAAAAATATATATTATGTATCAAGATGTATGATATACATACTAATATATTATAACAACAACATTATGATATATTAAATGCACATAATGTATTAATATATGTTATATTATGATATAATATATACATTACGATATATTTAATACATGACATACATTTCATGATGATATATCATATAAATGATGTAAATATTGATGTAAAACTATTGTACATGATATGAACTAGAGTGCATTTCCATCACAATTCTTTGAGCAAATCCCTAGTTGTAGAAGGTTCTAGAAGGCAGACATTGAAGAATCTCCGATGTCTCCGTTGGTGATGCAGTATTAATGTGGAGTCCTATAAATACGACCAGAGAGCAGACGGCCTCAGCAGCCGACCACACTGTGTAAGGAGGCTAATGATCGATCGGACATCCTCCTCAGCCCTAGACGGCCTCTACTTCCTGGAGCCAGTTATGTGACCATATCCCCCGCCATGCACGCACGCACGCAAACGCACAGTCACAATTTATCATATTTTAAAAACCACTAGATTAATTCAATTAATAATTCACTGCCACCGGCCGACCAGTTTAGACCAGAATGATAGCCTAAGACAGACAGACAGACAGACAGACAGGCAGACAGACAGACAGACAGGCAGAGAGGAAGAGAGGAAGCGAGACAAGACAGGCAGACAGACAGACAGACTAAACACAATTTGCTCCCTGATCATGTAAATCTGGGACATGTTGACAGAAGGACATGTGAACGTACCATCACTGTCACCAGAACCGGAACCAGGATCTGAAAGGAAACAGACACACACAGATAACATCAATATGAACGACATGATGAATACTGTGTCTATGAGGACTATCAATACTAACATGATGATTACTGTGTCTATGAGGACTAGATACCATCAATTCAATTCATTTTTTTTGTACAGCCCTTAATCACAGGTCCAGTCTCAAAGTGCTTATCAGGCCATATCTTTATGACACCCCCCTGACCCTAGCCCCCCAGAGGGCAAGAAAAAACTCCTTAATTAGCAAGGAAGAAATCTTGAGAAGGAACGCATCCTTCCAGGGATGATCAGGAGTCCAATGGGAGCCATAATTGATATACAAACATACATACATACAATCACACACACACACGCACACACACACAGGCACACACACACACACACACACACACACACACACACACACACACACACACACACACACACACACACACACACACAGGAACAACTGAGCCTGAGCTTCACTGTCCTGTCTGCGGAGAAACACGAAGGCAGACGCACAGTCTAGATGACACATCTCTATGCTGGTCGTGTGCTCCGCTCTAAAGGGCTTTGCGATGCTAAATGTCTCCGCTACACTAAAAGTCTTCTCTATGCTTAAAGGCTCCTTAATACTGAGTGGTTGAATGTCAACGCCGCAATTTCAGCCACTGATCGCAGAACTCAGACGGTTTTAAAACCTGGACTCAAATGGACATGCTAAAGAACCCTGTGTCACCCAGTAGAAGACTGGTTGTACTGAGCAGCTCCCAGTGTCTACCAGTAGAAGACTGTGGTTGTACTGGGCAGCTCCCAGTGTCCACCAGTAGAAGACTGTGGTTGGAGGCCGGCCTCTGTTAAGCCATAAAAACGTGTTGAAGTGGTGAATAATCCCAATGAGCGTTAACCTCTCTACCGCTCTCATCATTTACATGTTCAGGGTTTTCAGTTTGTTATTCGTGTTACACGGATGGTTTGATAAATGTCCTCTGGTCGTCATTCGTTGCTCTCCAACCAATTCTGTGCGAGTCCCGACAAAGAGAACTAGCACCAACCCCCTGCCCCCCTCCCACTCAGGCTGCCACGTCGACGCGTTGATGCACTTCCGCCACCGGCCTCTAGAGAGCGCCTCTCAAGCCTCTTTCACTGCCAGCAATAAACAGAAGTAATAAAAGCTGCATGCAGAACTCACTGGGGAGCTGTTCTGCGTTACAGAGTCAGGCTGTCTCAGCTATCGCTTAGCGGTTAGCAGTTAGCATAGAGAGAGAGAGTGAGAGAGAGAACAAGATGCCGGCTACGATAAGCTCGTTTGGCCCGTACCAACTACTATATGAAAAAGGGTAAAAGTGAAGGTTAAATATTATTTTAATTGAATGGATCCACATAAGAGCAATATCCAAGCACATTATGCTGTGTGTGTGTGTGTGTGTGTGTGTTTGTGTGTTTGTGTGTGTGTGTGTGTGTGTGTGTGTGTGTGTGTCTCTGTTTGTGTCTGTTGATACTTTCAGCATTCCCATTCAAGGCTGGTAATTAAAATTGATCTGAATCTGATTAACTAAGCCTTCCTCAGAAACCCATCTGAACAGGGAGGTATCGGAGAGCCAAATAAAGAGAGAGAGAGTGCAGGGGAGGCTGGGGCGATCAAGGTCGCCCGGGCAACTGGTTAGCTGCTGCTTTCCGATCGATGCTGTGTTCTCCAGCCAAAGAAGACGGTTTAATTGATAATAATGTAGCGAAAGGCTTCCCTGTTAGCTTTAATGTCCTTTCATTGGTCTCACTGGTTTATATTGTTTGTGTTTTATTTGTTTATAATCATATACTATAGCACTACTGGAGAATACACACAATTCATCTAAGGTCTGCGGAGGCCTGATTTGTTGGAAGCTTAACTGCCAGTACACCCTAACATGGACCAAGGAAATGCCCCAACATACAAAGGACTTCAAAGTCAAAGTCCCTTTTCCACAATGTGCAAAATAAAACAAGTGCAAATAAATGTTGACCTGCTCCAACATATCACCATATCGACAAATAATCCACACGAAAATCCATGCATAAAAGGTGAACTTCCTCTCTTACACACACACTATACACCCTTGTGCTTTTATTTTTCCAGCCAGTAGACTCTCACACTCTTATTGTGTAAAGTCCCACTCACCCGTGGAGCAGGGTCCGTCGGCGGCGCGGGCGATGAGCCTCTGCTGCTTGCAGGAGGCCTGCCGCCGGTAGCACTCATTCTGGTACGTGTCTCCATTGGCACCGCACACCGGCACATAGTTCTTATGGCACTGTGGGGGCGGGACAGAGGAAACCATGGTTACCAGTTGCAGGGAGACAGAGAGTGTTTCTCCAGGGTGACAGGCGACCCGGGAGAAAGAGTCTCATCTGGAACACTACGGACATAGGGAATCGAACCCGGCACCTCTTGTGTGGGAGGAAGTTTGCTAAACGGTGGGCTGCCCTGCGCACCGCCTCAGGATCCAGACATGTGGGCTGGACAGTGTATATACAGTGAACAGGATTCAGCCGCTATGATCCCTCCACATGCTTCACACTGCTCTATGGCCTGCTCTACCTGCTGAGCTAATGCTGACTAACCTAGCCTACCTGGTCTTACCGGAGCTCATCTGGTCTAACCTGAGCTCACATGGTCTTACCTGGTCTTCAGCTTACATGGTCTTACCTTGCCTTAACTGGCTTACCTGTCTTACTTGAGCTCACCTGTCTTACCTGAGCTCACCTGGTATAACCTAAGCTCACCTGGTATAACCTGAGCTCACCTGGTCTAACCTGAGCTCACCTGGTCTTACCTGAGCGCTCACCTAGTCTTACCTGAGCTCACCTGGTCTAACCTGAGCTCACCTGGTCTAACCTGAGCTCACCTAGTATAACCTGAGCTCACCTGGTCTAACCTGAGCTCACCTGGTATAACCTGAGCTCACCTGGTCTAACCTGAGCTCACCTGGTCTAACCTGAGCCCACCTGGTCTTACCTGAGCTCACCTGGTCTAACCTGAGCTCACCTGGTCTAACCTGAGCTCAACTGGTCTAACCTGAGCTCACCTGGCTTTACCTGGCTGAAGTAAAAACAAAGCTCCCAGAGTCCTCCAAGTTCTCACCTGAAACTGGCAGACACACTTGAGCTGGGCGCCATCGTCGCGGCAGACCCCTCCGTACCTGCAGGAGGCGTCGTCGCACACTCTCAGGTCACTCTTTTTCTCCGACAGGTCTGAGGAAACACAGAGACAACCACACACCTGTTAGGCGACCAGGAGACAGATAGATGAATAGATAGTCAGACAGATCGATGGACAGAAGGACGGATGCCAGTTCCCACACGTATGACTGTGTTTGTGTATCTGTGTCTGTGTGTGTGTGTGTGGGTGTGTCCATATTTTGAGTGTGTGTTTTAAAAACACGCAAGGCAAACATCCCAGGACCACATCCGTTATATCCCTAGAGAGCTGCTTAGCATCTAGCTAAATGACCATCCAAACACCACAGCCTGCGCTCCGGTAACACAGCGCAGCCTTAGCGTTCACTAGCTAACAGGGTCAGTTATTTAGTGATGGCGCCTTGAAGGGTGAGTCAACATCCAACATCGGACACCGAAGCCGTTTCATCACCACGTTCTCAGTCTTTCTCTGAGGATATCAGATATGAGAAAGCGTTGGAGAGTGCCAACCCGGAGCGTAACCTGGAGTTCGCTTGAAGGGGAGCGTCACGTCATCTATTTCCTAAAATAGGAGAGCACTACATTGTAAGTGCCACACTAACTTTGTTTCAGAGGGGGGTTAAATGGTACTGGAAGGTTGGACCACTGACGTCAACGCAGAACGTGAATCCTGGACCAAAGGCGCTCTGACTTTTCCGTGGTGTTGATGTTGCGAACGGTGAGTGTTTGATTCATCATTGTTGAGCGTTGATGTTTATTAATCGGTTGGCGACCGAACCAAACAGACTAAAACCGACTCAACCGTTGCCCCCTAACCGAGGATTCTCCGGTCTCCGTTGCAGCCACTTGTACATTTACATTTTACATTGAGGGTTTTTTGCTGATGCTTTTATCTGAGGTGACTTACAACCATTCATTCACACATTCACACACTGACGGAAGAGTCAACCACGCAGGGCGACAGCCAGCTTGTCGGGAGAAGTCAGGGTGAGGTGCTTGCTCAGGGACGCCTTGACACTAGGAGGAGCTGGAGATCGAACTAACAACCTTCCGGTTACCAGTCAGCCCACTCCTGAGCTACTTCCAGCCCAACGACACTTGTTAATATGATCACTTGACAAACGCATAAGGGTGGGTCCATGCGTTATCAACACAACTGGTCTCAAAGCATAGGCCTCTCAAGTGTCCTTCATGATCATGATGGTGTTTTTGTTCTGCTGATGGCTGATGTCTTCTTTGGTTTAGCAGCAGTTTACGTTAGAGGGGTCGGTGTTCATGGCTCTTATTCTGATGTCGCCGCCATGGCTGCCATGAGCACCAGAAGCATCTCACACACACATGCAGGTAGGGAGACACACACACCAAGACACACGCAAAGGCACACTCACACACACACACAGCCAGGCACAAAAGAAATCATATCATCTCACATGCACAAATCAAGGCACACTCACAGGAAAGAGGCATACGCACATACAGACACACACATGCAGTGCATGCAAGCACACTTTTGCAGGTCCGCACCGGCACCTGTGGGCGCTGGGAAGCTGCTCGGTGTCGGACAGGTGGCCCTCAACACGCGGTGAACAGAGAGACCATGGGCGTGAGAGGTGCAGGAACAAGGTCAACAAAGGTCTCTCTCTCTCTCTCTCTCTCTCTCTCTCGCTCTCTCTCTCTCTCTCTCTCTCTCTCTCTCTCTCTCTCTCTCCTTGACGAGGACTGCTGTGGCTCATTGATTCCTTGGAATTGCAACACAAGACGACACAATGCATTGTGGGACATAACACCCAAGAAATATGTTCTTTACTTCCAGAAACAGCGTTCTTCTTGGTGTAGCTCCGGAAGCTACGCTTAGCTGCTCTAATGTCCTCTGTAGACGTTTCCCTTCACGCAGATCTGCTGTCGCTTCAGAGAGCAGAGCTAGGGGCCCTCCACCAGGGGCCCGATGCTAGGGGCCCTCCACCAGGGGCCCGATGCCAACGGCACACACCACCAGGGGAGGGAGAGAGAGAGAGAGAGAGACAGAGAAGGAGAGAGGGGAGAGAGAGAGAGAGAGAGAGAGAGAGAGAGAGAGAGAGAGAGAGAGCGAGAGAGAGAGAGAGAGGAGGGGGAGGCCAACAGGCAAACACACAAACAGCTCAGCTCAGATAACGGCTTGACTTTCAGGATGACATCCACAAGAATGGCAAATTCCATTTACGCACGCATGCATGCACATGCGCACAAACGCACACACACACACACACACACATATGAACACAAACACACACACACACACATACACACACACAAACACTTATGAACACACATACACACACACACTTTCTTCCCGGAAACACACACGCTACACTACACTCCAGGGTTGTGTTTCACCCGCTCCAGACAACAGACCACTCCAGCGTCCAGGGGTGATGGAGCCAGAGCGCCTGCATCTGTTCGCCAGGAAAATGCATCCTCTGGGAACACATTCCAACTCACAACAGTTCCACCCCCTCACCACGGGCCCCACATCAGCGGAACACCAGTCTAGAATGTTCTACAAACGTTCCTGAACCGAATGTTGCTGAAATGTTCTTGAAACACTCTACAAACATTCTACCTTGTTCTTGATAACATTCCAGAAATTATCTGCCTTCCGGAAATCACAACCACTGCCAGGGTTTGTGGTTCTATTCCCTGTTTCGATAAGAAGAGCAAGGCAATCATACAGCCAGGGTTTGGGGTTATATTCCTGTTTCAATAAGAAGAGCAAGACACTAATGCTGCCAGGGTTGTGGTTTTATTCCCAGTGTAGCCCTTTGCTGTCAAGGCAAAGCAAACTGTATGAAAGTCTGAATGTCGCAGTCGGCTGCCTAAGATTAAATTGACCACCTCAAGGCCTGACTACTTTGAAATACTTCAGTTGTCATTATCAAGGACATCCAAAATAATCCCAATCTTAGCGAGGATGACATTACAATGGAGGGTAAGGCAAGCATAAAGAGGTTGCATTTCAAACACAACATTGCTTCCCTGGTTGGGTCTGAGGAGCCTGGGGCTGTCAGACATGTTGACTGGAATGAAGCCGAAACAATTCAACAATAGGCGCGCTCCGACTGAGAGACACTTCCCTCTAGTGAGCCGCTGTGGGTGTGGCTTGGGAGAGAGGATCCGCCCAACTTCTCCGTTAAGTGGCTCAGTGAGCGGCCCAGGTAGTATCTGTCTCTGGGTAGGAGCTTTCTGAGCCGCAACCTAACTAGTCAACGCTGATTGGATCTGGTTGAGGCGGGATATGACGTGAATACGATGTATGATTATGGTGGGATATGACGTGAGGAGAAGTCGACACAGCCACAACATATAAACAGCACCATTCTAACAAAAACAAGCAGAGCAGAGGGAGACAAGCAGACGATGGAGAAAGAGAAGATGATCATGGTCAAAACTGTCGATAAATGATCGCGTAAGACAAAAAGTGCCGCAGAACTAATTACGTCCCATTTGAACACCATTGGGTAGCCGCTACAAAGGTTGCTGTATGTGAACGGACGCCGAGGGGAACTGAGTGGGTAGTCTTTGTTTTACCAACACATCATACGACAACACCCAAGCCCTTGAGACCACCAACACTGTGAATTAAACATGACCTCCCTCCCTCCCTCCCCTGTCCTCCCTCCCTTTCTCCCCTGTCCTACCTCCCTCCCTCCTCTGTCCTCCCTCCCTCCCTCCCCTGTCCTCCCTCCTCGTTCCTCCCTCCCTCCCCTGTCCTCCCTCCTCGTTCCTCCCTCCCTCCCCTGTCCTCCCTCCCTCCCCGTTCCTCCCTCCCTCGCCCCTCCTTGCTGTGTTGCCATGTGCGCAGCAGCCGACACAACATGATTAAAAGAAAGAAGATGTGTTAAAACAAAGTGCCGCTGTTGACGCATGCTGTGAAGGACTCCGTGTGAGTCGTGGTTCCAACGCTGGGACACATGATGCAGTGTGACGCCAGGAGGACACACAGAACACATGACCAATACATCACTCAGACAGGCCCACACGCTTAGGACACGCCTCCTCTGTGGGCTTCATACGTAACCGTGGGGATGTTGCTGTAATGACACGGACACATCACTGTACGCCCCTGAATTGGTCAAGGGATTTTGTGATCAGCGTGGCTCGGTGTGATTTGTTTTCTTACAACAACATGAGCACTGTACCTCCGACGATCACCGCAGAACTGCTCTCTGGGATCATTTATTTATTTCCTCACTATTCGCCTCTGGGACTTCTCTCCGTCTTTGTCTCAAACTCACGCTTGTTTAAATTTGAATCACTTTTTTGACAAATAGCCTTTTTTATGTTAGCATTTGTGCATTACTTTTTAGATTGTTTTTTACCCCATTGCTTTAAAAAAAGTATCACAATTCCAAGTCACCAGTAACCTCTTTCGGGTCGCCGCGGTGACAGGTAAGACAACACTAAAGATGTAAACGGCGTGAATCTTTATTTGTCCCCACAGCATCCACAACGACCAAGGCGTGATCCAAGATGGCTGAATTAGCATTCTGGTGGGGTAGAGCGCTACGAGCTGCAGACAAGAGTTTATTAACTCCAGGCTGCGTGCCAGAACCTCCGTGATACCCTGACCCCCAGCAAGGACTCTGAACAAGTCTCTGCGTCCCTCTCTCTTTCTTTGTCTCTCTGTGTCTCTGTGTGTCTCTCTCTCTCTCACTCTCTCTGTGTCTCTTTATCTACCTACCTACACTACCACCCACTATGTTGTGCCACCAGGTAGGCCTTAGCTACTAGGGTTCAGGAAAGTGAGGCCCTGAACGGTCGGTAATGATCCTGGCGCTGTCTGAAATCTTAACAGGCTCGTACCGAGGCCTCCATGCAGTCACCCATTCCCACGGAGCATTTCCCTCCCTAATACCTGACGGACGGCCGTGTGGCATTACTAACAAATCACACTCGAATGTAGGCCCTTAAATCTTAGCGACAGCACCTTAAAGCAGAACAAACAACCAGGACTGAGGCGTAACAGAAAGCCGGTGTACATCAACAACAACTAGCGTCATCCATTATTAACGCCGCTGCTGGAAGTCACGTTCAACAAAGGAGCCTCATGCATTATTCAGGTAGGAGAGATGACTGGGGCGGCCGGCTCTGCCGCAGGTATCCGGTGAGAGTCTGGCTCCTCGTCGCGGCTCCTCTTTCACAGGCCTCTCCTCTTTCAGCCCTTCCCTCCGTCTTTTTGCTGTCAAAACCTTGTGTGCGTGTCGTTTTTCGTGTTGTGTAAATGTGCCGGGTGAAGTGAGTGAAGATGGGAATGTGGAGTATGACCTTTCATTCACACCGCTGTATACGTATGAAATACGGCGATTATAAAATAAAATACTGGGGGGGGGGGGGATTTCAGGACTATTTTTTCCAATTGGTGAGACTTCTGTTAAGACACCGCTTCTCGTACGCAAAAAAATTCCACTCACATCAGAATACGAATGTGAGCTTTCCGCTCTGCACTGAATTTTTGTGTTACGATCACGAAACTACCTCGACCTGTTTGGGAAACACAACGAGCCACAACTTTAGATTTTTACATTTTACATTGAGGGGATTTGGCAGAAGCTTTTATCCCAAGCGACCTACAACCATTCACACACACATCCACTCACCGACGGCGGAGTCAATCACGCAGGGCGACAGCCAGCTCGTCGTGAGCAGTCAGGGTAAGGGGTGCCTTGCTCAGGGACACCTGGTTACCAGTCAACACGCTCTACTTCCTGAGCTACTGCCACCCCACATCCATGAAGCGTTTGGGTCGTGGAGATAAAACCAAATGGAGCACCACAGAAGACGGACGGCCAACGCTGCCGCAGACAAGCGAGCGGGGAGCCGAACGCGCTGTGAGCTTCTGTAAGTTGTCGTATCTATCTCAGCGTCCGACCACCGGACATCCCTTCAGGGCGGGATACCGCAGCGGTTAGCGTCTTTGACTCCAGTCGGAACGGAGCGATCCCCAATGTCTAGCTGTAGGCATCCCTGAACAAGGCATCCCTGAGCAAGGCATCAACCCACCTGCTCCTTAATGACTGCTCTTCTGAATTCACTGCGCATATGAATTATTTTCGTCTTTCTGGACAATAGCATCTGCTAAATGATTACATAGTAGTAGTAGTAGTAGTAGTAGCAGTAGTAGTCATAATCATTCATTCTGAAAATACAACCTTTGACCCTCTGTGCAGCTGACCCACGCCACCCCATAAGTGTCATGTGGCAACTGTGCCGAAGAAAACCGTAGCCCCTTTATTGATTTGGAAGCGCGGTCACCCGCCAGATTTAAACGCTGTCAGGTATGGTTTTACTGCTCCATTTGGCGAAGGGGAAGAGGGGGGGGACAGTTCTCTGTTGAGAGTCTGGGAACAGATTTAGCCTGGGGAGCTAGCTTAACTCCCTTAGCTTAGTTTTTCTTAGCTTAGCTATTCCCACTGAAAGGACCAAACCTGCAGTTGAAAGGCAGAGATTCAATTTAGGCTCAGGGGCTAGCTTAGTTTATCTTCCTTAGCTGGGCTTAGCTGTACTCACTGCAGGGCCAAACACGTAGCAGCTATGCTGCTAACGACTGCACCGGCTACCAATACCCTCAGAATGCTAACCAAAAGCCACCAAAAGTGTTTAATGACATTATGTACTTTTTGAAGTCAATATGAGAGAGCGAGAGAGCGAGAGCGAGAGAGAGAGGGAGAGAGAGAGAGAGTTAGTTGATGTGGTCAGAGCTCAGTCATGCTTAACTAATCTGAGTCTATTCCTATTCTGGGCACATGGGAAGGGAGGGGGGAGGAGGGGGGAGGAAGGGGGACATCAGCGCTATAGCAGCAGGTGAGGGAGGGTGAGGAAGAGGGGGAGACTTGCATTTCAATAGGCCGTGGAACAGCCAACTTTCTTTCTTTCTTGTTTTGTTTTTTCTTTCTATTGTATTCATTCTTTCTCCCTTCCTTCCTTCCTTGGCAGGGAGGGAGGGAGAGTGTGGGAAAGAGGAGGGAGAGGAGAGGAGAGGAGAGTAGAGAAGGGGACGGGAGGAGAGAAGGGAGAAAGGAGGGAGAGGAGAGGAGAGAAGGGGGAGGAAAGAGGAGGAGTATGGAGGAACAGAGGGAATCACACACACACACACACACACACACACACACACACACACACACACACTGCACTAGATATCTCTTGTCATCCATAGGGTCCATCTGCCATAAACATGATGTAGGACAGAGAAGGGAGCGAACGGGATTAGGCACACTGGGCTCCATCACACTGGGCTCCATCACACTGGGCTCCATCACACTGGGCTCCATCACACTGGGCTCCATCACACTGGGCTCCATCACATCCTGGGGTATAAATACACAAAATGCCCCCCCCCCAGCTTCGGCCCCCCCTGGCCATGGCCCTGGCAGTCCCATCCATCACCAGCAATGCCAGGGGTCCACCACAGCTCCCGTCACAACCACACGCCTCACCACACACATGCAGCACACACACGCACACCGACAGACACAGCTTTGTTGTATACGGGGAATTGGTTAACGATTGTTGGTGCTTTGCACTTGGTTCTATGAACATCCTTAATGTATCGTCAGCGATATATTGTTGTTTCTCCTGCTTCTGACAAATGTACTTATTGTAAATCGCTTTGGATAAAAGCGTCTGCTAAATGCCCTAAATCTAAATCTAGACATGCAGACGTCCATGTGGCACCGCTAGCATTAGCATGGCTAGCACTAGCAACGCCCCCTCCTCTCCTCTCCTCTCTCCTCTCCCCTCCTCTCTCCTCTCCCCTCTTCTCCCCTCCCCTCCTCTCCCCTCCTGCTCAGCAGACCAGGGGATGAGCTGTCGTCGTCAGCGCGTTGTCGAGCAGAGTCCTCGTTCTAGCAGACGTGGGATTCTCATCCCGTATGTTCCACCCATCCATCTACCCTTTCGTCCTTCCTCCTTTACTTCTTTTCTTCCTTCTGGCTCACAGACATATCAGCTGAAATGCCATGTGGGTGAAGAAAGCTCCATCCATCAATCCATCCCCCCCCCACCTGTTGTTCTCCTCCCCGTCACTCACGACAGGAGCCCCCCCGTCTCATGGCCACAGTCCGGCATCTCCGCCCACAACACACGGCCCACACGCTCGCCCGGCGCCAAAACACACTCCACCTGATGGAGTCAGGGGACAGGGGGTACGAAAGGGTCAGCCACAGCATGGACAGCAGATGAGATGAAACACTGTGCTCTACGTTGCTCTGGCAGGCTAAGATGGATTCCCAGAAGTTAGCCGGGATCACTCCACATGGATGAATCTATGGTCTTATTCAAAGGCCGGCGCAGTCAGCTCAGGACATATTCTTACACTGCTTTCAACTCACTCATCGCTGACGGATGGCTATGCCATTTCAAAAAAATGACACTCAAAAAATAGCTCTTGATTCTAACCTACACTTTTAAGGTATACATAAGGGATCAAAGATTAAATAAATTTGATATGATTTAAGGACAAATACAAAGTGGAGGATAAGATCACCTCAATTTCTTCCCGTTTTAAGTAAATCTGACTCCAGCACATAGTGTCTAAGATAAGATTATTCAGATATTAAAGGTGCAGTAGGCATTCCATGATGATGTTGTCGTCTACGACTGCATTGAAGTGTCATGTGATGAGGATCCTCAATAGATTTATCAATTGTATTAAGTTAGTGAGTAAGATAGCGATTATGGTTACTAATAAAAAAAAATGTGTTCTCTCTAGAGCCGTTTGTCTGTTCTGGTTACTGTAGAAAAGGACTCTGCGGATTCTACACTAATTAAAACATACTTATGGAATATTATATTCCAACTCTGCCCAGTGCTTTTAGATTATATAATTAAGCTAAAATAATTAAAGTGAGAAGATCAGATAAAATGTGTTACAAAGAGCTTTGAACACACAGTTATATCTAAGATAATAAGATAATAAGATAATGAAGATGAGAAAGAGATAAGCGTTATAACTAAGCTCTGTCCATCTACTTTCTCAAACCTACGATACTGCAGAACAGTTTGTACAGGACAAACAAAACAGTGATATAAAAACATGGCGTTTGACACCAAAACACATCAAAGAAGGACCAGATCTGAAACCCCAACGTGTGGTCCAGTGGTCCTCAGCCTGGGTGTCAAGAACCAACCCAGGGTCGCCTGATATGCAAGACGTACAAGATACCAAGATGTCCTGCTACATTCGGAAGTAAATAACATGTTACCAGGCTTGAGAGCTTTCATAAAGGTCCTGTATAAAAACAGACTGCCTAATGATTCTGAGCCACTGGTGAATTACTAGGTCTACCACCACTACTACTAATTGGTGTGGTGCAATGCAGTGTGCCCACACTCTCTGGGACCTGGACATTACCGGCAGAGGAAGATCGGGTCAAAATGCAACGATGAGTGTATGGAGGCAGCTGCACCATGATAAAAAACATGGGTGTAAGAAGTAAGAAGTCGGGGTAGCAGGGACGTTCACACCTTAAAATGGGGTCACAAGCCCGACACTGTTGGGAACCAATGTGAGGAGCCACTGGAGTCAATACTGCGATATCTGCCGCAGCCTGTCTGATGTTTGTGAACCGGACTGACGTGCAGGGCTGCACCCAGGCCCTGTTGGATCTGAGACCGATCGATGGCAGGATAATGTCATCTCTATTAATCCCCATGGGTGTTTCCACCGTAAAAGACCACAACGACCGCAACAGTGAACGGACAGAGAGGAGGGTTCTGGCTGTTCGTAGAGTCTGCGGCAGGGTTTACAGTTCTGTGTGAAGGCATGACATGAGGGGCCGCGTCGCGACCGGGGGATGCGGCGAGGATTGAAGTCGCCGGTTGCATTCCTTTTATTCTCGCGTCTCACTATTCAACACAAAACACTGCCCACCTGCTCGACCAATCAACGGTTTCTTTCACCTCCGTGGAGAAGGGAGGAGTAGGTTTATAGGTCCACCACAAACCTCTGGGTGGGCTCCACGTCTTCGGGGTAGTGTAGGCCACCACAGACCTCTAGGTGGTCCCTAGGTCTTCGGGTTTGCGTAGGTCCACCACAGACCTCTGGGTGGTGGACCTCTGGGTGGTCTCTAGGTCCTAGGGGTCTCGTAGGTCCACCACAGACCTCTGAGTGGTCTCTAGGTCTTCGGGGTGGCGTAAGTCCACCACCGGCTGAAGGGGCGTGTGCGGTCTTAGAGAAGTGAAGGGTTAATTGGCCTCCGTACACTTTAAAACATCTCGACACAGGACCATTCTTCGAAGAGGAATCCTCTCTCTAGACTTTCCAATAAGATCGATGCCTTGTTCCTTCCTTCCTTTGTCTCTGAGTGGAAATATTCCTCTCTTTCATCCCTCTCTCTCCCCCCCCCCCGCCGTCTCGCTCTCTCTCTGCTACCTTCTTCTGTTCTTTAATCATCTCTTTCCTTTTTTGTCGTTCCTGCAACCCTATCAATAATAAATGTGTCATCCGGGGAGATGAAGCAAGTTATTGTTAGTCTAGTCACATGACCCACATGTATGTGAAAAAGGAGGGTTCACCCGTCTCTCCACCCTGCGGTGATCAATAGGCGTTATCGGCTGTGATGTCCAGGGTTTACTGCTCGTCACCGCTTGAAGCCGAGGTGTAGCGCTCATGCTTATGGTTCAGACTGAGGTCGGAGATCATTCTGATCATTACGGCGCCGTATGAGAATAGATAAAAGACAACATTGACCAGAGCTTCCATTTTATTCTCCTCCTACCTAATCCCCTCTCCCGGTCTTTCTCTGATGAGGTCTACTGGACTTTGGGGCGCCAAACAGGTACATGTAGAGGCAGCTGTGGCTAAGCCTGCTAGGGAAGAGTCAGAGTAGGGAGCCAGGTACACTTCCTATCCTATTAACTCATCAGCTTTTATCCAAAGTGACTTCAGGTGAATTAAGGACAGGATAGGTTATTGAGGAAAAGGTAGGGTAGGGTTAGACAGTACAGAGACAGGTCATTGAGGAGCAGGTAGAGGCTAGACAGTATAGAGACAGTCATTAGGAGCAGGGAGGGGTTAGACAGTAGAGACAGGTCATTGAGAAGCAGGTAGGTGCTAGACATTAACATTTCGGGCATTTAGCAGACGCTTTTATCCAAAGCGACATTGGGGATCGAACCCAGAACCTTTGGGTTGGGAGTTAAACATCCAAGCCACAACACTTTATCCCTATAACACTGTTACAACTATCCACAAAAAGATTAATCGAGTCAACTCTGTGTTGTCTAATTAATCGCAGTTCAAGTCTCAAAGGGATTCCCAGGCCCAACGGCCCCGAAGGGAGGAGGAAACTTGAGGCCACGCATCTGTGTGTACAGAGACGGCAGCTAAATGATTATAAACACTTGAAACCTACAACCAACCAAACATTCCCAGCACAGCAACACGCTAACCTCCGTACATCTGCCGTCCAACAGAACATCTGCTCCTGAAGGCCTGATTAACTGCACCGTACATCCCATAATGACCACGTCCAGCAGACCAGCAACAAGCGCTGTTTACAGCCTCGCGGCCAAATGTTTGAATACATCTGTCACCCTGTGGTTCTGGGGGTAATGGACTGGTCAGGCACAGCTGGAAGAGGAAGTGATGCGTGGCATTTCCACCCCTGCCTCGCCAACGATCAGAACGTCGGTCATTGATCGATGAGCCCCCCCCCCCCCCCCCCACCACCTCCATCACTTTGAATAACATTATACTGATACGGACATTTAAGATTCAGTGGTAGAGTTCGAGGTCAAAGAATACATGTATCTATTTATAGATGTGATATACTTTGAGACATATATCAACCCTGATCCCGTATCAGCGGTATTAAGGATCATTTAACCTGATTTGGAGTCCCCAGCCAGCAGGCCAGCAAACACTGTTTACACCTTTTAAACCCGTCCGTCACACTTTAGTTCTGGGGGTAATGGACTGGTTTAAAGGCGCAGCTGGAGGAAGTGATGCGTGGCTACTTCCTGTAGAGCAGACGAGGATAGAGCGCAGTCAGTGATCGATCAGCTACAGAAAATGGCCGATAGAGCATTCGGCCCCTCTTTAGAAGGGCCCTTATTGTACTAGCAGGTGTCGGCACTGGGTGACATGCCCACCTGTGATGTCACTAATGGGTCAGTTCTTAAATGACGAGTAGTGGCTGATCCACATCACACCTTGTGGTGAAACAGGAACCCATTTTTAAGCCGGACCTACATGTAAAACACTCAACCTGAATGTCTAAACGAGGCTTGTTGCGCTACAACCAAACTGTTATGTTTTCTTCGTTTTGGAAGCTGTGGGTTTGAATCAATTTCTTCATGGTGAAGAATGGCGAGGAAAGAGGAGTTCTCGTCGTTTATCAAAGCGCTGTTTGTTTATGGGTAATTACCGGGATCCCACGGCCCATAAAGCCGGTGAATTATACACAACCAAGCAGGGCTTCAACAGGCTGTCATAACCAGCGTTTCTTCAGAGAGATACCTCTCCTTAGTGCCTCTTTATTTACACACACTATCAACACAGCTGAACAACGGGATCAATTGATTTGTGCACTTGAGTTTTGACTTCAGCTGTTTATCTGCTATTATATCTCCAA
>NC_136947.1:9169676-9274676 GCF_949987615.1 Pollachius pollachius | reverse complement strand
CTGTTCACTGATCTCATTGTGAGGCCGACAGAGAAAGAAGAGAGATCACAGCCAAGAGATAAGAGAGATAAAGGTTATGGCTGTCTATCTGTTATCTGGTACGCTAATTAATACAGAAAAGACTGAATTATTACCACTACCTCTCAAATCGACTCTGGAAGGAGATGATTCGCCAAAATAACTCACTAATAATGACAGTATTATAGCATGAACTTAATATTAATGCAAAGGCCATGGCAGCAATCAAACACGCAACCCTGACTCGCTTATGTCTTTACACTCTGTCCACTGCCCCAATATCTCCAGATCTATGTCAAACCGGATCAATACCTGATCAGCCTGGTTGGCTGCTGGGACCACTTGGGTGTGTTTGTGTGTGTTTGTGAGTGTGTGTGAGAGAGAGTATGTGTATGTGTGTGTGTGTGTGTGTGTGTGTGTGTGTGTGTGTGTGTGTGTGTGTGTGTGTGTGTGTGTGAGTGTACGCGTGTGTGTGTATGAGTGAGAGTGTGTGTGAGTGTGTGTATGTGTGTGTATGTGTGTGTGTGTGTGTGTGTGTGTGTGTGAGAGTACGCGTGTGTGTATGAGTGAGAGTGTGTGTGAGTGTGTGAGTGTGTGTATGTGTGTGTGTGTGTGTGTGTGTGTGTGAGTGTACGCGTGTGTGTATGAGTGAGAGGGTGTGTGTGTGTGTGTGTGTGTGTGTGTGTGTGTGTGTGTGTGTGAGAGAGAGGTGAGGTCGACGCTGGTTGGTCACGGAGGTTCTGCGTGGAAGTGACGATCGATAGCGACAACATTATGGGATAGGTAGTGTATCAGTTGGGCCTGGTCTCTGTTTAGCCCCCCCCCGCAGTGTACATGGCTTAGTGCAGGCATTGGTGGTTGTAATTATCTTGGATAACTTGAGTTATAATGATATTCCATAAAAGTGATAACATAAATTGAGCGTGCTGCCAGGGAAATATACACGACCCGTGTCCGTTTAGTTGGGAAATACCTCCCCCTAGCGGCGGTTTATATAAATGCTCATGCTCTCTGGTGTGACTCAAACAGTAACTCAAACAGTAAAAGTACGGAGACGAAACTATAGGCATGAGCCGGGGAGGGCTGGGCAATGCCCCCGAAATATTTAAAGATCGTCCAAGGAAGAAAAGTTAATTTGAGAAAAGACAATAGCTAGTACGGCCGAGTGCTTATTACTCGTATAGTGAGCCCCTCACTTTTATTATAAGGTGGGTTTAAAATATAACGAAATTATAGGCTTAAAAGCTAATGCACATATTAAAGGAGAAATATTATACCACCAGGTGTGAGTGTGATTAGCCATTACAAGCAGTTTTGAAAATGTGCAGCTTCTGACATCACAGATGGGCGTGTCCACCTAGATGTGTGCTGGATTGATCAGTCTACCAGCCTACACAGTGGACTGTAGCAAACATTGCTCATCTTTCCGTCATACACCTAGGGTATAATGGCGCGTTCACATCGCTGGAAATGATGGGGAAAACATTTACGCGACGTCGGAAAGTTTGCGTAACGACACCTCATGACGCTGTTATGATTCTACTTCCGTTCGGCAACTCAGCCAAATTTTGATAACAGAATTGCCCAGTTGTTGACGTATGGTTTACTTGTGACGCGCATGAACATGGTGGAACATGAACGTTTTACTCAATATAAAATAATCAACCATTATATCACATACTTTAGCATACTATTGATTGACGTTGTAACGTCTGTTGGCATCGACTTTGGCTCAGTTTTAAACGTTGTGTACTGGTAAATCAGCTCTAGATGAGGGCAAGTGTAGCCTTCCATACAGTGACAATATAATGTGCTTCTCATAAATAAAAGCAAAAGGATAGTAGGTGATAGGCTACAAGGAAATAAAGGCGTTCAAACTTGAAACTGATCTTACTAAGTTCTGCTTAGTTCTGACTGGTTTTTATCGGATAAAAAAAAACCTGCTGTGAAGAACTTATAGATTCTGAACGGAATGCACATGAACGGTCGCTGTCGGTAACAAGTGACAGCATGAGCGTTATCACTGACGGAGCGTCTCATTATTACCAGGACCATGAACGCACCTTATGTCCTTTAACTCTTTTGTATTATAAATAAATGATTCAACCTGACAATTCCCTGTGTGAGAATGTGTAGCGAGGCAGGACATGTCTTTTGTATTTTTGTAGTGTTGTAAATCTTACTATCACTCCTTAAAAAAAAGACAAACATACAACATTGATCTTTAAAATAGATTTTGTAAACAAGTCCCAAACCCTTCTCCCGGCCTGAGAAGCTGCCTCCTGCCCCTTAGACTTCTGAAGACCCCCAGGTCTGAGGCTGTTATGGCAAACTGCCCGTTTCAGTTGTGTGTGTGTGTGTGTGTGTGTGTGTGTGTGTGTGTGTGTGTGTGTGTGTGTGTGTGTATGTGTGTGACAGAGAGAGAAAGAGATAGAGATAGAAAGATAGATGGATAGAGACAAACAGTCAGATAGACAGACATTTAGGCAGACAGACGTAAACAGGTAAAAATATACATAGATAGCTAGACAAACAGACAACTGAACCGACAGAAGGATGGACAGACGGACAGTTGTATTCTCCCATGAGGGAGGGGACATTAGAACGCAACAGTAGCTTTAAAACCCTGATGCAGAAACAGAAGACATTGACTATCCGACCGAATCCGGATGAATAAATGGAGGCCTGGAGCTTCTTCAAATAATCCCCTGTAACACCCTTAATCGATAAGCCTTCGCGCAAACACAAAACCACTTATATAAACAAAGGTGCTTCAGAAGTCCTGAATGCCAAACTTCCGACGGCCCAATCACAGGCCCCGCCGGCTGTCACTTGCTCCCAACGGCCCAATCACAACCCCCTCGCCCCGCCCGCTGTCATATGCTCCCCACGGCCCAATCACAGGCCTCGAATCGCCCCGCCTCTCCTCACCACGGCGCCCTTCCAGCCAGGCCCTACTTATTAGCGCTAGCTACAGCTAGCCTAGCACAAGAAGGCACAACATGAGGAGAAGACGGGCGTCTGGACTACAAAACAGAGAGAAAACCGTAACTAAGTCGCGCACTCAGTCGTAAGTATGTCCGAGTACAACCGAACACCGGTCGCTCACCCCAGAAACCGAGCACGGACGGCGGGGAGAGCGGACCGCCGCGGTCCGCTCTCCCCGCCGTCCGTACTCGGTTTCCGGGGTGAGCCCCTCTCTCCCGCTCTCTGTGTGCACACGGCACGGAGGTCCGCGGTGCAGGGTGCACTCATCCACCATGTGTCGCTCACTGTTTACGCCCCTATGTTGTTGTGTGTTGATGTGATCCACATCCCGACGCATGCTGCCTGCTGCCTGCCCGGTCGCCGTTTTTCCCACGTTTTGCGGGGATCACAAATGCAATCGTTGGCCATATGCAACCGGCTGTAGGTGTAGGCCCGAGGCACACTCTTCCTTCCACCGGTCGGGTTTAAGTACACGTAGTATAAGAGATTGCCGGAGTCAAAGGACTGGAGAAGGGGACAGATTAACAGCTGTGACACTTGCGTTGTTGTTGTTGTCGATACATTGTCGACTGTGTGTGTGTGTGAGAGAGTATCTGTATAGTATATTCCTCGGGGTGATCATGTGCCTTGTATCATGTGACTACCCCCCCCCACACGCACACACACACACACACACACACACACACACACACACACACACACACACACACACACACACCACCCGGAGGATTCATTTATTATTTACAGGACGTCAAACTGACCAACTAAGCTTGTTGACCACCCAGCGGGATTTACTCAACCACGCGTGACTACTTGTGTCGTGATGTATGAACCAGGGGTGTGATGGTTGGGAGGAGAGCAACGGCCGTGCTGGTGGTGGTCCTGTGCCTGTGGGGGGGCGGTGTGCCGAGCGGTGCCCTGGCCGGGGCAGTCGAGTGTCCCACGACTGAGGGGGTCGGACGCTCCAGGGCGGACATGCCGTCAGCTGTGGTGGACATCCAGAAGGCGGAGTCGAGCCAGAGACGCCACCTGGAGGCTCTGTTTAACCGGTGGGTTGGTGAGCGTCACACGACCACAGCCTTGATTTGTTTGCTAAAGAAATCCATGGAATAAACCCCCCCCCCCCTCTCCCCCCCCAAAAAAAGAGAATTGAGTCATTTTATTTTACAGTATGGCACACAGTATCAGTATCATAATGTAGCAACATCCAATGTTTAGGAACATATAGTTTCTTTCTGTAAAATAATATAAAAATTTGTTTCAAAAATGGTAAAACTAATACAGGGGATTGTCGAGAGATTGAGAGAAATTGAGATTGGGATGAGTGACTCCTATACCACATCCTGTGTTATAGGAGTCACTCATCCTGTTCAGACACTTCCCCTGTGGATGACTGGAGGCTAGTGTGGTTGGCTGCGTCTGTAGCGCTGGTGTTGTCTTTGAGTTGATCTCTCAGCCTTGGATTCTGTTTGTGTATATAGCATCCTTCAAACACAAAAGGCCCTCGGAGTGCTTGACGTAAGGAAATAAACCTCTCCACGGTGTCCCATGGTTGGAGGAGGATGTACGACGGGGTTGTTAACCACCTCCTGAAGTACATTATCTTTCAATGAAAGGACTCTTCTGATTGGTTGATCTTGTAACAACACAGTTTCCGTCAGCGATTAGATATTGGTTACTTTCATTCTTGCCGTTCAGCTGAAAGAAAAACACTCTTCCATGGTGCTTTGTGCATTACATTTTTTGCGTTGTCTGGGTAACAAGTGGTCGACTGTTGTTTTTAATATCGGATGTGTAGTTAATCGATAGAGGTGTCTCGGGAAGGAAATCATCACCTTTTTAAAAGAACAACTGATGAAGGATGATACCTCGAAAGAGACATGCTAAATAAACAAAATGGTAAAATAATAAATACGCCGGTAGAGACCGTTTATCTAATACAATCCTGAGAACGGAAAAGTTTTGAGCCCTGGCCTGAAGGGTTTGTGGGGGTTTGTTCCTGGTATGTGGTTAGTGGATGACCACTAAACGCTGGTTCCTCGTACCAGCCCACCGCCTCGGGGTCCGGCCCTCAATAGGGAGGGGGCTTGCATGTATATCTTGTACGTCTCCTGTGGATCAGTACGGATCATCGGGCGTAGCTTATGTAAACGTTATCCAAAGCCGCCGAGTTCACCGAAAACAGCCGTCCCACCCTCTAAAGCCCTAGAGGTTAAAAGCAAGGTTCAAAGGAACACAAAAACGCCGCTCCTATTCACCGACAACACAACAAAAATGTTCTCACGTCCCAATAAAACAAGAGGTAACGGAGGGAGCCTATTCAAATAAGATGTAAAAACTGTTCATTAACTAACAAGTTAATTGGTTGGCTAACGATGTTCCTGTTGACCCCTCCAGCTACGGGGAGAACGGGACCATCTCCCTGGCCTCCCTTAAGAGCCTGCTCCACAACATCGGCCTGGATCGCGTCCGGACCGTGACAGTCAAGCACCACCACCATCACCACCACAGTGACCATCCCCACGGCGACCATCCCCACGGCGACCATCCCCATGGCGACCATCCCCACGGCGATGACGATGCACACAACCTCAGGTAGCTGCGGCTAAAGGAGTCGATGTCGTGATGATAAAAGTTTGCAAGGGTATACGTCGTGGTTCTAGGTTAGGACTAGATGATGGGAGCTGGGTTCTTTGAGTGTTTCCTCCCATCACAACATTAATGGGTCGTCATGGTGATGGTGGAAATGACAACTATTACCATGGTTGTAGTGGGAAATCGTAGGATGGAAGTGCTATGAATACCAGACAGTTTGTCAGTGATTTTATGGTTCAAGGGTTCTGGGTTCGATCCCCACTCTGCAGTCAAAGCCGTAGGATGGCAGAAATGTAACCCCTATGTCTGCTCCTTGATGAGCCGATATAACGTAGAATCATGACATTGGCTTCTATCATTGGCCTCAGACGCAGGCGTTGACCAGTGGACCACATGCACTAGGGTTGTGTTGAGTTATGTTAGTTTTCCCACGATGCTCCGCTCCAGCCTGAAGCTCACGGACAGCCATCCGTCGATGGCAGCGGGGCTCTCCGACTCGCCAGAGCAGCAGGCTCCGTCCCTGGGGAGAGGACCGGGCGCCGGGCACCGCAGGCGCAGGGCCGACAGCGACGGCACTGCGTCATCCCCAGAGTCCGGTCCACCAGGGGCGGGGACCAGCACTTTGTCTGGGAACGGGCTGGATGGGGACCACCACCAGGACCATGACGACCACGATGAGCCCCATCACGACCATGATGACCACCATCGGGACCCCCCCCCCCTCCACCTCCACGGCAACAATCAAGACACTGATCACCAGGATCACGCCCACCACGATGGGCACCACCACCTGGGCCTGGGCGACCCCGACACGGCCCCCAACCGCAGTCTGAGCAGCACTGAGGTACTGTGAACACTCACACACTCACCTACTCACTCACTCACTGTGTGTATAGCAGTGCTCACGGCCCATGCCCCTCCCCCGCAGTGTCAGAACGCCTCGGAGGTCCTGAGGACCCACGGCATGGCCTGGGACGTGGCCCTGACGCTGGGGGACTTCCGCTACCTCTGCCCGGCCCTCCTCCACCAGATCTCCTCGGGGTCCTGCATCCTCCACCGAGACCCCGCCCGGCGCGGAGCCACAGGTCAGCACCCCCCCCCATCATATGATTGATACGATTCTACATACAATCGTATCAATCATATGATTGATACGATTGTATGTAGAGCGACAGAAATTCTTTGTAATTAAATAGTTTAGCCAGAAGTTGCTATTTCTTTTCAAAATAAACTTGCATTCTGAACTACACAGAACACTATCTAAGGCTGCATCGAAAGGTAACTTTGTGTCTGCTGCCATGTTGGCTCCATAGATATGAACAGACTACAAGCTTCGGTGGGTCGCATAGACGTCGTCGTCGTATTGCTGTCCCCCCCGTTCTCTGAGTGGTTCCTAAGCTGAAGCGATAATCGGATCCATGGAATCCAAGCTGCCTAGCAGCGTGAAATGAAATCGCACGCAAGGCAGCAAGGCTAATAAATTGTCTCCAATCAGAGAATCTCTTCCCTGATCGGTCTGGCAAACACATCTTGCCTGTCAATCACAGTTGGGAGAAATTCAACACAGCCGGTGAGTAATTGAAAAAGTAAGAGTGTAATTTGCAATTTCCTTTTTTCTCCTTCCAGGGAACGATTCTCACACGCACAACCACAGTCGTCACGGTAACCACGATCACGAAGACCGACGGGGGGACAGCCGAAAGAGCGTCGCCACGGGTACGATTTGGAACCCTCCGGTCTTTTCCACGCTGCGTTCGCTCCATACAGGGGAACCGGGAACAATTCCCCCTCCTTCAGAGACTCCGAAAGAGGGTCGCTGAGGTCGTACGGTCCCACGCAAACGTTATCTGGTATAAAGGTTCCGGTCGGGTCTGAGCCGGTGATGTATTCGGACTTCGATGACTTCTCACGATTCGGCGAATTGGCAATACACCACATCAACAACAAGATAAAAAAACAAAAGGCTTGCCACCTCGGAAGAATTGTTTATCTGACGGCCTCTGGGCTCAAGTCACAGCTTCTCGGATCTGTCGCTAAGCTTAAGCAATGTTATGGTTTATGGGTACGTTATGCCTTATGGGTGGGTTATGGTTTATGGGTATGTTATAACTTATGTGTGTTATGTATTATAGTTACATTGTACCTTTTTGTTTTGTGTGTGTCTTATGGTTTATGGGTTGTTATTTTTTTTTATCACATCATAGCGTGTGCGTGTGTGTGTGTGTGTGTGTGTGTGTGTGTGTGTGTGTGTGTGTGTGTGTGTGTGTGTGTGTGTGTGTGTGTGTGTGTGTGTTATGGTTTATGGGTATGTTATTCCTTGTGTGTGTTATGGTTTATCTGTATGTGCAGCGTGGGCGGGGGGCTTTGTGTCCATCACGGTCATCAGCCTGCTGTCTCTGCTGGGGGTCGTCCTCATCCCCCTCATGAACAAGGTGTTCTTCAACTTCCTGCTCAGCTTCCTGGTGGCGCTCGCTGTGGGCACGCTCAGTGGCGACGCCTTCCTCCACCTCATCCCCCACGTACGTCCTGGTACACCCCACAGTACACCTCACCCCCACAGGTCCAGCCCCCACATATGTCCTGACCTCGGCCCCTGCTGTTGTCATCTCACGACGGAACATGTGGAAGAGGATGCTAGAGAGGGCGGGACTTCCAATGACATGGGTTTAGAGGAGAGAGAGAGGGCGGGACTTCCAATGACATGGGTTTAGAGGAGAGAGAGAGGGCGGGACTTCCAATGACATGGGTTTAGAGGAGAGAGGGGGCGGGACTTCCAATGACATGGGTTTAGAGGAGAGAGAGAGGGCGGGACTTTCAATGACATGGGTTTAGAGGAGATTGTAAAGGTGTTTAGATATTGTGTATGTTTAAATATTGATGTTGGGTATTACTAGCTCCAGATGTTGTCAACATTTAGCTCCAGATGTGGTCCATGGTTAGCTCCAGATGTTCACATTTAGCTCCGGATGTTGTCCACGGTCACCTCCAGATGTGAGTCTCTAACATGCCTCCACCTTCTCCAGTCCCAGGCCACCCACCACAACCACCATGAGGGCGCTGGGCCGGAGGGGGTGGGACAGGGTCTCCACGGCGATGAGGAGGAGAACCTGGACGGCGTGTGGAAGGGGCTGACGGCGCTCAGCGGCGTCTACGTCATGTTCCTCATCGAACACTTCCTGACGCTGGGCAAGATGTACAAGGACCGCAAGAAGGTGGGACCTCCTCTGCCTGGGGTTCTTTGTTTCTGAAGCTTGTGTTGGGTTTGTTTTAGTATGTATTTATTTTTTACATAAAAAGAGAGGCATTTTAAATTAGCTGGAGGCCTGAATCACTGTTCATTGTCAAAGGGAAAAGTCAGAAGACTTTTAGTACTTAAGATCGTGTGTGCTGCTGTTTTGTTCTTTTAATGACACCCCTGCCTTCTAATTGGCCGCGGCAGAATGAAGTCAGCCGCTTGATGTTACTGGTTGTGTCCAGTGGAGGCGCTGCTGTGCTCGACGTTAAATGAATCCCCGTTCCTCCTTCCAGATACAGAAGAAGTGGGACTCTAGAGATAAGGATCTGGAGGAGGTTCCTGCCCTGGAGGAGAACCACCTCAAGCCCCACGAAGGTAAGGAGCCGCCGGGTTCTCCCCTCTCTGGGTTCTCCCCTCTCTGGGTTCTCCCCTCTCTGGGTTCTCCCCTCTCTGGGTTCTCCCCTCTCTGGGTTGTTCTCCCCTCTCTGGGTTAAGGTTAGGAGGGGGGGGGTGTTCAGGTGGTAGAGAGGGCGTTCAACCAAACGACTCAAAGGTTGTGTTTGAGGCAGCCGATCGAGAGGACGATGCTGATGAGGTCACCATGGCAACGCTGTGCTCCGGGTCCACAGACGCCGAGGCCAACGGGGGCGGGGCCCTGGCCGAGGAGCAGCAGCTCATGCTGGCGCCCGCAGAGTCGTCGGCGGCGGCGGCGGGCCACGCCCGCCCGCCAGACGCGGACTACACGGACCAGGACTGTGAGCACAAGTGTCACTCGCACTTCCACGACACGGTGGGCCAGTCGGACCACCACCATCACCACGACTACCACCACATCCTGCACCACCACCACTCGCAGAACCACCACCCCCACAGTCACGCCCAGAGCTACTCCCAGGAGCACTTTGAGCAGGTGGGCGTGGCTGCGCTGGCCTGGATGGTCATCGTGGGCGACGGCCTGCACAACTTCAGCGACGGCCTGGCCATCGGTGAGACCTGTGGGGTACTTTGGGGTTTGGCTGTCTGTTCTTGACTCCGTGCTTCTACGGGGTCTGGTGTAGCTGGTCCTGCTGCTACAGGGTCTGGTGTAGCGGGTCCTGGTCCTGCTGCTACAGGGTCTGGTGTAGCGGGTCCTGGTCGTGCTGCTACAGGGTCTGGTGTAGCGGGTCCTGGTCCTGCTGCTACAGGGTCTGGTGTAGCGGGTCCTGGTCCTGCTGCTACAGGGTCTGGTGTAGCGGGTCCTGGTCCTGCTGCTACAGGGTCTGGTGTAGTGGGTCCTGATCCTGCTCTTTTCTCAGGTGCTGCGTTCTCCGATGGTCTGTCCAGCGGTCTGAGCACGTCGGTGGCCGTCTTTTGCCACGAACTCCCCCACGAGCTTGGTACGCACCTTTTATTAGTCACTCTGAATTTAGGACGTGCATACTGCTAAATGAAGCTCAGTCATTTAGAAGTAAGCACCTCCTACTAAATATTCACTCTGTCATTTAGCAGTAGGCACCTCCTATATTCACCCAGTCATTTAGCAGTAGGCACCTCCTATATTCACCCAGTCATTTAGCAGTAGGCACCTCCTATATTCACCCAGTCATTAAGCAGTAGGCACCTCCTATATTCACCTAGTCATTAAGCAGTAGGCACCTCCTATATTCACCCAGTCATTAATTAGTAGGCACCTCCTATATTCACCCAGTCATTAAGCAGTAGGCACCTCCTATATTCACTCTGTCATAACGCAGTAGGCACCTCCTATATTCAGGAGCCTGAACGTGTGACTCCATTTCTCAGGGGACTTTGCGGTGCTGCTGAAGTCGGGCATGACGGTGCGTCAGGCCATCCTGTACAACGTGCTGTCTGCCATGATGGCCTACCTGGGCATGGTCGTGGGCATCGTCATCGGCCACTACGCGGAGAACGTGTCCATGTGGATCTTCGCCCTGACGGCCGGGCTCTTCATGTACGTGGCCCTGGTGGACATGGTGAGAACTGCGCTCGTATCGCACAGACCTGTGGTTCTCAAATGGGAGAACGCGTCCCCCTTGGTATACTGAGAATTTAAAATAGTAATACAAAAGAATAATAACTATCAAAGCTAACTATCAAAAATCGCCCTGAGCAAATTTAGATTCTGAAAGCTAGACAATAGAAAATCGATAAATTGAACAAGTGGTCGAAATGTAAATCAGAAAACAAGGAGAAAGGAGAATCTGTGAAAAAGAGCGCATCAAGAAACACTCAAATGTCGTCTTTTGTGGGAGAAATCAGCCAACAGTTGCATGAAGCACAGCCCAATGTTCCTCACACATTTTTGATTATTTGCAACCTTTTAATGTTCATGTTGACACTGCCAAATAGAACACTCAAACATTATTCATGTTAATTTAAAACAAATCAATGTGGGGGTACTTGGCTGAAAAGGTGTCTAGTAGAAACGTCTGAGAACCACGGTCATAGACCAAATAGAAGGACCTTCTGAAGACCCTCGTGCAGACCCTTCAAGCAGCCAGACGTCAAACCATTTGAGCGGTGGTCGGTGAGAACGGTCGGTAATGTCCATTCGACAAAATAACGATGTCGTTCACAAAGAGTTTCAAGATCAGTGGAAAAGAAAAAAAAAAAGATGACGTTGACTTAAAGGAAATAAAGCATTTAGTGGTAAGTATTTACATTTTACATTTGCATTCATTTCATTAAGCAGACACTTTTATCCAAAGCGACCTACAATATGTACATTGGGCAGAAGAAAGAGAAACCACAATGTAACTCTGTCGGTAGTTATGCTGTTCATAGAAACATGCCGAGCACTAACGAGGGGTGTGAAGGTTCACTCAGCTCACGATTCGATACAATTCACGATATTGGGTTCACGATCCGATATTATAACGCTATTTTGAACATAACTGGAATGAAGAAAATGTATGACTGAAAAAATATTGTCTATTTTAAAGACACAAAATATGCAAAACAATGCCATTTGCCCTATATTTCCATTTCTTATGAAATTGTAAACAAGATGTGTTATGGTAATATGGTATAGACT
Source organism: Pollachius pollachius (assembly GCF_949987615.1). NCBI lineage: Eukaryota > Metazoa > Chordata > Actinopteri > Gadiformes > Gadidae > Pollachius > Pollachius pollachius. The sequence goes on along the minus strand of NC_136947.1, from coordinate 9,262,806 downwards.
AATCATCTTGTCATAAATTACAATAAACAAAGTTTTTGTTATGCTTTTTTGCCACGACAGTACCATGTCAACTCGCCTCGCCAAATCTGGTACCTGGTACTTTTTTAGTGTCACCTCCATCGAGGTTCCATAGGAGCTGAACCGGTACTTTTGTGTGACGTAAACAGGCTGCTGGACACTAATTGGCAAGAGATTTACGCCACTGGACGAGTGTGACGTCCGAGCCTGACACCCGACACCAGGTGTTGGGTGTCGAAAAATGGAATTTCCGTCTGAAATCGCAGCCCCTCTCCCCGTTATAGCAGTGTTTATATCATATCTTCACAAGATGAGACACTTAACACAGAAAGCGATATGTAAGATTTCTTCTTCTGAGGAAAAGAGGGTTTATAGTTTATAGGAGTGTTTAATATCATATCACAAGATGAGCAACTTGTCACGGAAAGCAATGTTTTATCTTATAGGCGACCCACAACCTAAGATATCCCACTCACGATAATGAACTACGAGGGCACTAAAATACATAATAGTTTACAAGTCATAAATATATGCATGATGTGACCCTAGAAAGCACAGACGGAATAAGAGACGGGGTGCGATTTTCAGACCGGGATTCCATTTTCAGCACGACACCGGCATCTTTAAATACTAGCGTCAGCGTTCAGTCAACAAAAGTGATTGATTATTGAACACTGAAGGATCAGCGCACAAGAACACGCAGTGGGCTGTGACAGAGGTGGAGACGCTTCTGTGTGTAGCCCTGTCTGTTTATGTGTCTCGTTGACAAGCATGCGCAGTTTCGCGCATGCGTGCAATGCAACCACGTTGAAGAGGTACTTTTTTAGATGGAAACATGACGTGCCAGGAACCGAACCAAGTCGTGCCGCGCTAAGTCACGCGAGTTGAGCTAGTACTGTCAATGTCGGTGCAAACTTATGTCCATAAATAAAGTGTGAAAAAAAAAATTAAATAATGATATCGCAAACCACTTTTTTGTCTCAACGCATTTCGTCACGTTTTAATATCGCCATATTTCGTGGCACGACATATAGTCACACCCCTAGCACTAACCATCGCTAGTGACACGCATCACTACTAGAGTTGGTATCTCGGGGTGCCAGAGTTTGGTGCCAACTCTGGGGTGCCAGAGTTCTTCAGGGCGGCGAGACATGAGAAAAAAATGAATAAAAATTAAAATATCTTTAAAAACACCCAAAGATTTCAGAAATGTTTAAAATAACAAATATCTTTAAAAACACAATCTTTTGGGAAGTGGGGGCGTAGCTGTTTATTTGTTCTCTGATAGGGGGCTTTCCGTCACACTTTGAAAACCCCTGCTTTAAGAGAAACCATGGTCCATGTATTTGTCTCTGTCTAGTGATGAGCGGGCACTCAGAGGTGGACAAGTTTGGCTGTCAAGCCCTCAGCTGCACCTGTTAGTTCTTCAGGTGATGTTGAAGAGCTGACCGTGTGCCGTAGTCACCTGCTGCCCCTCCCCCCCTGCTGCCACCGAAGTCTATAGGGCGCCCCCTGCTGGCCACCGGCAGCTAATGCACCCCGAGCGCCCACGGAGGAACCATTGTGTTGGTTTCTTTAAAGATGACATATACCACCCGGTGTGAGTGTGATTAACCGTTTTGAAAATCTGCCTCTTCTGACATCACAAGTGGGTGTGTCCACCTAGATGTATAACGGATAGATGAGCAGCGTTTGCTACAGTCCACTGGGTAGGCTGGTAGACTGATCCATCCAGCACACATCTAGGTGGACACGCCCACTTGTGATGTCAGAAGAGGCAGATTTTCAAACGGATTGTAAAGGCTAATCACACCTGGTGGTACAATATGTCACCTTTAACGTCTGGTCATTGGGCTTTCCCTCGAAACGGGACGTGTTGGTTGTTGTTCTCCGTCGCAGAGCACAAATAGTTTTTTTTGCTGCTGTACCAAAATAAAGCCGTTGCCCTGGTGACCTTTGACCCCCAGATGCCGGAGATGCTGCACAACAACGCGGGCGAGCAGGGCGTCGGCCACTGCGGCTTCTTCCTGCTTCAGAACGCCGGCATCCTGCTGGGCTTCGCCATCATGCTGCTCATCGCCGTGTTCGAGCACAAGATCCAGCTGGACCTGGGCTACTGAGTCCGGCTCCGGCATTAATCCGCTCCGGTCCACATCTTCCCCACAGCTCCCCCCCTCCCTCCCCTCCGGCTCCTCTCCTATGCCTTGTTATAAGTAAATTTTTTATTTATGTTTTAGTTTGTGTCCGTGTTCTCTGCTCCATCGCTGGCCGCTGGCATTCTGCGCGCTCTCAGAGGGTTCTGGAAGAGTCTCCCTTCCGGCTGACAGAAGCCCACCTGTCCTAGAACGTGAGACCCTACCTGAGCGGACGGCAGCTCCAGTACACTGAGGTGATATGGACCTAGGATACTGATACGGGAACCCTGGTCCAATACTATTACAGCTCGCTACTTACACTGCACTGTAGACCCAGTCGGGCCAGCACAGGTAGAACCCGGTCCTCTTCAAGTACTGGAGACCCAGTACAGTTACAACCGGGTACTGGGGACCCAATACAGTTACAACCGGGTACTGGGGACCCAGTAGAAGTAGAACCCGGTACTCATCAAGTACTTTAGACCCAGTACAGTTACAACCCGGTACTGAACTGCTGTAGTACTGTGTAGTCCTGTACCCTAAAGGGGTCCAGTAGGGTACATCTTGAGACTGATACAGTACTGTAGGCCCGGTACAGGTACATAGTGGTGCTGTACCGGGATTTCATGTCATGACAAACCGCGTTACATTTGTATGTACATTAAGATCACCAAATGTTTTTTTTAAAGTGTTTTTTATGTAGTCATACAAAGGTCATGTTTTTTTTGTAGTCTTGCAATACCTAAACCATTCTGTTTGTATTGAAACACTTGTCTATGAGGACGTATTTGATGGTATCAAAGTGTATTTAATATGATTGATTTTTCAGCCATTAATCGATATCCTTGAAGCCTCCAGAGCGAGTCATCTGACCTGTGTTGGGTATGAAGGCCTTTTCCAGGACCAGTATTTACAAGTCGGAAAACTGCTCATCTTTATTTGATTAAATGAATAAGATGGCGCAGACTAAACTGTATTCTTTTTTTTTTTTTTGTCACTTTGAACCAACTGATTTTAGTTCCTTTAGGGGCTGCTGAGGTGAGGACTGTTCGGGTGTAGGTTTAAGTTGTAAACACTGTAGCTGATTCCCTGCACTGTGTTGCTTGTTACTGCTTGAAGTTTTTGTTGAAAAATTTAAATACATCTCATCGGAACAATGGCAGGGCATGTCTGAAATAACGGTGTAACGGGCTTATAATGGTAGAAAGAAATGACAGACTTGCATTTGGGCATGCATGAGTCGCTAATGTACAAATACAAAAGTGACTGGCTTGGTGTCTAAACCATAATCAGACGTTACATTTCAACCCTACAATATCACCCCTCCCCCAACATGAACTACTACTGAGTTGTGTTCAACGCAACTGCAACGCAAAATAAAAGGACGTTGGACACTGTGATCCTTGTGCTATTGTGTTTTAGAGCGATGTTTTATTTTATCGCGTCTGTCTTCTGTCTGCTGTTAGCGCTCCACTGGGAAAGCCTACTGCTGTTAAACTAAACGCTCCTCTCCTACCAACTACCCAGTATAGATACTGCTTCTTATTTTTACTTTGCTTCTCATGCCGACTGTTAATCGTACCGGGTGTGTGGGCCGCTTGGTGTGTTTGTGTTTGTGACATTCCAGAACAGAATAAAGCTGCTTGCTTAGCCGAGCACGGCTCCGCTTTCATGAGCGCATCGACGCCGAAGCCTTCAACTGATTTTTAATGACGGATCACTACAGCAGTGGTTCTCAAATGGGGGTACTTTTGAGTACAGCAGAGGGTACTCAGATTTTATTTTAATATTTAAAATAAGATGACTTATTTTTTTCCCCCCTGAGCAAGTTTACATTTTGAAAGCTAGACAATAGAACATCTAGAAAATGGACAAGTGGTTGAAAAGTAAATCTGAAAACATGGAGAAAGGAGATTCATTGAAAAAAGCACATCCAGAAATACCAAAATGTCAGATTCATGGGGATTATATTTTAATAGGATTCACCTCTACATGCTCTGACCCTCCCCTGGTGTTGGGCTTCTTTTATGGGGAGACATTAGCCAACAGTTGCATGATAGAGCGCACATTAATTATTTTTGTTAATTTAACCCAAAAATTCAAAACAAATGTATTCAAAAAATGTTTTGCGCTTGTGAAGGAGGTACTCTGGAAAATATCTTGGGGGGGGAGGGGGGGGGTACACTAGTAGCAAAAGTTTGAGAGCGATTGCCCTAGACAGAGTATGCCTTGTCAATCAAACATTCTTACTAACGATAGGTAGGCCAAGTATGGGGACTGGGAAATGGATCGGCGGGTAAGGGAAAACAAAACCAGTTAATTTTTTTAACCCACATAAGGTTTTATTTAAGGAGTCAAATTTTGTAATTTCTATTTGTTAATTATTTCTGTTCCAAAAAATGTATTGTATTGGATATTTGACACTGTTTGATTAATGTTGTTAGGAAAATGAAGGGCTTTGGCGGGGGGCGATAAATGTTAGCTGTCAGGGCGCACTCACACTAAGCCATCTGTACCGTGCCCAAGTCCGTTTCACTCCTAGGGTGACCAGATCCCAATTCACCAGAAGTGGGACAAAGACTACGTTTGTGCGGGACAAAGTGTGTGGGGGGGGGGGGAGGAGGAGGAGGCGACCTGGGACCTTCAGTGGGGGTTTCAGTCCGCAATAACAGATAATCCCCCGTTCCCCCCTTGTCCGTTCTATTTAGAAACATATTTGATAAACGTGTTTTATTTCGCTTATTTAGTTATATGTCATAATTAATTAAGGCCGCCACCAGAGGGCGCCTTCAACGTATTTGCCGCCCTAGGCGATTGACTAGGATCGCCCTTGCATTGCTTCTTGGTGGTGGGCGTGCCCTTAACCTGCGTCCGAGACCAAGTTTCATTGACATGATCAAACAACCTGCCCCTCCCCCTGATGACAGCCCTGCTGTCTCCGCACGCAGCTATTTGATAAATGCTAGATGATAAATCACGCATTTCCAAAAAAAAAAAAAAATCGAGTCTGACTGTCAATAACAATGCGGGACAACGTCTCAATTTGCGGGACGCGTTCAAAGTCATGGAAATGCGGGACTGTCCCGCACAAAGCGGGACATCTGGTCACCCTATTCACACCTGTACCGTGCTCAAGTCTAGATCGTTTGGCTAGTGTGAGCACGCCAACCGTACTCAAGTCCACTTCAACTCCGTGGCCTAAGCACACTTGGGAGAGGTGTGCTCAGGCCATGGTACGGATGCTAATGAGCCGACACGCGCACGGCTACGCAACTTGAGCTGGGTGACGTATAGTCCATGCGACCCTTCTTTCCCATTAAACAATAAACATGACGGCAAACGTATCACGTTGGTGCGATAGTGAAGTTGAGTTTTTGATCAAAAATACCCCGTTCGTCACGGCGCGGGCTGTCTTGGTTCACTGGAGAAGGCGGGGCTGCGCACGGAGTCTAGACCTCTTTAGAATAATTTGCACACTCCCGAATGTTTTTATTTTTTTTTATGAATGAAGACACCCGCATGCTGACCACTTGTTTTTTATCTCGATAAAAGCCTCGTAAGGACAGCTCATCTGCGTCTCTCGTAGATCGCACCATCTTTCAACGTTTTTGTTTAATACGACCGCATCACGTTCTCTCACATGATCAGCAGCTCGCGGATCAAGTTAGAATTTAACTGCTCATATCGCTGCGTTGTCTCTGGAGACAGCGCAGCAACACCACACAGAATATACAATGGGCATCAATCAAATAAAAAGGTTTAAAGCCAACACAGATCATGGTAATCATCTTTAATTCTCTTTTAGGTAACACGCATGCTTCAACATGATTATACTTTAGTAAATATTGTTTTAGAGCCTTGGTTCTTGTCCTATAATACAGGGGTTCTAAACCTTTTCACTTCAAGACCCAAAGGAGAAATATGTGTCTCCCCGGGACCCAAACTTAAAAATAATGCATCATGAATTGCCATAACATCTACATTGATAAACTTATGATGAAGAACACAACAAACCATGAATTAAAAAATAATAAATGTATTTATCTCATGATGAAAGTACATCACAGTCATAATCATAATAATGTGCTGAAGTGTGTGTTACGTACACATAAGAATTTGCACAATTAACTTGAAAAGTTAGGACACAGAAGCAGTAAGTCAATACACTCAGTGACTCTTTTCCAGCTGGAGTGGGGTATGCGGCCAAGCATATGAAGTACACAGAACAACAGAAATGAAATCAAAATCAGGGTAATAAACTCAAAATCAGGGTAATAAACGTATTTTTTCATTTCAACATCATGATCTAGACTGAGTGAATCACAGAAGTCTCACTTCAATGTTACCTCAGCCAGAGAGTGAACAGGTTGTCGGGTACAGATTAACAAGAAGAGAGGGGGGGGGGGGTGACAAGCAGTGACGCAAGGAAGAACGCTCCTCTATTTGAATTAGGAAAATGCATTCACACATCAATTTACTCTGCAAATACCCAATAAGGAAGAAGGTTTAAAAACATTGCTATCAATTTCATTACTCTGTTAATTCTCATCAAGCGCATCCTTGTAATTAAATCAAATCAAGTATAGATTATCGGAAAATAAGCCCTGACAGGGTGAACCGGACACCGACGCGGTAAATTGTCAAAAAATAATTGATCGCTGGAAGTCAGGAATGCCCATGCAAGTTAACAGAACATTCTACAGCATTGAGAAGAGCCGTGTAATAATATATATTACCTATATTTACTTCTTTTTTGGGGGGTTTGCGCTGGGAGAGGTACAAACCACTGGACTGTCCTGCCGCAAAATTGAGTGTAACGTTTCCCCGCTAGCAACCTCCCCCTTTGTAATGGCCTTTTTCTTCAGATCCTGGAGTTTATTGATGCGGTCCTGGAAGCCAGGCTTGCCCTCTGACTTCTCTCCCTCTATCAGCAGGTCGATGTATTCAGCTGTTGAGAGTTGATCGGGCCTCAGAGCGATCTCCTTCAGGGTGTTGAGACACTGGGCTGAGCACTCCATCAGCCTGACCACCTCATGCTCTAGGAGGTCGTACTCCAGCTCCATCTGTTTGATGATGTCACCAACGGACATGGCTTTCTTAGAGGCCCTCTCATACTGTTTTTTCAGCTCCTCGTACGTTCGTTTCTCTTTCACCGTCTCAGAACCCCAGTAGAAGTCCTCGAGGGCATGCTTCGTTGTAGGGCACTTGCCTTTGCATTCCTTGCAGTTACCAGACCAGGTAAAGACCTCACAAAAAAAATTTGTCACGGGAGGAATTGTGGGAATAAACGTTACCACAGACTTAACCAGGTCAAAACCCTGCTTTACCCAGCATGATTTGTGGCAAGTGACATTACATTGCTCACAGTTCATTGAGTATTCTTCGGTTTTAACTTTAACAGGCCTTGTGATGCTGACCTCATAATCGAATTCCGAATTGTCTGTGATAGCTGACTTGTGTGTTTGGAGAATTTGAGATTCTTTTTTAATCTCCTCAAGTTTAGTTAAGGCCAATTTCACCTGAATCTCGATATTCTCAATGGAGATCTCCAGCTGAGCTCTCTGTCTGAGCACCTCCTTGGTTAAGGTCAAGCTCTTGGTCTCAATGACGTTAAGATCAGAAAAGAATTTTTCCATGTTTTTGGTTCCCATGCCCCAACGCTTTTTATTGTCTTCTTCTTCCTCATCATCATCATCATCCTCATCATTGTTCCCATCTTCTTCAATGTCATCCCCCTCATCTTCGTTGTTTGCACCAACTATCATTTTGTCAGAGTTATTGAACTTGAAGTGAATTGGTAAACCATTTTTCGTTTTAGGACATGGGACCCCAAACTCTTTGATCGCCCCGAGAACCAGAGGTTTTGTGTTATCTGCAAATGTCACCAGAATCCGGATGTTCTCTGCCACATCTTTGCCAAATATGCGGAGCACCGAATCAAAGACGTATTTCTGTGTCGTTGTAAGCCGAGCTAAAGACGCTTGGGCCACGAAGCAGATGGCATCAATCTCGCTGACTCCACCTTTAGCCGAGAATAAGTTTTCTAGCTGACTCATAATCAACCCATCTCTTTCTATGCCTCTCGTGTCTCCGAAACCCGGCGTGTCCACAATAGTGAGGGAGTAGTTGATCTGGAAGCCCTCTCGGTGGTTGAGCTTGTACACGGTGACATTAGAGGTCTGGCTGTGAGCCTGAGACTTGGCCGTGCCTTCGTCTACCAACTTGAATCTAAAGGTGTCGTCCCATGTGACCCCCAGGATGTAGTTGATCATCCTGTTGACCAGGGTGGACTTCCCCGCCCCAGTGGCTCCTAGAACCATGATGGTGCGGTTCTTTTTACCAAAGTCTTTTCCAAATATGAAGCTTTTGCATCCCTCTATCTTCATGGACTGGGCTTCCAGAGGAAGAGCGTAAACGTCCAGAGTACCTGAAGGTCCTTTAATCTTAATGCCTTCTATCTTAACAGCTTCTGCCAACCGCTTAGGGTGGGACGAAAACACTGTTTTCAAAGTATTAAGCATTGTAGCAATATTTGTTAACTTCTCAGATTTCTGACTAATTCAAACGGTTGTGAGATCTTCTGAGGAGTTGAGAAGATAGCAGGAATGCCCTGACAATCAACAGTTGGTCCCCTGTCTGAAACCAGGTTGATCCTTGTAGAAATATCCCTGATGTGATCTGCAAATGAGACACAAACATGTCAGGAAAACCTCTGCATGTTTGTGTATATACATATATATGCGTGTGTGTGTGTGTGTGTGTGTGTGTGTGTGTGTGTGTGTGTGTGTGTGTGTGTGTGTGTGTGTGTGTGTGTGTGTGTGTGTGTGTGTGAGAGAGAGGGAGAGAAAGACTGTGAGTGAGTGAGGGGAACAGAGTGATTTTGAAACTGAACAACCTTCTCCCTCCCTGAGTTTCTCAGCCATTTAGAATTGTTGCATTTCACACAGCTGTTATTGACAGCCAAAATGATTATTCAATTAAATGATGCAAATGTCGCCCTCTATAGGTGGATGTTAAGTATGCAGCCAGATTTGCTGCGGTACACAATGGAAAAAAACACGACGAGATCCTCACATGCGTAGGCCTACAGGCGAGTTCACATGTCCTAATCTGTTCTGAAAGTGAGTGTGTGGATAGCATTTTACAAAACACGTAAAAAAAGTAAATTATGTATATTTGTGCATCGTGACATTTTCGTGTGGATATCCTTTTACAATGGATAAGTAAACATTATTTATGCTTCGTTGGACACGTAATGTGAAGCGTAAGTGTGGATATCATTTTAGCAGCCACAAGTAAAAGATCTCTTTGTGGAAATTGATTGCAAAGCACAAGGAAAAAACATTGTGGATTATGGTAGACCTACACGCAACGTGAATCGTCTTCTGTGGGTTAGGCCTACGCATAATCAGGTCTTGCGCATTCACATTTTACAGCACATCAGTGTGATATATTGGACAAAAATCCACAAAGAAAAATGAGCAACTTACAAGAGCCATGCCATCCACAAATGTGTAAAAATGATTGTGGAAACAATTTTACAAGACGGCAGACATTCTGCTATGTGGATCGTGCAATGTCAGTGTGAATAACATTAGACTACGAGGCGCAACTACCAAATGTTGTGGATCGCGGTACACGAAACGCGAATCGTCTTCCGTGGGTTGCGCATAATAAAGTTTAATAAAAACTTCCATAGATTCCCTGAACCAATCATGGAAGAAATGCCCTGTTTGTCAGAAATTAGCGCCTAAAAACGAATTGTCTCATTACGGAGGCCGGCGCAGTCTCAACCATTACAGATATTCTCACACACCATTTCACTCAGTAGCCTTATAGTAGACTTATAGGTTTGCTAGGGCATTTTTAACAGATACACGCAAATGATAGTTAACCATTACTTATAGTGTGTGTGTGTGTGTGTGTGTGTGTGTGTGTGTGTGTGTGTGTGTGTGTGTGTGTGTGTGTGTGTGTGTGTGTGTGTGAAACAAAATGTAATGTTCCAAAACTAATGTTAACCTAAATACATATAACTGTTTTAGTCTGTGCTGTAGCAGGTCAATAAAGGTTTAATCATAGCAGTTGTGAGGTGGCCCATACTTTACAATACAATGACGTGAACGCACCTGGTTGTATCGGTCAGGTCCAGGTCCAGGTCCAGGGTCAACCTTCAACACTGAGATACGACCAGCTTCGGGTAGACCTAGTGAAAAGCTCAGTGTTAAATACCGCACTTGTTATAATATAAATCACAATGAATCGCCCATCCATTCCGTCCACTCGAGTGATAACGTTCCAAACGGGGGCACCAAATCAGTTCCACCCGCAACAACTTTATTGTATTAGGTGTCAATATAACTGATCAAAGAACGTTTCGGTCCTACCTTGGCTGTCCCGCCTGGAGCAGGATGAGAGCTCAGTCTCTCCACGCGCCTCTTAAAGAGCTGAGCTTGGTGGGCTACACCCAGGAGGGGGGGGGCTAGCTCATTATTTGAAGCCACTCCATTTCTAAGAAATGCTCCGGTTTCCCCCCACATTGTAGATGAACAACGCAAGTGGAGTCGGTACCTGAACGCTACACTGTCTGATGGGTTCATGCAGAATTGTGCATTTCTCCACGGGGCTCAATAAAGTATCTTTTTCTTATTCCTCCTAATAATGTTAAATATGACATGCAATGCACATGGATTAGCCTATAGGCCTTCATGTTTATACGCACATCCTCTCTCTTTCTCTCTCTCTCTCTCTCTCTCTCTCTCTCTCTCTCTCTCTCTCTCTCTCTCTCTCTCTCTTCTACACACACACACACACACACACACACACACAGAGTTCACATGCGCAACATATGCAGACACGCATGTACCGGAGGTAGCAAATTCATGTTTTGGTTTGTATATTTTTCCACATAGATATATTTCTATATCTCATATTACTTTGGACAAAGAGTTCACTTACAGTACACACACTTATTTCACACATGCGCTACATACAAACTCTCTCACTCACACACACACACACACACACACACACACACACACACACACACACACACACACACACACACACACACACACACACATACACACACACACACACAGACACAACCTCTCTATTTCTCTCTCTCTCTCTCTCTCTCTCTCTCTCTCTCTCTCTCTCTCTCTCTCTCTCTCTCTCTCTCTGTATCTCTCTTTCTCCAAACACGCAGAGGGCCGTTTCAAGGAATTTGGGGGCCCGGTTTATGTCTATGTTATTCTAGGTTTGTTGATAGATATGACAGAGGGTGTGTATATTCAGAACTATCTGTATACTTAATTATATATTTTATGTTTATACTGCAACCAGGTCTGGTTATTGCAAATCTATTTTACGCCCTACACCCAGGAGGGGGGGGTGGCTATGCCATTATTTGAAGTCAAACCATTTCTAAGAAATGCTCCGATTTCCCCCGACCCTTTAGATCAGGGGTCGGAAACCCTAGGCACGCGTGCCACCACTGGCACGAGGCAGCATAATCATTGGCACACTTGAAAAAAAACTTGACTGACTTTGACCTGACAAATCGGTACCTAAAAGCTTTAACCCGCATCTTTTATTGTGTAGCATTCATCTTTAGATTTACATACTTTTGACACGGCACATGGGCACTAATGGCCTTGTGCGTGAAGGTGCATAGACTACTGTCCGGTGAACCGGACAGTATGCATCTAGAGTAGTCTGAAGAATGTCTGTTGGTTAGACGGCCCTAACCATACCCTGGTGTATGTTCATGTTATTTGAGGTTTGATAATAGATATGTCAGAGGATGTGCATATTCAGTAGGCTACTATCTGTATGCTTAGTTCTATAGGTTTTCTTGTTTACAGAAAGAAAGGAACCCTCTTTTACGACAACATTTAGAAATACATTTAGAAATAAAACTCTGACTTTGACCTGACCAGGCTTTATGGCCTGTTGCACATTTGAAAATAAACTCATCGTATATAAACTCTCATGTCACGAAAGTTGGGTGTTTCCAGACCTCGGAGAATATTATATAACCGATAGGATGCCTTGGGGAAGTCAGACCATTCTACCACGCCTCTTAAAGCTGAGCTGGGATGGCAACAGCATTTCTTGGAAATGGTCTGACTTCAAATAATGAAGGAGAGAAAGCGGTAGCGTGCGTGTCAGTTTAGTGAAGTAATGAACGAGTCTGGTTGTGTGCAAGAACCTCGGTCTGGGAGCCGACAGCAGGAAAGGTGTAACACTAACTATAGGCAAGAGAGTATGACGTCCAATAGTGCGAGATAAAAATAAAGCACATTCATTTGAATGATTTTAGCTTGTATGTGCCCGTGACCACGATAAATCACACACAAGCTAAAATCGTTCAAATTAATGTGCTTTATTTTTATCTCGCACTTTTGGAGAACGTATAGCCTACTCAGTTGCGCTCAGCCTCCAACTACGAGATGGTTAGTTACACCTTTCCTGCTGTCGGCTCCCAGACCGAGGAGCACAGGGGAGACGTTCCCTCCATGGCCGATGCTGTCTCTGGGGCAACACCCTTCACTTTGACCGGCAGTGGGTCTGCTTATAGGTCGGAATATGTTCGGAATGAAGCGGCCACCGATTCTTGACACTTCACAGACGTAACCCAAAATCACTACGTAGACTGCATCATGCTGAACAATATATACTTTATTAAAATAAAATCTAGTATTTACTTTGCTTTATTCACATTTAAAGTAGCCTACTGCAAAAAAGGTCAGGTGAGTAGAAGTTAGGAACTTCTGAAGCGAATAACGTGGAGGCATGTCGGTATAAGAACCGAGGGGAGTTTGGCAAAAGTTTGCCAAAAAATATTAGGCTATATTAAATGCATTATGTAAAATATATTTCCGTTTTATTAAAGGTCCCATGGCATGAAAATCTCACTTTATGAGGTTTTCTAACATAAATATGAGTTCCCCTAGCCTGCCTATGGTCTCCCAGTGGCTAAAACTTGCGTTCGGTGTAAAACGAGCACTAGCTGTTCTGCTCGCCTTTGAAAAATCGGAGGCTCAAGCGCGACAACAATCCCTTTCTCCTCCATGTCGTGGTTCAGTCTACTTCAGATTGATGTGGACGTGGAAGAACAAGAGACGTCGGAGAACCCTACACGGTCGTTTGAGATTCATAATATCGTCTGGAGGCTCACACAGCTTTTGGCCGTGATAATATATATTATACGATATAAATATCCATGTATAATATGATATTATTTAGATATAGAGCTCCAGGACTCCCGTGTGTTCTAGAATATTAACAGAACACGGCTAAAGGCTGTGTGCGCCTCGCCATACACCACTGTAAACAGAGCGCTTGGTACCGTGGCTGCATGCTGCTCAGGGCCACACCCCTATGGAGCCAGAATCCTGCCGTAATTCAAAAAAAAAAGTTTCAAAGGCTTGTAAGTCTGAGTTTGAAAACTCAACACTCACACACTCAACAACAAAGGTTTTGCAACACTAAAAAAAGAGATTATAGCCTGACAAAAAATTCAAACATCTGCAAACATGATTTTGTGTTCTATTTTATCTTCTTCATCGTTTTCACCAACACATTTTCAAAGTTAAAAAAAAATCACCAGCGCATTTGCAGAGTTTCAAATCTGGCACTGTTCTAACAGTGTATTTCATTGTTTCCCGGTTTTGAAACCTTGTAAATGGCATTCTGCAAACAGGTGTTCATATATTGAGAAATAAGTTTTGAAAGGTTGAATATTTATTTTTAAAAACTTGTAAAGGTATAAATTTACACCATTGCAATGTATTTTTTCAGAACTGACTTTTCAGCACTGACTTTTCAGAGATTTGACCACACAGGCGCAAGCTTTGAGTCACGTGATTATTGGCAGTGTTCTGTCGCGCATTCGTTTAGAAACTCCTGAGAGTCAAAGGTCTGAAATCGTTGATCTGCAAAAAGGAAAAAAAAAACGTTTCTGGGGGCGGGACCATTTGGCTCTGAACCTATTGGTTGCTCTCTGCTGACGTACATTCCAATCACATGTGCCGTTGACCGGGCTGTGCTTGATTGACAGTGTTCTGCCGATGACAAGAATAACAATCGACCTGCGCGGTTGACGTTGTTTACCATTTTCTGGAACCATGGCTGGGAGACAGGTGAGCAATTTTACTCTATATTGTATGCGTTCTAAATCGTCGCCTTATTCACTATGTAGGCTAGTTATATAATACAGGGAACTTTACTGGGTATGCTGTAAAATTCGCTTGGCTTAAACAAAGTCTTAATGAAGCCTATACTTTGTATATGATGGCGACTTGCAGCGAACGTAGCAGACTAGCTTCTATTTTTTCCCACCATATAAGCCCTTTTCAAACGCACTGTGAAGTCTTAATGAATCGTGAGAATCGTGAGTATCGTGATATCAATACTAAGCTGAAAAATCGTGATTCCTATCTTTCACCGAATCGTGTATTCCATCTCCGGGACAGATTCTCAAAATAATTTCTGGAGATCATGTGCGAAAGGGGCTACAGGTTACTTTAGTACATTTTGTTATAATGACATGCCCAAAATAGTGAAATCAGGATTTATTTATGTGGCTAAACCAAAATGTTTTCTTACAGGGTCAATATGCTGCAATAGCAGATGTTGCGCAGTCTCTAGTCACCCTTCTAGCGGCAAGAAATCCATCACGACCTGAAGGCTCCGCTCAAGGTCAAGGAGGGAGGGGGCAACCACCCATTCAGGAAAGGCAACCGCCTCAGAGCATTCAGCCCGTAGCCGGGACAAGTCAGCCACAGACCGTACAGAGTGACATGCAAAGGTAGTGGCTATTCAGTTGAGAAATGAACGGATAAACCATTAAAATGTCTTTTGATATATTTAAAAAACAAAAACGGAGTACACAGAGATTTCACAACTGTGGCCACCACACAATTGTGCAGTTCCTCAAAGTTATTAGCCTACCCTCTTGGTCTTGCACTATATACAGTACACTTGCTTCAAATGTATGGAGCCAGAATCCTGCCATAATTCAAACCTGAAAAATAAAGTTTCAAAGGCTTGTAAGTCTGGGTTTAAAAACTCAACACCTTGTGAAAAAGGTTTTGCAACACTGAAAAAAGAGATTGTAGCCTGACAAAAAATTCAAACATCTGCAAACATGATTTTGCGTTTTCACCAACACATTTTCAAAGTTAAAAAAATTTCACAAACATATTTTCAAAGATAAAAAAAATTCACCAGCGCATTTGCAGAGTTTCAAATCTGGCACTGTTCTAACAGTGTATTTCATTGTTTCCCGGTTTTGAAACCTTGTAAATGGCATTCTGCAAACAGGTGTTCATATATTGAGAAATAAGTTTTGCAAGGTTGAATATTTATTTTTAAAAACTTGTAAAGGTATAAATTTACACCATTGCAATTTATTTTTTCAGAACTGACTTTTCAGCACTGACTTTTCAGAGATTTGACCACACAGGCGCAAGCTTTGAGTCACGTGATTATTGGCAGTGTTCTGTCGCGCATTCGTTTTGAAACTCCTGAGAGTCAAAGGTCTGAAATCGTTGATCTGCAAAAAGGAAAAAAAAAAACGTTTCTGGGGGCAGGACCATTTGGCTCTGAACCTATTGGTTGCTCTCTGCTGACGTACATTCCAATAACATGTGCCGTTGACCGGGCTGTGCTTGATTGACAGTGTTCTGCCAATGACAAGAATAACAAGCGACCTGCGCGGTTGACGTTGTTTACCATTTTCTGGAACCATGGCTAGGAGACAGGTGAGCAATTTCACTCTATATTGTATGCGTTCTAAATCGTCGCCTTATTCACTATGTAGGCTAGTTATATAATACAGGGAACTTTACAGGGTATGCTGTAAAATTTGTTTGGCTTAAACAAAGTCTTAATGTAGCCTATACTTTGTAGCAGACTAGCTTCCAGCAAACTAGAGTCTGCTTATTCATTATTTTTTCCCACCATAAAAGCCCTTTTGAAACATGCACTGTGCATTTATCTAGAGTTTACCCGGGTGAGCTGTAGGCTAAGTGTTGGAACACAAGTGTCCGGACTCTGCATTGACTTTACCCAGGCTGCAGCCCATTGTCAGGGTCAGCCTGGTGTGAGAATGGTCCAATCGGAAGGGCATGTTACCAGTATCCCCGCAGTGTTACTCATTGCACGGCCCGCGAGGCTCCTGCGGCTCGCCAAGCTGTAATTTGTGGCTCACATGGCATAAATAATAGGGTGATTTGACCACGTAGCCAATAGGCCTACAGATAGCCTATTTCATGAAAACACTAAAAACTAGCGGGGCTTCAACATGTAGGCCTAACCCATTAAAACTAGAAGTGTCTGGTCTTTTACAAATAATTCATGAAAATACCCAAAACAGTGGCATTACAAGGTGGACAACAGACAACAATAGATTATACTAGTATTGTGCGATTAAAATAATTGAATATTAATGAAAGGTTTTTTATTTTATTTATAATTTAATTAAAAAGTAACTTTTATACAGGCCTATCCAATATTTATAGGTAAAATGAATATAGAATGTACATTATTTTAAGAAAGGTTGACATTTCTGTATTATTAATCCTTTTTGACTTATATGTAGTGTTCGAATATTTTGAGATCCTGAATTTTTTATTCCATGAGATGTAGTCATCATCTAAACAAAAGAAAGGCCTGACCTACCTAGTTTTTCACTTTTTGTAATGAATCTAAAATTGGTATTTTCACTTTTTGAATGGACATGAGATTCTAATTTTTTTAGATGCACCAGTTTATGAATACTTTTGAAGTTGACAATATCTGTGCTGCATGTGTGAAAGGGTATAACTTTTAGTCTTTATTATTTGTTTTTATGACTTTGAGTACACATTTCTAATTACTTTACTTTGCTCTTTTTCTTCCAGGACGTCATTCAGGAGGAGTTACTTGCACGGCTACAGTCAAGACTCCAGCAAGCACTTTCTAGGCAGCCTCTTGATTTGGACTTCCTAGAGTTTGTCTGCTGCAACAAATTAGTTTTATTTCAATCTTTTGCTGATCAGATCCACATAGACGATGATATTTTGCAGCAGTTAAACTATTTGTTGGAGCTGGTCCATGCGGCAGGTGAGAACAGTCCAACTGAATCACATTTTGACACAGCTGTGGGTTTGAGGGGAAAGCTCAGAAAGATAATCCAGAAAGATCAGCTGCATCATTTGTTAGACTCACAATTCTCTGTACCATGCAAAGCTCAGTTATTAGGTGTATCACCAAGAACAATTTTTCGAAGGATGGCAGAGTATGGGTTGAGCGTGAGAAGATTCTACAGCACCATGACTGACGCAGAGCTCGATAACATGGTCAGAGCTATTAAAAAACAGATGCCCAATGCAGGGTACAGGAGTGTGAAGGGACAGCTCATGGCAATGGGTAGCCGTGTTCAATGGGAGAGGATTACAGACTCAATGCATCGCGTGGATGCAGCTGGAGTCCTGTCCCGACTTGCAAGGCTTGGCTGCACTGTACGAAGATCATACTCAGTACGAGGTCCCCTTGGCTGCACTGTACGAAGATCACACTCAGTATGAGGTCCCCTTGGCTGCACTGTATGAAGATCACACTCAGTACGAGGTCCCCTTGGCTGCACTGTACGAAGATCACACTCAGTACGAGGTCCCCTTAGCTGCACTGTACGAAGATCACACTCAGTACGAGGTCCGCTTGGCTGCACTGTACAAAGATCACACTCAGTACGAGGTCCCCTTGGCTGCACTGTACGAAGATCACACTCAGTATGAGGTCCCCTTAGCTGCACTGTACGAAGATCACACTCAGTATGAGGTCCCCTTGCATTGTTGCACATTGACACAAACCATAAACTCATCAGGTATGGTTTAGGTTCTGTCTTCATGACTTTTAAGCTAAATTAAATCAGGTTATCTATTTTCCTGGGTGTGATGAGTCGATATGGATGTGTACTAAACAACAGTAAATAAATTAAGGCATGCATGACAATTAAATGTATAACATTTATTATTTTTTAATTGTATTACTTTTATTCATAGGTACAACCTGGTAATATTTGGTGGAGTTGATGGATTTTCCAGAAAGGTAGTACAATTAATGCATACATTATCCAATTAGTTATTCATTTCAGTTAAAGCTTCACACGGTTTCCCCCTGAAAAAGTTGTTAAATACTAAATAGGTGGCAATAGTGCTGCAGGATTTGGTTAAATAGTGCAAATATGATGGACAATATTGTGATTTGCTATACTATAAATGGCTAGTATTATGAGTCTACTTGCTTGGTTTTCAAGGAAAATACAGACTAAAAAGTTTTTTTGTATTTCTAAAGTGAAAACATAGAATTGTGTGGGGGGAAAGTGTTACGGTAAAAACATATAAAATAAAGCTTGTATGTACACTAGCCTACTTTTTTGGAAAATAAATAAAATGTTTATTCAACTTGAAAACAAATGCATTCCTCCAAAAACAGTGCAAAAGTGCAAAAACAGTAGTAGTGTGGCACTTACCGTTATGTAAACTTGCCTGTTCCTTCCCTTGCACACATTTATCAGACTGTTCTCTGTGCGGTCTCACCTCTTCATACAGATTGGTCATGTTGCCCGAGACGTAGTGACTAAGACTTTGCAAGTTTTGCTGAGAATACATCCTTGGTTATGCTCCTTTCATTGTTGGCAAACATATTTGTCACTCTGTGGTCTGTGCCCCAAAAATAATGTTGTAGTAGTAATGAATGTTGTAGTATAATGAAGAAAATAAATACACAATTTTTCTTAAGGCACCCTACATTACCGTTAATGCTTATTAATATTACAATTAAGGTTAACACTGTTGCTATTGTATTAGACCTAAACCTTTGACTGTCTGAGATAAAATTATCCTTAATTATGACTATAACATCTGTTATTCTCCTATTTAACTGTCAAATGTTGTTTTTGATTGTAATTGCTGTGTACATAACGCTTTTCAGTTATTAATCAATGTTAATTTACACAGATCCTGTACTTGGACGCAGCAACTAACAACCGTGCCAATACAGCGGTCTCCTTTTTCCTTGAGGCCACTCGGTTACATGGTGTTCCATTAAGGTTATTAATTTTTATAAATAAGAAATGTCATCTGTCTTATTCATTTTTTAATTTGAAAGTTTTCCTTAATGCTGTATCCCTAATATTCAGAAAATGTATTTGAGAAAAATCGTAATGCCCTTTCAATTCAAATTACTTCTGAATTACTGCTGCAGGTGTTTATGGTGCTTTATATTTTTCCAATGTTACAGGGTTCGTGGAGATCAAGGCGTTGAAACCGGTCGAGCTAGCTTTATCTCGGGAAAGAGTGTACACAATCAAAGGTCATGTGATATACTTCGGAAGAAAAATGTTTTATAGCTTTAGCGTTTATCTTCATTTGATCTTTCTGTGTGTGTGTGTGTGTGTGTGTGTGTGTGTGTGTGTGTGCAGGGGCGCTGCCAGGAATTTTGGGCCCTATGAAAGATTCTAATTTTGGGCCCCCCCACCCCCCCCCCCCCCCAACATCTATCGACTGTTTTTTCAAAACAAAAAACATTTCAAGACATTTCAAAAAAAAAAAAAAAGGCAATAATATATTATATTATTAATTGCCATCCGCGGGCCGTGGGCCGTGCTGCGTTGGGCTGGGCCCTTAGAATCAGTACCACTTTTCCCCGATTCCACTATAAATAGGCTACATTTAATCTTGATGAGTACTGGTTAATGGCTGTTTAATAAGTGTTGTTAAATTGACATATCTATATGATATGCTATGGTACAGCCCTGATTAAACAAATCAGCTTTGTTGTTTTGCAAATACCCATGCCTGACAGACATCTGTACTTTTACAGGATTGAACAGATGTGGCGAGACGTGTGGATGGCTGTGACTTGCATCTTTTATGATGTGCTTCACACGCTCGAGGAAGATGGCGTTTTGGACATAGCAAACATAATGCACCTTTTCTGCGTGCATTATGTCTTCTTGCCTCGCCTTCGAGCAGCACTTCAGGTCTTTGTAGCTGGCTGGAATCACCATCCCCTCAGAACGGAGAGAAACCACACCCCAGGGCAGCTGTGGCAGACGGGAAACCTCAGCACTCCACAGGACAGCGAAAATCTTGAGGTAGCCTCATTGCTGTGCTAAAAAGTGTTTTGTATTCTGTACTTGCGGGCTAGCATAAGGCAAGCATACTACTATAATTCCTGAAATATTATTGGGGGTCCAAGCGTAACGTGACATGTGTTTCACTAAAATGTCATCATATTTAGGACCTGCAAAACGGAGAACTGGACGGGGAGGGTTCCCTGATGACCCCAGAGACCTCTGTTGCAGGAGTTCAGGTCCCGGAATTTCAACTGCCTCTGCCTGCTGAAGATCTGGCAGTACTTCAGTCGGCAATCAACCCTTTAATTGATTCAGATTCAAATGGTTATGACCTTTATATACAGGTGCTAGAATTTATTACACACACGCTTCAACACCCCATTGATTAGGTAGTTCTGGGTCCAACTAACACAGAGAACTCAAGCCTACATCACACCACGTCTGCCAACCTAGCTTTTTCTTTTTTTTTGCAATTATTTACAGATATAAGTTGGAGGTGATCTCCATTGTGCAATTACATTTACATTTACATTTAGGGCATTTAGCAGACGCTTTTATCCAAAGCGACTTACAATTAGTGCATTTGTTACAATAGGTACATTTGTCATAAGAAGTGAAACAATATATCGCTGTCGGTACAGTAAAGATGTTCATAGAACCAAGTGCAAGTATTACAATCGCTAGGCTAACCCATTCCCCGTGTAAAGCAATGATAGCAGCTACTGTAGATGCTACACAATTAAGTACCTTGAATAAGTGCAATGTACAAGTGCCAGGACGTACAACATTCAATGGTGGCTGTGCTTTGGTTTTTATGCAGTCGAGGTGAACTCTGAACAGGTGAGTTTTGAGTCTTTTGTGGAAGCTGGTGAGCGACTCTGCGATCCTGACATTGGTAGGGAGCTCGTTCCACCACTGAGGTCCCAAAACAGAGAAAAGTTGTGACTTCGCTGATCGACCTTTGCTTGCTCTTAGCGATGGCGGTACCAGACGTCCAGCTGAGGTAGTTGAGCGGAGGGATCGAGCTGGGGTGTGTGGCTTTACTAATGCTTGGAGGTAGGCAGGGGCAGTTCCATCGACTGCCTTGTATGCCAGTACCAATTACTTACTGGAATTCGTCAACTTTTTCAAACAGAACAGCAGGGATTCTTGTATTGTGACATAAAATGCTAAACTAAAAAGACCACTGCAATGCTTTTTATTTTTACAGCAAATTGAAACAATATTGGGATGCAAGAAAAGACCCAACACACTAACTGGCTATTCACAATGAACAATGTGGATTCAAAGCAAAACAATCTGAAATGGTTAAGTTTAAAGAATATAAAGAAATTCACTTCAAATCAGCAGTCGTACTCTCACAAAGTAAAATAAGAAGCTCTTCCACATAAAAAAAAAAGAACTTCGTTGGCAAGAATTCAAATAGTAAACACGCTGGAAGTTTAGGCACAGCATCATTCATACCACACAATACTCTGCATGCTTACAGAGAGAACCACTACATAACTACAAATCTGAAAGCTTATTTAGAATAAAATTAACATATCCATACAAACACAGAAACACAGACGCTGCCGTCTGTACACAAAGCAAATAGGCCTCCAACTCGACTCTTGATTCTTTGCAATTCTAACACAGAGGAAGAGGTATTAACCTCATCAATCCAATATCAACAGTGTAAAGATGCTTGAACTCATCAACACTAAACGAGAACATTCTGCAAGGACCAGCAGCATTATGAGTCCAAATCCTGTATCCCATGTCCCGATGGATGCCTCAAGAGCTTGTTTAAAATCGTCATAAGTTGAGAGGTGGGCAGGGATGCGGAGGCACATGTAACAGGTCGAGGATTTGGGGAACTGCCCACGCACAACCTCCACTTTCAGCATCCCAGATAACACTTCCCACCCAGTCCAAAACCGGAGTAGGTTTAAGCGAGACACTGCTGGAGCTACAAAGAAAGAGTTTTAATTAGTATAAATAATTATTCACACCTAAAATTAATGACAGGAACATATATTTTTACTGCTGTGAAATGGTAGGTCATACAAACAAAATCGTAGCCTTAAGCTGTGGGCTATTGTAAAGATGCAATCAATTTCAACAAACTTCCATTACCGCATGCTGCAAAAGCTGCTGATGAAGATATCTTCTGTTCTTATCAGTCAGTCGTGGCAGTTCCCACATGTCTGTCAGGCTATTGACATCAGCCTTCTGGTCCTCAGATAACTCCTTAATGCCTTCCAGCTGTAGTGGAGAAAAAAGTCCTCCACATCAGTCCTTTATTTTACCTGACACACGTACCAAAAAAAAGCTACAGAAACAGACATTATCAAGTGGATAGTGCTCCTCTGATCAAGATCAGGGCAATCCTCCAGGACCAATGTTAATGTCTTCAACTGCCCCCCCAGGGGCACATGGACCACAGCAGGACTGATGCCTGCCAAACCTGGGCCACCGTGAATGAAAGAATGCCCCACCAGTCTGCCTGCCATCACAAAGAGGTCAGAGTCCAGTAGTGGCTGTGCTGCGCAGGGGATGAGGGGATCCTTTTGCCCCTCAAAAAGCATTGTCACATCAGCATTACCTGCATGATAAAGATTAAATAATATTTAGCATAAGAGTATTTTTATTTTTACCAGAGTAGCTTTCATGAAACTAAACTGTTGATGCTTACTAAGTATCACATATTTTGAACAGACAGTCACACTGCTGCATACCGTAGACTGATAGATTGACATAGCTAGAATGTTATATTTGAATGCGAAACTTAACTAAAACATACCAAAATTTATGTTGAATCCGGACTGTAAAGCGTTCATGGTAAAGTTGAGGAAATAGCGACTTACGCCATCCCCTATTGCAGCATCACCTATAAAGCCAAAGAATAATTGGGGAAAGTCATTTAAAAGGTTTCTCCTTCAGCAATTGGCCTACATCTTTATAAGGTTGAGACTTGAGAGTGATGAAACTTAAATTGGAAAACTAAGACATGTCATTGATGCAAAGCACCCATCTTTAAACTTGCACCTCAAGCAGGCACCTAGTCTGTAAATCCAGACCCACATCTAGAACAATGTCACAATTTCTCGACCGGAAAATCAGACATTGCTTTTGAATTGAGGTTCAACAGAATCATTTTAAAAAACAAACTAATTAAACAGGCCTGGACAAAAATGATGGTACCCTTAACTTAATATTTTGTTGCACAACCTTTTGAGGCAATCACTGCAATCAAACGATTTTTGTAACTGTCAATGAGACTTTCTCGTGCGCATGAGATACTTTCTCGTGCTCTCGAGAAAAGTTTAATATATATATATATATATATATATATATATTTTTTTTTTTTCTCTTTACGGGTTCCGTAGAAACCAAAACGGCACAGTAATGGGCTGATTTTTAATTTAAGAAATGTAGCATGAGTGTGAGTGGTGTTGGTCATGGATATAGCCAGAGGATCAGGGTAAGGTCAAGGGGGCATTTGTTCAAAAAAGGTTGAGAACCACTAGATAAACAAGGCAAGTGCACAAGAGCTGGAGTTGATACCTGAACGCTACACTGTCTGATGGGTTCATTGTTCATTGTGCAGTTCTCTACTTGCCTCTTAAAGGTGAGCTGGTCGGGCTTCACCCAGGAGGGGGGGTGGCTATGTCATTATTTGAAGTCAAACCATTTCTAAGAAATGCTCCGGCTTTCCCCCACCCTGTAGATGAACAACGCAAGTGGAGTCGGTACCTGAACGCTACACTGTCTGATGGGATCATGCAGAATTGTGCATTTCTCCACGGGGCTCAATGAAGTACATCTTCTTCTTATTCCTCCTAATAATGTTAAATATGATGCAATGCACATGGACTAGCCTATAGGCCTATGTAGTGAGTGTAACATAATTCACCTACAGTATTTTGTTATGTGTTGTTCTTTACACTGTGTTAGGCATGTCGTTTACTGTCTCGGTGTTTCAGGGATCGCTGTCCCTTTAAGGATTACGAGCATCTCATGACACGGAGCCCGATGCGGGATATGTTCACTTGCAGCACGTTTTGGATTCCTGTTTTCTCTAACGAAATAAACGAGTCACACAACTGTGCTCAACGTGCGAAATTGTATCTTTCATTCAATGCAATTTCCACACCTACATGTTTATCTTTATATGATGCCATTATGTATGCAGGCCTTTATATATTTAGCTTAGGCCTTTGGGCTATTTATATGCATACACTTAATATTGCAAAATCTAAATAGGTTATCCATAGAATCGATACCTTTTACCTAGATGAAACATCTTGAATTGTGTAATGTTTAAGTTGTTTGGGGAGATTTACCTACTTTTGACACCGCGTATGGGAACTAATTTCCCATATGTATTGCCTTGTGGACATCAACCGGACAGTATGCAGAGTAGTCTGAAGAATATCTGTTGGTTACCCCTAAAGGGCCAATACGCGGTGTCAAAAATAGATAAATCTCTCCAAACAACTTAAACATTGCACAATTTAAGATGTTTCATCTTGGTAGAAGGTAGCAATTGTATGGATAACCTATTTCGATTTTGCAAAATTGAGTTTATGTATATAAATAGCCCAAAGGCCTAGGCTAAATATAGGCCTGCATACATATTGGAAACATAAAGATAAACATGTAGGCCTATAGGCTAATCCATGTTCATTGCAAGTTATATAATATTTAACATTATTAGGAGGAATAAGAAGAAGATGTACTTCATTGAGCCCCGTGGAGAAATGCACAGTTCTGCATGAACCCATCAGACAGTGTAGCGTTCAGGTACCGACTCCACTTGCGTTGTTCATCTACAGGGTGGGGGAAAGCCGGAGCATTTCTTAGAAATGGTTTGACTTCAAATAATGACATAGCCACCCCCCCCCCCCCCTCCTGGGTGTAGCCCACCAAGCTCAGCTCTTTAAGAGGCGCGTGGAGAGACTGAGCTCTCATCCTGCTCCAGCCGGGACAGCCAAGGTAGGACCGAAACATTCTTTGATCAGTTATATTGACACCTAATACAATAAAGTTGTTGCGGGTGGAACTGATTTGGTGCCCCCGTTTGGAACGTTATCACTCGAGTGGACGGAACGGATGGGCGATTCATTGTGAATTATATTATAACAAGTGCGGTATTTAACACTGAGCTTTTCACTAGGTCTACCGGGAGCTGGTCTTATCTCAGTGTTGAAGGTTGACCCTGGACCTGGACCTGGACCTGACCGATACAACCAGGTGCGTTCACGTCATTGTATTGTAAAGTATCGGCCACCTCACAACTGCTATGATTAAACCTTTATTGACCTGCTACAGCACAGAGTAAAACAGTTATATGTATTTAGGTTAACATTAGTTTTGGAACATTACATTTTGTTTCACACACACACGCACACATACTCGCACTAGGGTGACTAGATGTCCCGCATTTCCATGACTTTGAACGCGTCCCGCAAATTGAGACGTTGTCCCGCATTGTTATTGACAGTCAGACTCGATTTTTTTTGTTTTTGGAAATGCGTGATTTATCATCTAGCATTTATCAAATAGCTGCGTGCGGAGACAGCGGGGCTGTCATCAGCGGGAGGGGCAGGTTGTTTGATCATGTCAATGAAACGTGGTCTCGGACGCAGGTTAAGGGCACGCCCACCACCAAGAAGCAATGCAAGGGCGATCCTAGTCAATCGCCTAGGGCGGCAAATGCGTTGAAGGCGCCCTCTGGTGACGGCCTTAATTAATTATGAAATATAACTAAATAAGCGAAATAAAACACGTTTATCAAATATGTTTCTAAATAGAACGGACAAGGGGGAACGGGGGACTGTTATTGCGGACTGAAACCCCCACTGAAGGTCCCAGGTCGCCTCCTCTCTCTCTCTCGTATTCACACAGATATGCACGATCCACAAAAGCAGGATGTCCGCCGTTTTGTAAAATTTATCCACATTCACTTTTTACAAATTTGTGGATCGCATGGCTCTTGAGAATTGCTCATTTTTCATTTTAGATTTTGGTCCAATATGTCACACTGTTGAGCTGTAAAAAGTGAATGCGCAGGTCCTGATTATGTGTAGTCCCACAGAAGACGATGTACCACAATCCACAATCATTTTTCCCTTCTGCTTTGCAATCAATATCCACAAATATATATTTTTTACTTGTGGCTGCTAAAATGATATCCACACTTACGCTTCACATTACGTGTCCAACGAACCACCAATATTGTTTACTTGTCCTTCGTAAAAGGATATCCATACGAATATGATAATGTCACGATGAACAAATATACAAAATTTACAAAAAAATTAACGTGTTTTGTAAAGTGCTATCCACACACTCACTTTCAGAACAGATGAGATTAGGACATGTGAACTCGCCTGTACGCATTTGTGGATCTCGTCATGTTTTTTTTCCAATGTGTACCGCAGCAAATCTGGCTGCATACTTAACATCCACCTATAGAGGGCGACATGTGCACCTGTAGACTGCAATATCTCCAAGACTATTTTAAAGGCACTGTCGTAGTTTATTTTCCAAAGTTTAGCTTTTTGATCAGCCGCGGTAATCATTTAATTGAATAATCATTTTGGCTGTCAATTACAGCTGTGTGAAATGCAACAATTCTAAATGGCTGAGGAACTCAGGGGGGGAGAAGGTTGTTTAGTTTCAAAATCGCTGTTACCCTCACTTAGTCACTCAGTCTTTCTCTCTCTCTCTCTCACAGACACACACACATAATGGGAGCGTTACAAGTAGTGTTATGTAGATCTGCTGCTTAAATGACACACAGAGGACAACCACTGTTGTCCTCTGTGGGCTAATACGTTTAGCCTACTTATGTATGGGTAACACACTTGTTACACTTTCGTGTTTTTCTGATTAAAAATGTTGCGCCATCTTTTTCATAGAAAATCTACGGAAACGTGGGACTAACCTTCACTGCATCTGCTCAACCCCCCATCCCGCCAACTGACTAACCAGAGGAACAAATGTGGTGAGAACAATTGGAAGCATTTTATGAATTAGGTTTGCTTTCTTGTGTGGTGGATAAAATGCAATACTTTAACACTTTCAGAAAATAGGAGAGGTAAAGAAAGCCGGAGTTTGAAAGATAAAGACTTCATATCACTTGCACAGAAGTAATAACAAAACATGAGTTGGTTTGCCAAAGAACTCCCGTTTTCGACCAGGGGAGATAAATAACATCATAAAGGATCAACCTCTTATAGAGTTGTATTATGATTATTGTACTATCAACTTTTTGTTCGCCTAAGGTACATTTATGTGGATTAACGATTTTCAGTATAGTTCTCGAGTCCTCTCAATAGGTGGGTTTCCCGTTTAAAAACATGTTGGCTGCAAGCGCAGCCAAAGGCAATAAACCGTTGTTTCCATAAACTGCTATGCTCACATTAGCGACCACAGCATTGCAATCAATGAATAAACAGCATTGTATTGCCATTTTCCTTTGAAAGCATGATAATGGAATAATTAAATGCTTTTCCCAGAGGTAAATGTAGGGTAATGTTTGTAGTATCATCAGAATACCACTGACTCGAAGACTGTAATTTGACGGCATGAATCAGTTAGAGAAATTCCCTCATGTATCCAGAAGAAATTAAAGTAGCTTTAGTTAACTGAGTAACGAATGCATTATGAGTTATGAACTTGGCTTTCGCAGTTTAATTTTGAATGAATACAATTTGGAGTATTCATTCGATGGATGCAGAACAGCAGGCAATATTGTCTCTATAGGCCTATGTAGACCTAAGCTACATTTTACATCAATCATTTGTGAGACAAATAATTAATTGTATATAAATGTTAGAAAAATAAGTATTCCCATAAAACCTCATCTAGATTATTTGTTTGGACCACAAAACATGTCACTGGAAGTTCTGTGCATTTCCTGCCCTATTTTGGTATTTTCCCAGCTCCTCCCTGTTAGGCTTACAGGCTTATTACAATAGTTCCATAATAGTTCTCTATGTTTGTCCTCCCCAATTGCACACACGCACACACACACACACACACACACACAGACACACTCACACACACACACACACACACACATATGAATATACACAAACAACACAGAGGTTTTCCTGACATGTTTGTGTCTCATTTGCAGATCACATCAGGGATATTTCTACGTAAATCAACCTGGTTTCAGACAGGGAACAAACTGTTGATTGTCAGGGCTGACATTCCTGCTATCTTCTCAACTCCTCAGAAGATCTTACAATCGTTTGAATAAGTCAGAAATCTGAGAAGTTAACAAATATGGCAACAACATTTCAGCAGAAGCGGTTGGCAGAAGCTGTTAAGATAGAAGGCAGTAAGATTAAAGGACCTTCAGGTACTCAGGACGTTTACACTCTTCCTCTGAAAACCCAGTCCATGAAGATAGAGGGATGCAAATGCTTCATATTTGGAAAAGACTCTGTGAAAAAGAACCGCACCATCATGGTTCTAGGAGCCACTGGGGCGGGGAAGTCCACCCTGGTCAACAGGATGATCAACTACATCCTGGGGGTCACATGGGATGATACTTTTAGATTCAAGTTGGTAGACGAAGGCACGGCCAAGTCTCAGGCTCACAGCCAGACCTCTGATGTCACCGTGTACAAGCTCAACCACCGAGAGGGCTTCCAGATCAACTACTCCCTGACTATTGTGGACACGCCGGGTTTCGGAGACACGAGAGGCATAGAAAGAGATGGGTTGATTATGAGTCAGCTAGAAAACTTATTCTCGGCTAAAGGTGGAGTCAGCGAGATTGATGCCATCTGCTTCGTGGCCCAAGCGTCTTTAGCTCGGCTTACAACGACACAGAAATACGTCTTTGATTCGGTGCTCCGCATATTTGGCAAAGATGTGGCAGAGAACATCCAGATTCTGGTGACATTTGCAGATAACACAAAACCTCTGGTTCTCGAGGCGATCAAAGAGTTCGGGGTCCCATGTCCTAAGACGAAAAAAGGTTTACCAATTCACTTCAAGTTCAATAACTCAAACAACGAAGATGAGAGCAATGACAATGAAGAAAATGAGGGGGATGATGAGGATGATGATGATGATGACGAGGAAGGCTTTGCTAAAAAGCGTTGGGGCATGGGAACCAAAAACATGAAAAAATTCTTTTCTGCTCTTAACGTCATTAAGACCAAGAGCTTGACCTTAACCAAGGAGGTGCTCAGACAGAGAGCTCAGCTGGAGATCTCCATTGATAATATCCAGATTAAGGTGAAAATGGCCTTAGCTAAACTTGAGGAGATTAATCAAGAATCTCAAATTCTCAAAACACACAAATCAGAGATCAAAGACAATGGGAAATTTGATTATGAGGTCAGCGTCACAAGGCCTGTTAAAGTTAAAACCGAAGAATACTCAATGAACTGCGGGAAATGTGGGGTCACTTGCCACAAATCATGCGGGGTAATACTTGCTGCCACTTATTTTTGTGAGGTCTTTACCTGGTCTGGCTACTGCAAAGAATGCAAAGGCGAGTGCCATGTAATTGAGCATGTCCACGAGGGTTTCTACTGGGATTCCGAGACAGTGAAAGAGAAACGAACCTACGACGAGCTGAAAAAAAAGTATGAGAAAGCCTTTAAGAAAGCCATGTCCGTTGAGGACATCATCAAACAGATGATGCTGGAGTACCACCACCTAGGGGAAGAGGTGGTCAGGCTGATGGAGTGCTCAGCCCAGTGTCTCAACACCCTGAAGGAGATCGCTCTGAGGCCCGATCCAATCTCAACACCTGAATACATCGACCTGATGATAGAGGGAGAGAAGTCAGAGGGCAAGCCTGGCTTCCAGGACCGCATCAATAAACTCCAGGATCTGAAGAAAAAGGCCATTACCACAGGGGAGGTTGCTAGCGGGGCCACGTTAGGCTCAATTTTGCGGCAGGACAGTCCAGTGGTTAGTACCTCTTCCAGCGCAAACCTCTCTGAATAGAAAACAAAAACAAAGATGTTAATTTAAAAAAATCAAAGGAAAATATAGGCTATTATTACACAGCTCTTCTCAATGCTGTAGAATTTTCCGTTTACTTGCATGGGATTTAATTACAAGGATGCACTTGATGAGAATTAACGGAGTAATGAAATTGATAGAAGTTAAACATGTTGGTAAAAATGTTTTCTTTTTAAACTTTCTTTCTTACTGGGTATTGGCTGAGTAAATTGCTTAAAAACACTATGTGAATGCATTTGTGAGCGTTCTTCCTTGTTCACTGGTTTGTTTAGCTCAGATGCTGTGTGTGGAGCCCCTCTCTCTTCTCGTTAATCTGGACCTGACAACCTGTTTGCTCTCTGGCTGAGGTAACATAGAGTGAGACTCCTGTGACTCGCTCAGTCTAGATCACGATGTTGAA
This sequence comes from Pollachius pollachius, assembly GCF_949987615.1. Classification (NCBI taxonomy): domain Eukaryota; kingdom Metazoa; phylum Chordata; class Actinopteri; order Gadiformes; family Gadidae; genus Pollachius; species Pollachius pollachius. Next base: position 9,232,142 of record NC_136947.1, on the reverse strand, counting down.
ATGAAAAAATAAGGAGTTTATTCCCCTGATTTTAATTTTGTTTTTCTTGTTCTGTGTACTTTATATGCTTGGCAGCAGTCATTGAGTGTATTGACTTACTGCTTCTTTGTCTTCATTTTTCAAGTTAATTGTGCAAATTCTTATGTGTACTTAACACACACTTCAGCACATTGGATGGCTGTGATGTGCTTTCATCATAAGATAACTACATTTCTTATTATTTTTAAATTCATGGTTTGTTTTATTCTTTATTAGTTCATAAATGTAGATGTTAGGGCAATTCATGATGCGTTATTTTTAAGTTTGGGTCCCGGGGAGAAACAAATTTATCCTTCGGGTCTCGAAGTGAAAAGGTTTGGGACCACTGTATTGGAGGACAAGAACCAAGGCTCTAAAACAATATTTACTAAAGTATAATCATGTTGAACCATGCGTGTTACCTAAAAGAGAATTAAAGATGATTACAAAAGATGATTCTGTGTTGACTTTAAACCTTTTTATTTGATTGATGCCCATTGTATATTCTCAAATATTTGTTTAGAGTTATCCTTTGCAGTCTGCCCCTTCTGTTCAGTTTTAACGAGGTCATGAAACCACCAGCAGGGGGCGACAGTCAGAGATGGGTTTTGTGTTAACTTTGAATAACAGACGCTAACATTTATCGCCCCTAGCCACAGCCTTTCATTTTATGTCAACAGAATGTACAATTTCCCAATTGATAAAACACTCTGTGAGTGTTCATAACACAACATTAACCAAACAGTGTAAAATATACAATACAATATATATATATATATAATATATAGAACAAATATAAATTACAAAATGGGACTCCTTAAAATAATAAAACCTTATGTTAGACATTAACTGGTTTTCTTTTCCCCTTACCTGCCGATCCATTTCCCAGTCCCCATACCTGGCCTACCTATCGTTAGTAAGAATGTTTGATTGACTAGGCATACTCTGTCCAGGGCAATCGCTCTCAAACTTTTTCTGCTAATATATTCTAGTGTAATTCCATGTGTTTCAATAGGCTGACAGTATGAATGCATTACAGGATCATGTAGCCTAACATATTAATAGGCTACTTTCTATAGTCCATGTCATAAATGAATGTGTAATATTCGAGGCAAGTGTAACGCTTATCAGTTCAATTTTCAATTTCAAAACTTAAAAAAAGGATAAATTGAATTGCCGGGGATGCCAAACCCCGAGCATTTGCATGAAGTCACTAGCCTGGTAATACCAGACTCTTTGACATGGTCAAATCAAAATGACATGGACATTTGACTTGGACAAAATTAAATTGGGCGGGAAGCACGTAGCTGGTTTAGAGCCAGGCTGTTTCCCAATGTGAAGGAAGCATGCTCAACGGCTGCCCTTTTAAGGACGCTACGTCATAGAACGCCGACAAGCACTGTTCCAAATTCGGGCCCTTTTAGCGTCCTTTATTTTTGAGAATTCCAAGATTTTTCAAGGAAGCATCGATGGATCCTCAACGAGCCAAAATACCCACAATCCTTTGTGTTCACACGCTGCGCGGGATATTAAAAAATCGTGTATAGAAAGCAATGTCAAGTTATCTAAGTAAATCTGTGCCATCGGGTTTTGAAAATAAAAACCCATTGAATTATAAGAACTGAATATTTATGCATTGAAATAACGTATCTGAATTGTTTGCCTCTGAATTTAACTCTTTATATTTTCAATAAATCATATTCACCTTTATTTTTCAATTTTAAAAATTCAACGTTAAAAAATTCAACTCAAATATTTTCAACGTCCCAAAATTCAACCCGCCAAAGTCACCATCAAAATTCAATGTACCAAATTCAGTGTTAACATCCGGGGACACACGGAAGAGCAATCGATCCTAGATGCTGGATCGCAGTCAAGCAAGGAGAGCGAGTAGGCGCGTCATTCTCGTTGGATTCCTGACTCTCACACGGGAGGGCTAGGCAAATTTACTTATTTACATAGTGCAGTGTCCGTTAGTATTGTCGGTACATAGTGTCACGTCGTTTGTTGTCCAGTACAACCCGTATTCATAGGACGTCGAATTGAAAAATGCGGTCCATTGACCGCAATAAACCCTCGGCTCATCTGTTAGCTGCAACATAGTAATTTTCCCATGGGCATAATAAAAGTATATATATTATATATAAGCACTATGTGGGCCGGATCCGGCCCGCTACCGTAGCTGGATGTTGTTACATTTATATACAAACTTTTAAACTTGAATTTACAAGCTGCTTTTCATTTGTGAACATGTTGTCATTTGTGTGTGATCTGGTCTGTATTTATATGTGGATTTTTGAGACTCTCCTGACGTGGCTGGATTCACAAATGCATTTTTTTCAACAAGGAACTATCTGTAGCCTATCAGATGCCTCCCTCTTTTTCAGCCAATCACATGACTGCAGTGACTGGGTTTTTGGATTGTCGGTGCCGTTTACTACTTTAACGGCACCGACAATCCCAAACCCAGTCGAAACTAGATGAAAAAAGTGTGTAGTTCAAAACGTGACGCAGCTTTTACTTCTTCGCCACCTAGAGATTGTTATGTACGATCATTCAAAAAACACGTTATTTCCCATAGACATTTGACCGAGGGAACCGGGAGGTTCGGAGGCTGGACTTATTCTTCAGAGGTCGGGACTGCAGTCATGTGATTGGCTGAAAACGAGGGAGGCATCTGATTGGCTACAGAGAGTTCCTTTTTGAAAAAAATGCATTTGTGAATCCAGTCACGTCAGGAGAGTCTCAAAAATCCACATATAAATAGAGACCAGTTCACACACACATGCAAACAAGTTCACAAATGAAAAGCGTCTTGTTAATTCAAGTTTAACAGTTTGTATATAAATGTAACAAAATCCAAATGCATTTTTTATGGAAATTGCAAATATTTTTTTTATTAATATATTTATGGATTTATATTACATTTATTTAAAACAAGACACATTTGTGTGTGGATCAGAAATGTGTTTGTGAAACTTATTTTTGTTTATGGATTTATTTTACATTTATACGTACTGATATCCATTTGTGTGTGCATTGAAATGTACTTGTGAGAAGAGTCATTTATATATAAATCACAAAATACATTTGTGAATCCTTCTCTGTGCATTCATTATTACTGTCGCCCTGAAAGAATTTCCCCTTCATAAGGAAATAACTCTTTAAATTTGGTATAACTCTCTTGAACTTTGACCTTGCATTATTTAAAATAAACTCATCAAAGATAAACTCTCATGTCACAAGAGTTTAGTGTCCAGACCTCAAGATAATATTATATAACTGACAGAGATTGGATGCCGATGGAAACGTTGAGGATTGTATTAATTGGATTGGTGAGACTTAGAAGTTTCAAATGGAGACTCTAACCTCTGGGCTATCTAACACCTAACTATCATTTTGACAAGCTGACCCTAATATAGCAGGCTTTAACCCGCTGAGCATGCCTGATATACATACCGGAGAGAGGGTTATCTGGGACGGATTCAATCTCTGGAAACAATGAAAAAGAACCTCGTTATGTGGTTCAAAAAAACATTCACAATCATTAAAGATTGAAACACTTCTTTATTGACTTTCTTTTTATTGGTTTTAAATTAATTAAAGTTGTTTTCGTTGTGAAATATTTAAAGATTAGTCTCCTACACTGGATTGGTAAAGAGTTGAATTCCTTCATGAAATCACCAGCAGGGGATGACAACAGTCAGTGTTTTTTTGTATGAACACCATGATTATCGTGCCACCATGGTGGTTTGCTGGTGTTTCTTGAGCTCTGTGCTCAAGTAACAAAACATCTTGATTTCTTTGTCTCATCTGTCCCACCATTGGCCCATAACAGGTCAAATGTATCCACATGTGGGCCTCACTATACTGGTTAATGCACACATAAACATCCAGATGGACTTCTCCTATTGGTTACATATAAATACTAGGGCTGTCAAACGATAGTATTTGTGAGTTAACTAGTGATTAATCACACTTTTAAAATTATATTTTAAATCCACTCCAATTGAAGTTAAATTAGATTATCAAATGAAATGACACATTATCATTCATACCAAATGTACTTAACAAGTAAAAACTAGACCAAGAGATCTTGAGTGGGTTTTATTGACTGTGGGTTGAATATGAAACTTACGGAACACCACAGATTTGGGAATTGTAAACAGGCAGTTAATTAGTACAATTGTAAACCAACAGTTACTACCAGTGTAGTTAAATTCAAACAAGTAGCACCACTGCAAGGGTAATTTAATGTAAAGTAAGTGGAACTAAAACAAACATGATTTCACAAGCAAACAAACATGCTAATTTGACAGCCCTAATAAACACACATACTTTTATTTTGGAAACAAACTGGGCTCAAAGGTCACAGTTCACAGTGAGGGTGATAAATGCTTTACTGCAGACATATCTACTGTATTCTGGGTAGGAGTTGACCGTTAAATTCACTTAACAACTTTTGGAGACACAAGAGTGGACAGAGGAAGAGATGACAAGCTTGAACAATGAGAAGGTGTGGAAGAATCGGGAGATATTGAAGCGTCTCATCGACTGTGTAGTGTTTCTTTGACAGCAGTATTGCTGGTATGAATACTGCCCATGGTCCTTTGCTTCATGTCCTAACAAAGCCATCATTGATTGGTTAAATCTGGGAAATAACTTAGAGCGTCACAATATTATGCTGACCTGTGGTATCACTTGGCCTCAGCTACGGTTTTTACTGGCACATCTTGTAAAATTCAGAACAATCTCATCAGTGTAGTTGCTGATATACTGAATGACACAATCAAAGAGAAGATAAGCAAAGCCAAGTACGTCACAATCATGGTGGACGAGAGTACGGATGGAAGCAATGCTGCACAAATGTTCCTCAGGTAAATAAGTGATGAAGGACATCAAGGAGAGATTTTTTAAATTTAAGGATTTAATTGCCCATGACCTAGCTTTAGCAATACTTATTTTTTAAGACAGCTATGATTGCTATGAATGCAACCTTAAATCTCTCCCTCTACTTTTGCCTCAACTGTCCTTCCACTCCAGACCAGCACGGAAATGGAAGAGATCAGACTGTGCTGAGGATCTCTCTCACTACCTTAACCTCCTCTCAATCTTCCGCTCCACTGTGTAAACAGCCAAATATCTGCCTTCTACCGGACCAAAATCAACTCCTCTGCCTCCAACACCTAGACTGGGTAGCCCCGCCAATTCTGCCGGCGATTTGAGTTTGCCCTGCAGAAGGGTCTGGAGAAGAGCAATACATTTCTTTCTGCTTATGATACGTTTTTTGCGGGAGCCAATCACCAAGCTGGCTTTTCCCCCTGGCACGCTATTGGCTGGTTTAACACAATGACGACAGGGAAGCGACGGCAAGCAGCCAATTGCGCATAGATTCATTTGATCTAGGCCCATTGATCACGCCTCTTGTGCTGAGAGAAATGGACGACAGCTTCCCCAGACCAACGTGCAATCTACGGTTGAGCTGGGTCTGGCTATAGCCAGGCTGTCCAACACCAGGGAAATGTCCTCTTCCCTCCTCACCCCTCCCCCTCCTCCCCATCCTTCCCCTCTCACAGCTGATTACTTTGCAACCTACTTTACCAAGAAAGTGAAGGACATCAGCTCCTCTTTTACCCCTGCCACCACCCCCCACCCTCCCTTTTCTCCAGCCACCCCGCCCTCTCTTCTCCCCCGCCCCTCTGCCCCCCCTGCATCTCCAGTCACACCCGCTGACCCTCAGTCCGGGACTACTCAGCTCCAATGCTGTTTCAGGGACATCACTCAGAATGACATTGAAGACATCCTAAGGAAGATGAAGCCTTCCAACTGTGACCTGGACCCATTTCCCTCAACCCTGATAAAAAGTCACTCCTCTGCAATAAGTCCCATGATCACCAAAATCATCAATATGCCCCTCGGGTCCACCCATGTCCCCACGTCTCTGGAAACTGCTGTCATCAAGCCACTACCCAAAAAGCCCAGCCTTGACCCTGAAGCACCTGCCAACTACCGCCCCATCTCCAATCTTCCTTTCCTATCAAAGGTGTTGGAAAGGTAGTTTCTGCCCAACTCCACAACCATCTCATAACAAACAGTCTGTATGAGAAGTTCCATTCTGGTTTTCGCTCTGGCCACAGTATGGAAACTGCCCTGGTCAGGGTCACCAATGACCTGCTGATGACTGCTGATGCTCGCTCTCCATCACTTCTCATCCTTCTCGACCTCACCGCAGCAATTGACACCGTGGACCACCACATCCTTCTACACCGCCTTCACTACTCCATTGGTCTCTCTGACACTACCCTGGCCTGGTTCATATCATATCTCAAGGACAGAACAGAGTATGTATCCTTCGGTGGTGCTAAATCGGACACGCACTCTGTCACCTGTGGTGTCTCTCGAGGATCAGTCCTTGGCTCCACCCTCTTCACGCTGTACATTCTCCCCCTTGGTCGTGTCATCAGCCGGCATGGAATATCTTTCCACTGCTACACTGATGACACTCGACTCTACGTCAAAACAAACCCAACCCCCTCTGCAGCCCTATCCACACTTTCCCCCGCCTGGAGGAGATAAAGGTGTGGCTGAAGGCTAATTTCCTGCAACTCAATAGCTCAAAAATGCCATTCTTGCTGGCACTCCACACCAGACCCAGTCATCCACTTTGAATAATATGTATTACCCCACTTCCACTAAAATGGTTGAATAAAATGAGGATACTGGTTGTCTAACCCTAACAGATATATACTGTAACAGAAATATATCATCAGATGTAATGGGTTTATATCCAGGTAAACCTGTTGTTGTCAGCAGTACTGTTTACTGTTACTGACATACTCCGGCCCTTCCAAAGAGCCAGGCAGAGTAATCTGGCCCTCCTAAGAAATAGTTTGGCGCACCCTGCTTTACACTCTAGAGTCTGACTGACCAAATCACATTGTATTGAATATATTAACTGAATGAATTCAGAACTTGTTCTGTTCTCTTGTTATTGAGGGAAAGTATCTGTTATTCAGGATTCATCAAACCATATTTTAATAATACAATCATATGCATATGTTTAATTTGGTAGACATTTTATCCAAGCATCTTAAAATGATTGTATACACTGTGAGTGTATACATTTCTTAGCACGAAAACATTTTAAGTTATTTCCCTTTTATTGTTAAAACCGATATTTTACCTAATGTAAAACATCAAAAGAAAGTAAGTTGTATTATATAATATAATGACATACCATAATATACAGTAAATATTATGTAGCTATAATATACAGTAAACATTACCACAATAATGTACTTGTTTGTCAAGAATCGACGATCACCCCTCAGACACACAAACACACACACACACACACACACACACACACACACACACACACACAGACTCACACACGCAAATTGAATAAGTTAAATGTAAATGTAAATGTACATTTATTTGTAAAGCACATTTAAAAAACAACAACAGTTGACCAAAGTGCTAAAAAAGATAAAACAAAAAACAAACAACAATAAAACAGGTAACGATCATACATTTGAGACGACGATAATAACAGTAACACTAGTAATAATAATAATGACAGTAATAACAATGATAATGTTGGCTAGATGTTGCCACAATGCAATAAATCAGGATCAAAAGACTAAAAGACGTGATAAAGATGAGGTAAAAGAAAGATTTAAAAATAGCTACAGAGTGGGACAATTTAATATGCTGTGGCAAGCTGTTCCATAGGTTAGGGGCAACAGCAGCAAATGCCCTGTCTCCTCTACATTTGTGTTTAGTTTTGGGAACAGGTAAGGGAACAAGTACAGATCAGAGGATCTGAGACTACTTAGGTACATGGGGGCTTTTCCATTTAAGCATTTAAATAAAATAAAATAAAATTAAATTAAATTTAGTTAAGCAAGCATTTGTTATAGAAATGCTACTGAGTAGGAAAATAAGCACTTTAAGGAAACGCTATAAAACATGGCCAGGTCAAATTAAAAGAGTTGTATCCTTATGGAGGAGAAATTCTTTCAAGGCAACAGTAATTTAGATAAGAAGATATTATTATATGGTTTATAGATAGCCTTTTTAGATTCAGAGAATCTACAGCTTTAAGAGGTGCGGTAGAGAGACGGAGCTCACATGCTTCATGCTCTCAGGAGACGCAGCCGGGACAGCCAAGGTAGGACAGAAACATTCTCTGATCAGTTATATTGACACCTAATACAAAAAGGTTGTTGTGGTGCTGATATTGTGCACTCATTTGGATCGTAATCGAAAGGAAGTATCAGCCCCAAAACCAACGTCAGATGTAAAAAAAGAAGACGTTTTTGTTGATGCTGACCGTATGTGTTGTTTTAATTCAAGTTTAATGTGATTTATATTATTACAAGTGCGGTATATAATACTGAGTTTTTAATTAGGTCTAACCGGAGCTGGATGGGCCTCTGTGTTGAAGGCTGAACCTGGACCTGGTCCGGACCGATTACAACCAGGTACGTTCACTGCATTGTACTGTAAAGTCTTTAGCGCATTTCCTTTTCTAAACATACTCTATTTGGATGCTTTTTATGCACTCTGGATTAACTAGTGTGGATGCAAAGATAGTATCCGTGAATACCTATATATATGTGAATAGTTATCTTGTAACTCTCTAATCCTATAGTTTTTGAGGTAAAAATACCAAACCCCTACCCAAAAGTTGAACATATATCAGTGCAGTGCGTGTCTTCTTTTAGAGACCAACCATAGCAGACATTTTTTTATGTATATTCATAATATTAATATTTTTTATGAAAAGTGAAGGATTATAGGAATGTGTATATGTATATATATAAAATATACTAACACTTCCAATTATATTATGTGTTACAGACTATTTTGCTTAGAGTTTACTCGTGTTGTTTTTGTGTCTCATTCAGGTAATAAAGTATCGCTGCTTATACATGCATATGAATACAGCTAAAGCGGTCTGGCATTCATGCCATAAAGAAATGTACAATAACAGACAGATGTGTGTGGGTTATTTTCAACATTTGGCTGATCAGCATCAACATTGGCATGAGGAACCAACAAGAATGGCCTTTCCAAATTAAAACATATAGGAGCTTCTGAAAAACTGAAAGCTCAGAAAATGCGTACTTTATACATAAGGTTAACCTTAGTACAAATTAGGCATTTTGAAGCTCTCAACTAGTGTCCCTTTACCAAACCAGCAGAGCACTGCGAGTATCTTCTGTTCAATACATTTTGTTCTCGAGGGAGTGAATGTAGTTCAAATGTTTTGAGATTGAATCATTACTAGACTGTGTTATCTTTGGAATATTGTGTCATCAAATTATTTGGAATATTGTGTGATCAAAGTAACATGCATGTGTCACTAGACAAACAAATTTGCAACCCTACACTAAGTATGACTTACACAAAACAACTTTGACCCAATAATTGTGATTTATTAAAACACACATATTCATATATATATATATATACACGCAAGCAAAAGGAGGTTTTCCTGACTTGTCTTGTGTTTCGTTTGCAGGTCAAACCAGGGATATTTCTACGAGAATCTCTCTCCAAATCAACACAGAAGCAGTCAGATCTCTTCTGATCGAACCTGGTTAGCCAGCCAGGAAAGCCAGGAAACTGATTGTTGGCTTTCAGGCTTCCTCCTGTTATCTTCTCCACTACTTAGAAGCTCTTACAACTGTTTGATTTGTCAGAATTCTGAGAAGTTAACAAATTGGGCTACAATGATAAATACTTTGAAAGAAAAGTTTAGTTGGCCCCCCTCTAAGCGGTTGGCAGAAGCTGTTAAGAATGAAGGCAGGAAGACTAAAGGACCTTCAGGTACTCTGGACGTTTACACTCTTCCTCTGAAAGCCCAGCCCATGAATGTAGGGGGATGCAAGCACTTCATATTTGGAAAAGACTCTGTGAAAAAGAACCGCACCATAATGCTTCTAGGAGCCACTGGGGCGGGCAAGTCCACCCTGGTCAACAGGATGATCAACCACATCTTGGGGGTCACATGGGATGATACTTTTAGATTCAAGTTGGTAGACGAAGGCACGGCCAAGTCTCAGGCTCACAGCCAAACCTCTGAAGTAACCGTGTACAAGCTCAACCACCGAGAGGGCTTCCAGATCGACTACTCCCTCACTATTGTGGACACGCCGGGTTTCGGAGACACGGGAGGCATAGAGAAAGACAGGATGATTATAAGTCAGCTACAAAGGCTTTTCTCAGCTGAACATGGAGTCAGCGAGATCGATGCCATCTGCTTCGTGGCCCAAGCGTCTCTAGCTCGGCTTACACCAACACAGAAATACATCTTTGACTCAGTGCTCTCCATATTTGGCAAAGATGTGGCAGAGAACATCCGGATTTTGGTGACATTTGCAGATGGCCAAACCCCTTTGGTTCTTGAGGCCATCAAAGAATCTGAGGTCCCCTGTCCTAAAGAGAAAGATGGTTTACCAATTAACTTCAAATTCAATAACTCTGCCTTGTTTGCTGACAACAAGGTACCCGGTGCGAGCAACAAAGGTGATGACAATGATGATGATGATGACGATGAAGAAGAAGAAGGCTTTGAGCAAAAGTTTTGGGCCATGGGAACCAGAAGCATGAAAAAATTATTTTCTGCTCTGACTGCCATTAATACCAAGAGCTTGACCTTAACCAAGGAGGTGCTCAGACAGAGAGCTCAGCTGGAGAACTCCATTGAGAATCTCCAGATTAAACTGAAATTGGGTTTAACTAAACTTGGGGAGATTGAGCAAGAATGTCAAATTCTCCAAAAACAAGAGATGGCGATCACAGCCAACGAGGCATTTGAGTATGAGGTCAGCGTCACAAGGCTTGTTAAAGTGAAAGCCAAAGAATCATCACTTAACTGTAAGAAATGTAATGTCACTTGCCACAAATCATGCAAGGTACAATTTGGTGCCATGTATTATTGTGAGGTATTTAACTGGAGGGGTAACTGCGTTGAATGCAAAAGCAAGTGCCCTCTATCGGCGCATGTCCGTGAGTGTTTCCACTGGGGTTCCGAGACTGTGAAGGAGAAACGAACCTTCAAGGAGCTTAAAGAAAAGTATGAGATGGCCTCTAAGGCAGCAATGTCCATTGCAGACATCATCAAACAGATGGAGCTGGAGTACGCCCGCCTACATGAGGAGGTGGTGAGGCTGATGGAGCGCTCAGCCCAGTGTCTCAACACCCTGAAGGAGATCGCTCTGAAGCCCGATCCACTGTCAATACCGGAATACATCGACCTGCTGATAGAGGGAGAGAAGTCAGAGGCCAAGCCTGGCTACTTGGATCGCATCAATAAACTCCTGGACCTGAAGGGAAAGGCCATTACCACGAGCAAGGTTGCTAGTGGGGCCACGGTAGTCTCGATGTGGGGGCAGGACTGTCCAGTGGTTAGCACCTCTCCCAGCGCAAAAGGGACGGAGTCCATTAAATAACATGTGCTTAACATATCAGAGAAGATTTTGATTTGGTTTAATCAATGAGAGTGAGAATTAACAGTACTGCATTTTATAAAAATTAGACATGTTTGTAAAAAATTTTTTTTTTTTCTGTTATTAGGTCCCCAATTGGCAGAGTAAAATGCATTAAACGCTGATATGTGAATTCATACCCCTCATTAACATAGGAGTGATTGTTCAGTTCAGTTAGTGTGTGAGGAGCCCCCCTCCCTCTTTCCTTACTCGTAAACCTTGACCTGACAACTGTGATAACATTGATTGTGACTGAATCTCAATCGCGATGTTTAAATGAAAAGATATGGAGTTTATTACCCTGATTTGGATTTTGTCTCTGTGGTTCTGTTTACTTTATAAGCTTGGCCGCACTCGCGACTCCAGCTGAAACACTGAGTGTATTGACTCACTGCTTCTTTGTCCTAATTTTAAGGGCTTAAAATGAATTGTGCAAGTTCAGGTGCTGATGAATTTAAGACACGCATCAGCACATTGGATTATGGCTGTGATGTACTTGAGATTTTTATCATGAGATAAATACATTCATTATTATTTTGGTTTGTTGGTTTGTTGTGTTCTTTGTCATTAGTTTGTAAATGAAGATTTTATGGCAATTAATGATGCATTCTTTTTAAGTTTTTGTCCCGGGTAGAGACATATTTCTCCTTTGGGTCTAGAAGTGAAAGGTTTTGCAACCCCTGTATTAGACGACAAGAACAAAGAATATATTTCATAAAGTATAATCATGTTGACACATTCCTTTTACCTTAAAGAGAATAAAGGATGAATACAATGATCTGTGATGACTTCAAGCCTTTTAATTAGATTATTATTATTATATTATTTTTATTATGACTAAAATATTTGCTTAAAGTTATCCCGCAGGTTGTCCAGTTGTTCCAGTACAAAAGCTGTTGGTCCCAAGTTGTATGCTAAGAGTAGGTACAATTTCTTAATTGATAAAACACTGAGTGTGTGTGTGTGTGTGTGTGTGTGTGTGTTCGGTGTGTGTGTGTGTTAAAAACACAACATTAATCAAATATCCAAGAAAATATTAAATAATTGATGACATTTAACAATCTCCTGGGATAAAACAATCTTTATGCTGTCACTCTATTGTGAGTGTTATGTCACAGATGCTTCATATTGCAGAGGCCAAAACAGATTAAACCCCAATTGAACCCCTTAACTATGACAGGACAAAGGAGAATACCATTTTTAAACATAACGTTTTAAATTAAAATAAATTCAGGACACAGACACAATTCTGGTGTTTTAAATTAAAATAGGAAACGGAGCCCTCTGCTGCTGAGGTGAAGACAAATGGTAGTAGTAGTAGTAAATGTACAGGAAGATGTTATCGCCTGCTGGGCATTGCTGCCTTTCGCACCTCCTCCGATGCCCATGGGTCAGCTGCAGGGTCGTCAGTCAGAAACCACCATTCACCAATGTTTTGCTCCTTTAATTCTGGAACGACTCCTGGTGGCGGAGCAGTGACAGGGACGTCTCCCAGTCACCCCCTGCAGCTGATAGTTGTTCTCCCGTGCTGCTGTGGTCTGGGGTTAAGATGGACATTATTGAAACGAAGACGTACCTCTGTGTAGCCTGGGTGACAAAACACTGCATCTATCTCACAGACTCCCTTTGCCGGGGTGAAGAGTCTCCTGATCTGCTCTGTGATCGCCCTGTCTCTCTCTATCCCCCTTGTGTCGCCGAAACCCGGGGAGTCAACGAGGGTGAGAGAATAAGGAACTTGGAAGCCATCTTGGTAGTTTATTTTGTAGGCGCTAACATGGGAAGTCTGACTTTCTGCTTGTGACTTCAACTGGCCCTCATCTATTAGTTTGAAGCGAAAAGAGTCTTTCCAATCTATGCCCAGGATGAGTTGACTTCCCTGAACCTGTTGCCCCCAGAAACAAAACCTTTTGCCCCCAAAACAGCCCCTCAGGCTATGTAATGCTCAATCCCCACTCCACATCCAAGCTCAGTTGGTTTCTCCCAGCTGACTGATAACTCTGTAGAATAACTTTCCACTTGTAGTTTTTCTGGGGGACTGAATGGTAAGGTTTTAATTAAAGCGCTACCTTCACAGGCCGGACCGAAGCCGATTGCGCAATTGGCTCTACACCTGAACTGATACTCTTGATTAATCTGCAAGCCAGACACTGACATCTCCAGCCTAGCTCACCATTTGTTGATTCCAAACATCGTCTCTATGGACACAGAACTCAACTGTGTAGTGGGTGACAGTTGTCAACCCAAATCGAGGTCGGGAAGTATTCATTGTTATACTGTTATGGGTTATGTCACCTGGGATCATCTCTGGCTTCGAAGGTGATTCAAAGTTTTCGGTGACTAAGGAGCCGTCCTTGTAGAAGTGGAGAGTTGCACCTTTCTCTTTATCATCTCTTATTGCAGATGTTAGAAACCTGATGCTGTTGTTCTCCTTGTTGGCTTCTGCAAAATCTTTGAAGAGCTTTACTTTCTCCTGCACTTTGTCCATTACGTCATTTGCGAAGAACCATTGTTCCTTTTCCACATCATAAGCACAAGGCATGTTGTCTGTTTGTGTTTTATCTAAGTAGTTTGACAGAGCTGAAAGGTAAGGCTCTGGAGTTTCCAGGGAAGTAAAAGAAAAGCACACAGCATGCGTGATATCTCCGCTGCAGATCTCATGGTGCAAAGTGCTGTGAGCATCCCTGACTAATCAATCGCTTATCTGTCGAACCAGTTGAGTAGCAGCAAAATCTAGAATCTTCAGTGGCATTAACCAGACCTTCTGAGGCACTGCGTTCACTCTGTTGGTTCCCATTAGCTTAGGTAGGCTTTGACAGACTTCTATTGTCTCATAAAAGGCACAGGGTGTTTCTCAAGGTTAAAGTCCCCATGGAACCTGCTGGTAAATTTGTCGACATTTGCAATGTTCGTGTCTGCCATGTTCAGAGAACCTTGACCTTCTATCTTCAAGGTGGGTATCTTCTTGATCAGCACCTTTAGATTGCCCTCAATGTCTTGCCTATTTTCCTTTTCTGACACCTCAAAGTCAAACACAAAGAAGGCTTGTGCCCCATAAAGGAATCCTGTCACTACGTGTGTTGCTTGACCTGACTCAAAAACATATGGATGCTTCACATTACCTCTGCCAATGTGATTCCTTGACAGCTGTTGGAACTTGGTGGTGGTTTTGTATTTTAGTGTCACTCTAGCCTAATTTCTGGAAATCTTAGAATCTGAGAGAAATTTAGCAGAGCCTTCTATCTCAACCAGTCCACACAGAAAACTGGATTTGAGTGAAGCTTCAACATTCAATGCAGAAGATTTGTCTTTGATGGAGTCAGATGCAACTATCTCAAAGTCACTGTTGGGTTGGGGTCTTTCATCTGTATCTTTCTCTAAGGCTTCCCGGTCCCAAAGTGTCAAGAGTTTCAGAAGAAGACAAAGAGAAAACATATCAGAATCCTAGCTGCTATACAGAAGAAGTTAGACATTTTTTGATAACCAATATCATCATTTTGCTTCCTACTGTAGGCCAATTCACTGAAAGCTGTACGATAACCCTTGGAAAATAGATTTTAAAGGACAATTCCAGTATTTTGAACATTGAGCCACCTTTCTGGTTTGTCTAAATACAGTGTTGTTTTATGAAATAGAGTGGTTGACACCAAAATTTGGACTATTGGTCCCGTCTTGGGTATTTTGCTCATCATTTAGAATTGCCCCTGCCTGTTTCAAAATGGCTGGCTACGTGTATTCAGTCCTTAAAACAACCTTAAACGTTTGTTTTCAGGAATGTGCAACAGACCGAGTGGTTAGTGGGGTTCCTTGAAAAAGTATTGTAGTGAATTACAGTTTCTGTCGTGTTTTATTGCACATTTATCGCATTTTGTAAATCCCATTGATTTCTGTTGGAAGTCTCATTGCTCGTTGGCCGGAAACGGAAAGGGGGGCTGTTTACGTTTGGTTGTAGTCTTTTCCCTTTTTTTTTTTTTACAAAATGCGATAAATGTGGTTAACAATTTGGTCAACTTCCATGTAGTTCAGACGTTGTTAATTAAGTATTTGAAGTTAAATCAACTTTCTACACACACCCATGTCATATTGACAAGAAAGCAATTCTTAAGATAAGCAAAATTTGGGTTTACAGTTACCACTTACCACTCGGTGAGTTGCACATTTCTAAAAAACTAAAGATAAGGGTTGTTTTTAAGGACAGGTTGGTGAATGCTGGTAGCCAGACATTCTGAAGCAGGCAGGGGCGGATTCTAAATGAGCCAAATACCCGAGACAGGGCCAATCATCAAAATTTTGCTGTCAATCACTCTATTTCATCCTAGACAAACCAGAAAGGGGGCTCAATGTTCAAAATACCGGTATTGACCTTTAAGTACTTAAGTAATCCTAGCTATCTTTGTTGCACTTGGGGAATGGGTTAACCTAATGGTTGTTAGTGCTTGGCACTTGGTTCTATGAATATCCTTACGGTACAGACAGCGATATATTGTTTCTCATTCTTCTGAAAAATGTACTTATTGTAAGTCGCTTCGGATAAAGGCATCTTCTAAATGCCCAAAATGTACCTTTCAATCTGAATGTAATGTAAATGTTTAATCTCACTCTGATATATACCTGGATGAATAAATGTTAACATCTTGACAGATCCATAGGCTTCACCCAAAACACCACTCAGATATATACTCTGTTACATTGTATTTACCGGGGATCAGTGAGTCGTTGCGACAGTCGTAGAGCATCCCCAGACTGAAGGGCCCAGTGCTGCCAGCACTACGGTCTTACCACTCTCTCCTGCCATCTGAAATCACACACACACACACACACACACACACACACACACACACACACACACACACACACACAAAAAAAATCCATTATCCAGATTATTGTAACATTATCAACTCCATTACATTCATTTCCATTGGATGATCTTCATTCTCAAATACAATTAAAACCTAATCCAGTGAGACTTCTCACCATAGCCAATATTTACACAACTAGGAGGTTATTTTATTCAATGGAATGACAATGAAATCAAATGAAAATGGACTGAACATGGAAAAAAAAATCTAAAAAATCATATAAACAGGCCTTTACTCAAACCTAAATGTTACTGTATATTATAATAATAATAATAATTGATCCGTTTTTTATTTCGCTTTTCTAAATACTCAATAATGCTATATAGTATATAAGCCCCAACAGGGCAAAATCAGAACAACATAATATAAAATAAATCCGCTCTCCTACTCTATTAGGTATATCCAATATTCACCTGAAAATCCGTAATGACTGTATATATTGGCATCTTCAACAGGATACATTCCTACATCAAGTGTTGGAGCTCTCGCTACTGGACGTGCTATATTGTAACATGCGCAGTTTAGTATGTGTGGCGTTCTATTGAAGTACAAGAAATCCACCGTTACCTCAGTCTGTCAACATACTTATAACCAGTGGTTAATTTGAGCCGGATCCTGTCTGAACAAGATCCGGCACCTCTTAATTTGGGCAGATCCGGTACCTCTCATAAAAAAAAATAAAAAATGAAAACATGTTTAAAGTAAAATAATAATGTGCATATATTAATTTACAGAACAAATCCCAAGAATTTTTAAGATTTAACGCCATTTGAAAGTGTCGGAGATCTGTTGACGCACTGAAAAGCTGCGGGCCAACAAACCTTTTAAAATTCGTCGCATCTGAGGAGCAAGCAGAGAGGAAAAACGGACCACATGTTGTCTGACCACATGCAGTGGCGGACTCAGAGTGTTTGAAGGGCAGGGGCGAAAAAATAAAAGGGCCACATTCTTGCTCTAGAGGGCACATCGTCATAATTTATTGTATGAAGGGGCACCAGAGGGCACCCATTCATTTTTTTCACATGTAAAGGGCAGCCAATGAGGCACTTTCTCTCGTATTCACCACTCTTGAGGGCACTTTTTCAACCATGGAGGCACGAGGGGGGGCAGTCGCCCCCCATGCCCCCCCCCTGAGTCCGCCACTGACCACATGTGTGTAATAGAAATTATGATAAATTAAATATCACAATGCAGGATTGTGAACGTTTCCAATATGTCATGTCAATTTACAATCGGCAAAATGTGTCAGCGTTGGCCAACTAACTCTTTATAATTAGGATATTGATCCTGCGCGCCTCTTTGCAACGGAATTTGTTTAAGATACAAAACCATCTAATTGATCATACACACACAAAAACAGATATTTTCGTTTTTAAATAAATATTTGGAAACGAAAATTTATGTTTCATGTGCCTCTCTGGTATTGAGCGGGTCTGCAGGATCGCACTCTGCACAACCCAGTCGGTAAAAAAGTCATGGTCACGCACGACTCCGTAATCAACGCTTTCCAAGCATCGGTGGTGATGGCAACTTTCTCCGCTAAGGACAGGATCTCACGGAGGGAGGCTGCTGCTTCGCTGTACATTTTCTCCGGCCGCACAGTCATAGTTTGGCGACATGGCACTGTGTAATCCGCCTCGAGAAATGCAATCAGATCGTGGAAGTCTAACACGTCACGTCTCTAGCAAAGGCTGCCGTATTTAAAATAGCATACATATGCATCAGTTATATTCTCAATTTAATTTACAGAGCAATCCCTGCAAAGTATTTAGGTTAACTATATAAGAGACAAGGATTAGTCTGTGTCTGAAGGGGGGGGGGGGGGGCGTGCCATCATGATGGTGGCCCTCCATCGTGATGTCAGTCAGCCATCACGACACAACCCTAGCAGTGTATTTTTTTTTTGTTCCATTACCTCTAACCCCCGTACTAAGTTAGTACCAAATAGTTATCCTTATAATATCACATGTAAGGTACCGGGGTTTGGCAGACACCCTTCACAGGTGTGGTGAAATATCGGTCACTAATCAACTTTTAGTTTCGGAACATTAAAGAAAATGTTGCAATAAACGCAGAGGTGACAAGTAAATGATTAAATTTGACTCATGTTTTCAACTTGTATAAAATCTATGAAGGCGACGCGATTCGACATGATATTGCTGCTGCTATAGGCTGCTATTGACCTATTATACTAGGCTACTAATACTATAGAACTACTCAGAGCTGGCCCTCCCTATACGCAAAATAAGTGGCCAATTAGGGGCCCCGACCATCAGGGGGCCCCCAAGAGCGCTGTTTTTGTTTTTTGTTTTTTTTATATACTTTTTTTTGTTTTTTTTTATGCACAAAGCAATTTACTTAAAGGAGAAATCCGGTTTAAAATGGATCCGGGATATGTTTGGTATGATAACGAGTTGGAATGTTTGTTTGGGAGCAAAAAGGCGCATATAGACGCATTCTTAAGTTGGCTGTTTTTTGCCGATTCTATCAAAACGCTATAAACTTGGAACGATAGGGGAATGTCTCATGGTAAGAACTAAATCGCTATTTTAAACCACTTACAAGGCTAGAGGTAGCCCGACACTTCTTTTGCAGTATAATAAGGGTCTTAACATATAGAACAAGGCATTGATAACTTTGTAAGTGTGTGTAAAAAGGACATTTTAGACACACAATACCATCAGTAGTTCAGCCGTTCATCCGTCAACAACACGCAAGCTCTGTGTTCGCCAATCTACTTATCGAGTCTTAAAGACAAGATGGCGTAGACGGGTGAACTACTGATGGTATTGTGTGAAGTAAGAATTTTTACTGTGTCTGTCTGTCCCATAGATTATATAGAGGTCTGATCATGATGACCTTAAATAAAGTGATTTGGACTGACTTGGCAACCCTACACATGTTGTTAATGTAATGCTTGGTGTTGCTGAGAGGGCAACAAGCAAGGAGTGTGATGTATTAGTTTCGATAAACATGTATAGGCTAATCCATGTGCATTGATTGTTATATCATATTTAACATTATAAGGAGGAATAAGAAGAAGATGTACTTTATTGAGCCCCGTGGAGAAATGCACAATTCTGCATGAAACCATCAGACAATAGCGTTCAGGTACCGACTACAGCGCTTAGTGAAATGGTGTGTGAGAATATCTGTTATGGTTGAGACTGCGCTGGCCTCCGTAATTAGGCAATTTCGTTTTTTGGGCGCTAATTTCTGACCAATCAGGGCACGACTTCCATGATTGGTTCGGGGAATATGGTTGTTTTTTATTATGCTTTATGATGCGCAATCCACAGAAGACGATTTGCACTTCGTGTACCGCGATCCAAAAATATTTGGTGGTTGTTCCTCGTAATGTTATTCACACGGATATTGCACGATCCACAAAAGCAGAATGTCCGCTGTCTTGTAAAATGTTATCCACATTCACTTTTAAACATTACTCTTGTGAGTTGCTCATTTTTCTTTGTGGATTTTTGTCCAATATGTCACACTGTTGAGCTGTAAAATGCGAATGTGCAAGACCTGATTATGCGTAGTCCTAACCCACAGAAGACGATTCACGTTGCGCGAAGCACAATCCACAATAATATTGCCCTCGGGTTTAACAATCAATATCAACAAATATTATTTTTTTTTACTTGTGGCTGCTAAAAGATATCCACACTTAAGCTTCACATTACGTGTACAACGAACCACAAATATAGTTTACGTGTTTTGTAAAATTCTATCCACACTGTCACTTTCAGAACAGATTAGGACATGTGAAATCACCTAAACGCATTTGTGGATCATGTCGAGTTTTGTCCAATGTGGACCTCAGCAAATCCGATTCCACCTGTAGAGGGCGACATGTGCACCTGTATACTGCAAAATCTCCAGTGCAATTTCAAAGGCACTGTCGTAGCTTATTTTACAAAGTTTTGCTTTTTGCAGACCTATTTATTTTACGGATCAGCCGTGGTAATCATTTAATTTAATAATCCTTTTGGCTATCAATAACAGCTGTGTGAAATGTGTTGTAAATTATTTTATTTTATGCTATTTCTGATGACATGTTTCAAGCTAACCACATGTATGAATGGTTTCTTCAACACATAATGGACAACACCATATAAGGTTTTAATGATAAGTTAAAGACTACAAATATGGCCACTTTGCCATTTCCGTTTATGCCAAGACAGACTAAAGGTTTACCTGGGTAAATGAGAACATGTAGGCGTGGCCTATTTATCGTTCCGCCCACTCCCAATATAACTGTTTAGCTGTGTTCGCGAGATGTTTCATGAACCACCTCCAGAACGCAAGCCAGTTTACCTTGTGTCTCTGTTAGAATAAACCACGTTGTTGAACATTTACCACTCTCCGAGTCATACCTAGCACGAGACCACCATATCACAAAGGATCTAATTAGTGTATTCTACGTCAAATGCAACAATTCTAAATGGCTGAGAAACTCAGGGAGGGAGAAGGTTGGTTAGTTTCAAAATCATTCTGTTCCCCTCACTCACTCAGTCTTTCTTTCTCGCACGCACGCACGCACGCACACACACACACACACACACACACACACACACACACACACACACAACGGGAGTGTTACAAGTGTGTGATGTAGATCTGCTACTTAAATGACACACAGGACCAATCGAAAGATGAATAGATCTGGGCTATTTTCTTTATTATTTTCCATAACATTCAGGGCTTTAGGCTTGGACACGCACGGCTAACGACACTCTTGCATATGCGCCCTATGCATCTGTAGGCTAACACGTCTAGCTTACTATATAACTCATGTTTTTCTGATTAAAAAAGTTACGCCATCTTTTTCATAGAAAATCTAGTAACGTGCGACTCAACTACACTGCATCTGCTCAACCCCCCCATCCTGCCAATTGACTAACCAGGGGAACCAATGTGGTGAGAACAATTGGAAGCATTTTATGAATTAGGTTTGCTTTCTTGTGTGTTGGATACAATGCACTACTTTAACACTTTAAGAAAATAGGAGAGGTAGAGAAAGCCGAAGTTTGAAAGATAAAGACTTTTTTATCACTTGCACAGAAGTAATAACAAAACCTGAGTAGGTTTGCGAAAGAACTCCCCTTTTGGATCAGGGGAGATCAGCAAATACATCATAAAGAATCAACCTCTTAAACAGTTGTATTATTATGATTGTACTATCAACGTTTGTGTTAGCATACGGTACATTTATGTTGATTTAAGATATTCAGTAAAGTTCTCGAGTCCTCTCCATAGGTGGGTTTCCCGTTTAAAAACATGTTGGCCAAAGGCAATAAACCTTATCCATGATGATAATTCAATAATAAACTGCTGCGCTCACATTAGCGACCACAGCATTGTAATCAATGAATAAACAGCATTGTATTGCCATTGTCCTTTGAAGCCTGATAATGGTATAATTAAATGCTATTCCCCGAGGTAAATGTAGGGTAATGTTTGTAGCAGGGATGGAAATTAACACCCGCCACACGCCATTTGCGGGCGGATTTGTATGGTGGCGGGTGAATTGTGTCACTTCACCCGCCACTGTGTCGGGTAATACTTTCCAGTCAGGTCCGTTTAAATTTGCATATTTAATACATTCGTCATACGGCGCTGCACAGTTCCACAACCATTACTGTCAACATCCGGCCCCCTTCTTCTTCTACGCCTCTTTTGCTGAACTGCGACTGTTAATATCCGGGATAATATACCGGTAACCATAGAGATAATATGCCGGTATCATCATTCAGTATATTTTTAATAAGAGATGGCGAACATCGGACAGTGGGCAACACCGTGACCGGCTGGTGTTTGACGGGACGAGCCAGACAAAGTTCTGTGCTCTCTGTCGTAAACATGCTTCGGATGGCCACAGGTCCAATAGTTTTGTGAGTGGGACACAAAACCTAAAATTGGAAGCCGTGGAGGACCACGAGTCCTCAAAGTCACCTTCACGTTTTGAAAGTTGCCAAGGGAAAATCGGCGCCCGACACCACGACAGCCTCAAAACAGCCCAGCTTGATCGAAGATGGCTCTACTATTTTGAAATGCACACGCAATTTCTAAAAAGGGAAGGCCATTTCAAGACTTCGAATGGCACTGCACGTAAGTTATTTTTTTATTTTCTATTAGGCCTAATGCAATAGTTTGTTGCTGTCGAAAAACTAGCATGTTGGGTAACCTTAGAGCTCTGCTCACTTGTTTGGCAAACAGCTGCTTTCTGTCAGTCTGGTTAAAACAGATGTCAAGTGTGTGTGCTAAGACGTAGGGCTGTCCCGAATACCATTTTACAGGCTTAGAATACTCGTTGGTTATTCCGAGCGAGTATTCCAATCGTAGCCCTTACAGCAGCTTACCAATTCATCCCGTAACGTGCATATAAATCAATACAAAGATCCAATGTTTAGTCGTTTGTGTCCATATTAAATCCATCATTGACCGGGTATTCCTTTGACAAAAGCCAGTCTGTGAATGCGCAATAGTAGGGTTGCCTAGTGAATGTACACAAACAGATACGCTAACGAGTTCCTATATATATATATATATATATATATATATATATATATATATATATATAGTTTAATGTATTCTGACGTTTTTCAATGTGTCTTGCACTTATTAAGTCATTGTTTCTTGTCCTTGTTTCTTCATGGTCTGTTTTCAAATGTTTAATTTCAAATGCATAGGCAGAGTATGAGTCTTCCTATACCGAGAGGATACATCTGTTGCATTATAGGGGCATATTTCATTATACATCTGGTTGAATTGAAGAAATTAAAAGGCCAGTGCACTGAAAAAACAAATGTTCCTATTGACTTATGATGGTGTAGCCATGTTGTTTTATTGTTAATATGTCAATTAGTTTTTTATTGAAAATACTTTGTATAGATGAATTATCCCCTAACTTGTCATCGTAACACCTTTGAAATAAACATGACTTAAAGGGAAATTCCGGTGTAAAATGGATTTTGGATATGTTTTGTATGATAATGAGTTGAAACGTTCGCTTTGGAGCACAAAAATTGTGTATAGACGCTTTCTTCAGTTGGCTGTTTTTAGCCAATTCTATCAAAACGCTATAAACTTGGAACGATGGGGGCATTTGTTATGGTAAAAACTTAATCGCTATTTTAAACCACTTAAAAGGCTAAAAGTAGCCCGACACTTCTTTGGTAGTATAATAAGGGTCTTAACATATAAAACGAGGCATTGAGAACTTTGTAAGTGTACAGATTGTTTATTAAAAATGACATTTTATACACACAATACCGTCAGTAGATCACCCGTCGACGCCATTTTGTTTTTAAGACTCGATAAGTAGATTGGCGAACACAGAGCTTGCGTGTTGCTGACGGATGTCACAATCTCTGTGTTCGTCAATCTACCTATCGAGTGTCGGGCTACTTTTAGCCGTTTAAGTGGTTTAAAATAGCGATTAAGTTTTTACCATAACAAATGCCCCCATCGTTCCAAGTTTATAGCGTTTTAATAGAATCGGCTAAAAACAGCCAACTGAAGAAAGCGTCTATATACAATTTTTGTGCTCCAAAACGAACGTTTCAACTCATTATCATACAAAACATATCCAAAATCCATTTTACACCGGAATTACCCTTTAACATGGCAGAAACCTGTGTATTGTTTATCATATGCGGTAAGAGTGTAACATTTTCAACTCAGTTCCTTGGTAGCACCTACTTACAGTAAAAATCACTTCTGATGAAAAAAATTATGTGTATGAAAAACACTTTTCTTATCTATTGTTACTATTATATTGTTTAAAATGTCTGCATATATTAAAAATATATATAGCGTATAAAAAGTGGCTGGTAAAAAAGATGAGTGGCTGGTAGATTTTAAAATCTACCTGCCACAGTGGCTGGTGGGCAAAAAAGTTAAATTCCATCTCTGGTTTGTAGTATCATCAGAATATCACTGACTCAAAGACTATAATTTGACGGCATGAATCAGTTAGAGAAATTCATGTAGCCCAAAGAAATTAAGGTAGCTTTAGTTAACTGAGTAACGAAAGCATTATGAGTTATGAACTTGGCTTTCGCAGTTTAGTTTGAGAGTATTCATTCGATGGATGCAGCACAGCAGCCTTTACTATCTCTATAGGCCTATATAGACCTAAGCTACGTTCTACATCGATAATGTTTGAGACAAATAATTAATTCTATATTAATGTTAGAAAAACAAGTACTCCCATAAAAACTCATCTAGATTATTTGTTCGGACCATAAAACGTGTCACAGCGGATGTTTTGTGCATTTCCCGCCCTACTTTGGTATTTTCCCAGCTCCTCCCTGTTACAATAGTTCCATAATAGTTCTCTATGTTTGTCCCAATTGTACACACACACACACACACACACACACACACACACACACACACACACACACACACACACACGCGGAGGTTTTCCTGACATGTTTGTGTCTCATTTGCAGATCACACCAGAGATATTTCTACGATAGTCAACCTGGTTTCAGACAGGGAACAAACTGTTGATTTTCAGGGCTAACCTTCCTGCTATCTTCTCAACTCCTCAGAAGATCTTACAACCGTTTGAATAAGTCAGAATTCTGAGAAGTTAACAAATATGACCAAAATGTTAGATACTTTTAAAACAACGTTTTTGCCGTGCTCTATGCAGTTGGCAGAAGCTGTTAAGAATGACGGCAGTAAGATTAAAGGACATCCAGGTACTCTGTACTTTAACACTCTTCCTCTGAAACTCCAGTCTATGAATTTAGACGGATGCAAGGCTTCATATTTGGAAAAAACTCTGTTAAACGGAACCGGACGGAAACGGAGTCCACCCTGGGCAACGGGATGATCAACTACATCCTGGGGGTCACATGAGACGATACCTTTAGATTCATGTTGGTAGATGAAGGCACGGCCAAGTCTCAGGCTCACAGCCAGACCTCTGAAGTTACCGTGTACAAGCTCAACCACCGAGAGGGCTTCCAGATCGACTACTCCCTCACTATTGTGGACACGCCGGGTTACGGAGATGCAAGAGGCATATAGAGAGATAGGTTGATTGTGAATCAGCTACAAAGGCTTTTCTCACCTACACTTGGTCAGCGATATTGATGCCATCTGCTACGTGGCCCAAGCGTCTCTCGCTCGGCTTACACCAACACAGAAATAAGTCTTTGATTCAGTGCTCTCCATATTTGGCAAATATGTGGCAGAGAACATCTGGATTTTGGGGACATTTGCATATGGCCAACGCCCTCCGGTTCTTGACGCAAAGAATGAGTCTGGGTTCCCCTGTCCTAAAAGGAAAGATGGCTTACCAATTAATTTTAAATTCAATAACTCTGCCTTGTTTGCTGACAACAAGGGACCTGGTGGGAACAACAAAGGTGCAGACGATGATGATGATGCCAATGATGATGGAGAAGGTGGGGGTGGCTTTGATAAAATGATTTGGGACATGAGAACCAACAGCATGAAAAGATTATTTTCTGCTCTGAATATCATTGACACGAAAACATTGACCTAACCAAGGAGGTTCTCAGGCAGAGAGGTGAGCTGGAGAACTCCATTGAGTATCTCCAGATTAAGGTGAAATTGGGTTTAGCTAAACTTGAGATTAAACAAAAGCTCAAATCCTCCAAACACACGAGGCAGCGATCACAGCCAATGGGGAATTTGAGTAAGAGGTCAGCTACATGAATCCTGTTCAAGTTGACATTTCCAATAGAGGGAAATCCATCACCAACCGTCAACAATGTCAAAAGACCTGCCACTTTCCCTGCAGGATACCAAATGATGCTAACAAGAGTGGTTGTGTTGCCATTGGATCTGATGGCCACTGCAAACAATGTGACAACAAGTACCATTGGTCGTTGCATTTCAACCAAAAGTATCGTTGGGACTATAAACAGGTGACGCAGAAACAAACCTACAATGATCTGAAAGAAAAGTATGAGGAGGCCTCTAAGGAAGCAATGTCAGTTGAAGACATCATCAAACAGATGAGGCTGGAGTACGACCTGCTACAGGACGAGGTGGTCAAGCTGATGGAGTGCTCAGCCCAGTGTCTCAACACCCTGAAAGAGATCGCTCTGAAGCCCAATCCACTCTCAACACCTGAATACATTGACCTGCTGATAGAGGGAGAGAAGTCAGAGGCCAAGCCTGGCTACCCGGAGCTCATCAAGAAACTACAGCATATGAGGGGGAAGGCGGTAACCAAACTGCTCTAGATGTGGGGGCAGGATAGTCCAGAAGTTAGTACCTACCAGAAAGGGACTGGGTCCATTTATTAAAATGTGCTCAGCATATTAAAGCCTCATCTCTGATTTAATAACAAGAATGTTGGTCATAAGAATTGATTACTAGACAGAAATTAAACATATTGGAACTTTTTTCTGTTATTGGGTTAATTGGCAGAGTAAAATATCAACAATAATGTGATATGCAAATTAATTTTCCTGATTCAAATAGAAGCACATTCTTTATTGCTTCACTGGTTTATTTAGCTCAGATTCTGTTTGTGGAGCTCTCGCTCCCTTCTCGTGAACCTGGACCTGACATGTGACTCTCTGGCTGAGATAACATGAGTGTGACTGGATTTGCTCAGTCTCGATCGCAATGTTGACATTTTTTACCCTTATTGTGATTTTGTTTCTGTTGTTCTGTGTCCTCTATATGCTTTGCCGCAGTCCCAACTCCAGCTGAAACACAGTGTATTGACTTACTGCTTCTTTTTCCTTATTCTTATGTGAACTAAATACACACATCAGCACATTGGATTATGGCTGTGATGTACTTTTATGATGAGATAAATACATTTCTTAGTATTTTTAAATTCATGGTTTTATTCTTTATTAGTTTATAAATGTAGATGTTATGGCAATTCATGATGCATTCTTTTTAAGTTTGGGTCCCAGGGAGACCCCGAATGCCTCTTTTGGGTCTCGAAGTGAAAAGGTTTGGAACCCCTTTATTAAGGCCCTGACACACCAACCAGATTATCTGGCGAGCTCGGTGACCTGAGTCTGTTCCATGTGTGCTGTGTGATCGGCCTTCGTCAAAGCCATTGGTGATCTTTTCAACCCTGTCGGGGTTCTTTTCCGCCGATTTCACATGTTGAATCATTCTTGACCAAATCAGTACGACTGCCTTTTCTACGACGATCGGCAGTTGGAATGGTTTGTCAGGCCCATTAGAGGACAAGAACAGCTCTAAAAACAATATTTATATAACAATATAAGTGTTATCATGTTGACGCATGCGTGTTACCTCAAAGAGAATTAAAGATGAATACAATGATCCGAGTTGACTTTAAAACTTTTTATTTGATTAATGCTCATTGCATATTCTCTAATATTTGTTTAATCCTTTGCAGGATTCCACTTCGGTTCAGTTCAAACAAGGTCATGAAACCACCAGCAGGGGGCGACAACAGTCAGAGAGGGTTTTTGTGTTAGCTTTGTATAAACACTGACATTTACATTGCATTCGAGTAAAAAAGCTGTTGTGAGTGTAATGTCATAGATGCTTAATATTGCAGAGGCCAAAACAGATGAAACTCCTGTTGAATCCCTTAACTATGACTGACCTCTTAACTATCATTCTAATATGTGTTTATATTTCTAACGGAAATGTAAGAAAGCATATGGATTAATGAGAACATTCACATAAACAACAAGGTGTACGATTTCACTGATTTCACTACCAGCTTCATTAATGTGGTCATCACAGGTTCTGAGTCATATGCTGGCGTCAAAATGGTCTGAGTTTCCAGGAGGTTTGGAGGTTCGGACCTTAAGCTCAGAGGAAAGTGCTTTGAACACTCCGTTGGGTCTGAGTTTTCGCTCGAAGTTTGTGAATGTAGAGCCACCTGAGTCCTCAGAGTTTATGTCACAACAATGGCTGCCCATTTCATTGATAGACTAAAGTGAACTTACAGCTAGCACTAAGAGGCAAACTTATCACCCATTCTAACATTTGCAGTACTATAAATTATAGATTACAATTATAAGCATCACCTGATAAATTCTCGGTCATGTTCAACCATCGCAAGCAGTTCTAATAACTGATTCATCTGATTCAGCAAAGAAGTGCAAAGAGGTCCCTGTAGGTATCCATACTTGTAGTTGTTAAGAGTCTAGTCTCCAGAACGATCTGTTTTCAGGTTTTATGTCATAACCTAAGAACTTCTGTTTCCTAAACACTCTTTATTTTGGAAGAAGGGAAGGTTTACGTAAAGACACGTAAGAGCTCCCGAACCTCCGAGTTGTTTTGAAGGCGGCATTAAGCTGATCCTTCAGTTATTGAGGCAGAAACTATCAAAAACGGTTTATTAGGCCTATAACAAATCAAATGGGTTTCTCTGTCATAACCGCATAGAGACTGGCAACAAATGGTATTCCAACCCCAATGACCAAAACAACTTCTCGAACTTTAACGAGCACATTAAAGACTTACTAGCCAAACTCCTGGTAGCTTATTCGCTTTTTACATTGGTGGTAAAACATTACCGTTGTTCAGACATCTTCCTCTCCCTTTTGTTATGTGATAGTAGTACAGCAGGTAGTGCTACAGATGTTTTAAATCAGGTGGATTTTAGCACGGATTTGCTGTAATACTGTATATAGTCTTTATCTGTGGAAGCTGTGGTGGTAACGGCTACGGCGCTAACTGACTGGAACGTCCTCACGTGAGCTCCACCAGAAAGAGGGCTGTGATTGGCTCACATATCTCGCCCTGTTCAGGACACGGCAGTTGCTCCATCGGCCAATTAGGTTGCTGCTGAAAACCAACAGAGCATCTAGTTAAAGGAGACATATTATACCACCAGGTGTGAGTGTGATTAGCCTTACAAGTGGTTTCGAAAATCTGCCCCATATGACATCACTAGAGGGCGTGTCCACCTAGATGTGTGCTGGATAGATCAGTCTACCAGCCTACCCAGTGGACTGAAGTAAACGTTGCTCATCTATCCAGCACAGATCTAGGTGGACACGCCCACTAGTGATGTCATATGGGGCAGATTTTCGAAATGGCTTGTAAGGCTAATCACACTCACACCTCGTGGTATAATATGTCTCCTTTAAAAACCTCGTTAATAAAAGTGTGTTTAGCTTCATTTCAATAACATTGGATTTTTGGTATGTTTGCAGTGAAACTATGTAAAATACAATAACTCATTAAAGGGATATTCTTTTGAAACAGGTACTCTGGCATCTCTGTTCAAAGTATTTCTGCTAATAAACATTCAACACTTTACTGTATTTGTTTTAATGCTAAAAGCAATTGAAGCACTTTTCTGAGTGTATCTCGCTTCTGTAATTACATTTGAGGGAAACTGGTCATTAGGGCGGGTTTAAATGTAGAAGGTGTGAGATTGGTCGTATGGTTGAGGACGACCTGTATCATCCTGCCACAACAGCGTCAATAACCAATTCTCCTTTGTGTCATTAGTAACATTTTTGTCAATTGTGTTAATTAGTGATTCTGTTCATCTATGTTCCATTATTTTAATATACAGGATTCACACATCAGGATAATTAGCCCGATTTACTTTGTCAGATTATCCTGTGGTGTGCGGCAAATTTTAAACATGTTCACTTTTTACAATCTGATATCCTGTAGTGTGGGGGAAACCCAAATGAAAGCCGTGGACGCAGGCAATCGATAGCCATTTGGGAACCAGACATAACATACTTAAGGCTACCAACAATTCATTAAATCATCATAACAGAAGCCATGACGGAAGTGGGTTGGTCTTCCGAAATTGAGGAACAGCTTGTAAAATTGTCAGAAAAAAAGATTGATAAGCTAACATAGCATGTTCCTGCTGACTGTCGTCCGCTATTTTTGTTTTATTGATGTTTTTTATTTATTTTTATATTGTCTTTTGGGTACCCAGCAGAAGTTCCCTAGTTTCGACTCAATTGGTTGGTTTCCATCAGACTGTTTTCATGAAGTAAAGTGTTCTTTTAACCTACCCTGACAACAGGGGTCATATTGGTTGACTTGTTATCTCTTCCCACATTGAGGGTGGCACTTAGTGACACAATCATTAAACCTTTGCTTTTTTAAGAAAACATTTATTTCACCATCTTTGACCTACCAGCGAGAAGGGGAGGGGCTCTTTTTGGAAGTGGGCATGGCAGCCTTCTGCCTTGCAGCGGCTGACAGACCAGAATACGGCAAACAGGAGCGCCGCCATGACTACCACCGTTACCATGGCAGCTGTGGGCTTCTTCCATGGCTCCTCATGATCTAGCAGGGGTCATATGGCGAATTTGTTTAAAAATGTATCACAGTCACAGTCTGTTCACAAGGTTTCATGGTGAGCATTTGTGAGTGTGCCTGTGTGTGTGTGTGTGTGTGTATGAGCCTGTGTGTGTGTGTGCGTGTAGGTTTGTGTGTGTGTTTTTTTGACAGTGTGTCCGTTTGTGTGTGTATGTTTCTGTTGTTGAACGTGCAGGTTGGTGTGTGTGTGTGTGACTGTGTGTGTGTGTGTGTCCGTTTGTGTGTGTTCTTGTATGTGCAGGTTGGTTTGTGTGTGTGTTTGTGTGTGTGTTTGTGTGTGTGTTTGTGTGTGTGTTTGTGTGTGTGTGTGTGTGTGTGTGTGTGTGTGTGTGTGAACGTGTATCTTACCCCTGATGGTTACACAGTGTGTGTCAGTGGGGGCGCTCCCCGGCCGGCCGTCCAGGTAGGTGCACGCCTGGACGCAGTACACCGCTCCCTCCTGCAGGGCGGTGAACAGCATGGGGGTCTGTTCCAGCTGGACCGTGGAAGCCTAGCTTGGAGAGAACGCTCAGTGAGCACGGGGCACGTGTTGTAATGAACTGGGGCCTCTGGGACTTTGGCTCCCCGGAATAACCTGAGGATTGTACTGGAAATTGGGAGGTTGTGTGCTAAATGGGCACATGCACATCAGTTTGAATATTAACATTCCCATTTACAAAAACTGTCTGTCGGTACAGTACGGATGTTCAGAGAACCAAGTGCCAAGCACTAACAAGCATCAGGTTAATATAACAAAGATAGCTAGGATAAGATGCTACACAATGATAAATGCTATTTTTGAGTGCCATGTCACCCTGTCTCACCCTGTCACCCTCACCTTGTCACCCGCACCTCACGCTCTCACCCTGTCACCCTCAGCCTGTCACCCCCACCTCTCGCTCTTATCCTGTCACCCTCACCCTGTCACCCTCACCCTGTCACCCTCACCTGACACACTTATCCTGTCACCCTCACCCTGTCACCCTCACCTGACACACTTATCCTGTCACCCTCACGCTGTCACCCTCACCTCACACTCTCACCCTGTCACCCTCACGTTCTCACCCTGTCGCCCTCACTCTGTCACCCTCACCTCACACTCTCACCCTGTCGCCCTCACTCTGTCACCCTCACCTCATGCTCTCACCCTGTCACCCTCACGTTCTCACCCTGTCGCCCTCACTCTGTCACCCTCACCTCACACTCTCACCCTGTCGCCCTCACTCTGTCACCCTCACCTCATGCTCTCACCCTGTCACCCTCACCGCACGCTCTCGCCCTGTCACCTTCAGCCATCACCCTCACTTCACACTCTCACCCTGTCACTCTCACCCTGTCATCCTCAACTCACACTCTCACCTTGTCTCCCTCACCTCCTGCCCTTGTCCTTGTTTCCAGAGGGTGATGCCCACGCTGGCCGTCTGTGGAACCATCTGTCACTCTCACCCTGTCACTCTCACCATGTCATCCTCAACTCACGCTCTCACCCTGTCATCCTTACGCTCTCACCCTGTCACTCTCACCCTGTCACCCTCCCCCTGTCACCCTCACACTCTCACCCTGTCACCCTCACTCTGTCACCCTCACCTCACGCTGTCACCCTCACGTTCTCACCCTTCACCCTCACCCTGTCATCCTCAACTCACGCTCTCACCCTGTCACCCTCACCTCCTGCTCTTGTCCTTGTTTCCAGAGGGTGATGCCCACACTGGCCGTCTGTGGAATACGTTCAAACGAGACGCGCACTCCGTCTCCCATCGCCTCCACCGCCATCTCGAGAGGACTCAGCAACGCTGCGGACCACCCACCATTACTACAGGAGCACCACCCACCATTACTACAGGAGCACCACCCACCATTACTACAGGAGCACCACCCACCATTACTACAGGAGCACCACCCACCATTACTACAGGAGCACCACCCACCTTTACTACAGGAGCACCACCCACCATTACATCAGGACCACCTAACACCACCCGCACCACCTACAATAACATCAGGAGAGCTTGTGAAAGGGCTCTGCCGTGCCAGCACGGGGACTCACTCTCCCTCCGGTTGAACAGCCCGTTGAGGCGCGTCCAGGGCGTCAGCTGCTGGCCGCACTTGGCCCTGACGCGGACGCTGTAGTCCGAGTCGGAGCCAAGGTCGGGGGTCAGGTCGCATTGTGTGCGAGGGGTCCGCCTGCACTTGGGGGAGTCAAGCCAGCTGTCGTTTAAAATAGTCCGCTCAAATTCCCTGCAGAAGAAGAGGAGGAGGATGAAGGAGAACGTTGGACCTCAGATGAACAAGAGGTTTCTACATGTAACTACATTTGTTAAATATATATATATATATACATTCACACTATATACACACTATTTACAGTTACAAGATACTGTACTGTACTACTGGACCTCAGATGAACAAGAGGTTTCTACATGTAACTACATTTGTTAAATATATATATATATATATATATATATATATATATATACATTCACACTATATACACACTATTTACAGTTACAAGATACTGTACTGTACTATAGTATTATTTTAATACATTCATGATCATTACAACCCCTCGACCTATGGCTGGATGAATCCTAACATATATACTGACCGTGCATATGCATTTCATGAGCCTACTACTGGTATAGATTGGGCACTCTATATTTAGCCCACCACAGACGCGTACAGGCCTTCGATGTGTATAGTGAGCACACCTCCGCTCAAAGCGATCGGCTGGACGACTCACCCCTGGAACTGCACGGTGTACAAGGCTGCAGTCCAGCAGAGCGCATCTAGGGGGCGCCAGGTGAGCGTGTGTCGCATGTTTACAGAGCTAATGGAGACGTCCTGAAGTGCTGGCAACGGCCATGAATCTGTCGAAACACACGTCAATCAAGCGAATTAACCTCTCACCAGTCAGACAACATACCAACCGGTTGTACCTTTGTTCAGCCATTCGTCTCCGTTCTACAGCCAGCCTGTATTCATGTCTATAGGCCAGCGTATGTGGCCGCATAAGCTCAACTCAAAACGTACTGCTTAATAATAATAGTGATCATAATAATAATAATAATAATAATAATAATAATAGGCTGTTATGAGCTTGTATCTAGTGGTTTATA
Source organism: Pollachius pollachius (assembly GCF_949987615.1). Taxonomy (NCBI): domain Eukaryota; kingdom Metazoa; phylum Chordata; class Actinopteri; order Gadiformes; family Gadidae; genus Pollachius; species Pollachius pollachius. The sequence goes on along the minus strand of NC_136947.1, from coordinate 9,198,380 downwards.
TTAAACTTCTATATTCCAACGAAGAAGAGGCTATGAGTCTGCCTCTTTTATCAGAGTTCTATTTATCAGAGTTCATTGAGTGTATTTTGTGTATCTTGGGTCGTTTTGAGTATGATTGAGTGTGTGTGAGTGAGTGTGTGAGAGTGAGTGTGTGAGTGAGTGTGTGAGAGTGAGTGAGTGAGTGAGTGAGTGTGTGAGTGAGTGTGTGAGAGTGAGTGAGTGAGAGTAAGTGAGTTATATAGGCTAGTAGTTAACTCGTGAGTTTACGGGGCGTTTGTGCAGCACGCTTGACGGTATGCAAAATAGTAAAGGACACCAATAGACACATTAACCTCAGCTGACATGGATACTCTCTCAGACTACAACAACCAATGAGAGGAGGACGCAGAGAAAGAGACAGAGGAAAATAAACGAGAAAATAACGAAGACATAAGAAATAATACGTAAATGGAGAAAATAAGGCGATAACAAGGGAAAGAATTGACAAAAGGAGGGAAGGAGAAAAGCGGCAGGCCTACTTACGGTGTGGCAGGCCGAGGACGAAGGACAGGGGGAGGAACGCGAGGCAGAACCGCCGCATGGCCCCCCGCAGGGGAACGGGAGGGAGAGGGGGTCCCGGGGCCGTCCACGTGAGATTTAAGAAATGAAAACAAAATATTAATAGCTCCTCGAAGTCACGAGCCTGTAGTTGAAGTCAAATAACCTAAAGTAAAAGGATCAACGACCCAACACCACGTAAACGCCAAACAAATCATTCGAAAAAAAATGCTATAGATGCCGTGACGTAAGCCGGTCGAGCCGGTCCTGTGCTCTCGTGCGGTGAGCTCCTGGAATTTAACCATTCAACATATTTTAGATCGTGTCATTGGCCAATGGTTGGTTAAATATGCCATTAGGCCATTTGTTATAGGCTACGCCCATGCACAGCAAAATCCTTAGTGTTAATTTAACTCTCATAGAGTCAAATTTAACACTTTCTTGGTGTTTATATAATCCTCACCAAGTTGGAGTTAAAGTAACACTTTTGAAAGTGTTAATATTTTAACTCTTAAATAGTGTTAAATATTTAACACTCACAGTGTTGTTTTTTAACACTTTACAGTGTATTTGTAACACTATATGGTGTTACTTACCAACACTAAGAGTGTTGATGTATTACAAATTAAAGTGTGTTTTTAACACTATATGGTGTTACTCACTAGGGTGTTTTTAACTTTCAGTTAATCATTTTCACCAAGTTTAAAATGCTTCTATATTCAACTGTAAGAAAAACCACATTGCTACAGTATAAAGTATAATCAATCCTTAAAACAAACTATTTCTTTTGTTTTTTATTCAACATTGCAGCTCAAACAATATTGCACACAAGATCCTGGCATCAAACACAATGACAGATAATGTCTCTCCTCCACTCTTCTCTCTAATGAACCACTCCAGTGTGGATATGAGAAAGGTGGAAATAGGCCCAAATGAATATATTTACACATTTCAGAAAATGACAAACACAACTTTATGCACATGAAAAAAGTTAGTTGACCAGAACCACCAGTACGTGAGGAATAGGATATGTACACAACCTATGCATATTTAAAATGAAAACAAAGGCACAATATATTGGCTCACATCTCTACCATAGGCATTTTGTAAGGCAAAGGGCTTATACATTTCAAGACTGTCTGCTTTTATAACATCTTTGTCATCACTTTCAAATACTTGGTAGGCATGAAAATGTTCACTGAATTGATCAACCACAAGTTTTGTCACTAGGAAGTACATAACACTTTCAACTAAAAGGATCTTTTGTATTCTGCAAAACACTGGCATTTCATGTTCAATCCCTCTGCAAACAACGAGTCCTGTCCTGTACTCTGTCCCACTGATTGTAACCCAATTAGTCGAGAAGATGTCTTTTGGTACAGCATGAAGGGCTCGGGCAAACCTTTCACTATCCTCATCAAAATTAAATGGTTTCAAAGGTCCATACTCCATATGGTTTACACCAGCAGGTCTGTATTTACATGTAAATACAGACCTGCTGGTGTCATCGATCGCATTTGATCGGCTGCTAAATAAAGTATAAAGTATATCCTATACACTCGTTCTAGACCTAATATTTATATATATTGTGTGTGTGTGTGTGTGTGTGTGTGCGCGCGCGCGGGTGCGTGGGTGCGTGTGTATATGCGTGTGTGCGTGTGTGTGTGCATAAGCGTGTGTATGTGTGCATGCGTGCTTGCGTGCGTGTGTTTGTGCGTGCGTGTGTGTGCAATAAATAATACCGATAACGGCGGTCCTCACAGGAACAATGATTGACAGACACGTGCATCCTTAACGGACTGGATGATCAAATATTTTAAAGATTATGCAAAGAAAGCATAGACTGAAAATAGCTGGACACACAGACAAATAGCCATTAAGTTAGGTTACCCTGTATGAATTTATTTTCAGTTTCGTAAAATATTGTATTGTATTGTATTGTATTGTGTTGAACTATCAAAGTGTATTGTTCATCAAAGTAATTTACCTTAAAACTTGAAACCAGACTTGATCAGTGATCTATTGAAGACGTTTTACTAATTGGAATATTATTTAAGTTAAATATGAAGGTAGACTAGTTCTACGTGTCCACCTTCTTTGTCAACACGTCAGTTTTCAACTTGACTGAGAGAAAGAGAGACAATGGACTCTGGACGATGACATTCTACTCATTAACTTATCGGCTGCCATAAAACACGACATAAAGCCATAAACCTCAGGCCTGCTCTTTGTGTTTTCAGCTCCAAAGGTTTCTCCCCGAGGTGCTGGGAAACAGGAAGACTCCTGAAACTCAGGAACAGGAACTGGTTTGGCTGAGAGGAAGTGAGGTTCTGCAGGTCAATGTCTCTCATCCCTCATCATCGATCGCATTTTTTAAAAGTCTCTCAAAATGTAAATTTCATCAGAGGAAGAGTCATCGCTTTGCCGTTGACGACTTCTGCCCGTTTTCCTCTCATGTGCGCTTGAAAACACATGAACGTGTGTCCAGTGTTGGGTTCATTTGGACATAATGTGTTCTTCACTCCTACGGTGTGCTGCTGGTCCAGAACCAGAACTCCTGGGCCGCTGCAGGCCTGCGGCATGAATCCCCATAGGGTTAGACTCCTAGATTGGTCTGGATGTAGAGTAGAATAGAGTAGAGTTCCGATACCGATACCAGAATCGGAAATCCCTCCGATACTGCCTAAAATGCAGTAGCCTATCGGGTATCGGCATCACAAACACTACAGTGTTATGCTGCGTTCGTTAATGGTAGGAGGTGGAAAGTCAGATTAGTATTCTAGTTCAGTAGTCTGAATCGGTATTGGGAAGGAAAAAATGGTATTGGACCATCTCTAATGTAGAGCGTATGGGTAGAAACCCTGGAGATACACGGAGGCCGATGAAAGGCGGTTGTATTAAATTTGTAAAGGGAATAGCACCCCAAACCCTGGCCGCGGTCCCGGCCGGCCTGTTTCCCCCGGCGATATAAGGGTGGTACCTTCACGCTCGGCTTCTTTTAAGTACTTCAAGTACTATGCTTTCCAATGCCAGGAAGCACCGCTCCACACGAGAAAACGTACATCTGCGCACGCACGCACACACTCACACACGCACACACACACAAACACACACAAACACACACACAGTATGTCTCTGAAACAGTTCAGGTCTCTGAGAGTCAACGGCACATGATACCTGACGGTCGATACCGAGGTGAGGTTAGGACTCATCATCATCATCATCATCATCATCATCATCGTCATCAGCCTTGTCATGAGCTCATGGTAGTCGTGATCAATGATGGGACGGGTGGGGGAGAGGAAGGTAAGGCCCTAGAAGGAGTAGCCCCTGTGTGTTTATGGCCCCTTGCCGGGTCTGAAGTCCACTCGGCGTGACTGCTGCTACAAAAGACATTGGCGAGGGCTAAGCGATACTCTCCTGGCCCAACTGACACAACGCCCCACCCTAACGCTCCACCTCTGCGCACCGCTACACCCGCCTACACCTGGACCTTTGGAACCCTATTATCTGAAAACGCTCGTCTCCCTTGTGGCCACTCGCTCTCGACTCGCCTTACCGCCCGTTTGATTCCCGTTTGATTTGCTAGCGTCCGTCTCTGAGCCCACTCCCACAATGTCCACCGCCGTGGAGGCCGTCGGCTTCGTGCTGTGCATCATCAGCTGGCTGATCACCGGCACCGCGCTGGGCAACGACTACTGGAAGGTGTCCACCGTGGCCGGCAACATCATCACCTCGGTGCGGCAGTACGAGAACCTCTGGCACTCGTGTACCGAGACCAGCACGGGCATCGCCCAGTGCCAAGACTTTGAGTCCCTGCTGGGTCTCCCAGGTAGGAGCCCGCCTGAGGCCCCTCTAATCCTGTCACTATAAGGGCTACTAAAGGATTTATTGGAGGGCTATTGAAAGCATATACTTGTTTAGAATACTGTATTAAAAGAACTCTTTTTGTTTTAAGTGTATGAAAAAGGTTAAGTTGATTTTCAATTTAGGTCAAAACAAAAGTTACTTAAATTTAAAATCAACTTAACCTTTTTCATACACTGAAAACAAAAAGAGTTCTTTCAATACAGCATTTTAAAAAGTTTATTATCAACTGGTGAAAAGATTTGAACGATACTTGTGTGAAACGGTACTTCCTACGCAGTCCGTAAATTAATTAATCGGACAGGCTCGAGCGGGAAAACGACACTGTTAACAAAATGGCTGCTGAGATTGACTACATTAAAAGTGTATTAGTCTAAGTGGTTCAAAAGAACGGAAAAATGTATGTTTTTTAAGTCTGTCCGTCATGTTTTATTTAAGTGCAATAATTCCAGAAATAATCAACTGAGTTGAAAATTTACCAGAATTGACTGTGTGGAAATAGGGTCAGTATGTCAGGATTCTGTATTTTTTTCATGGTGCGATCATTTATTGCCACGTTTTACTGCCAACAAAACCAACGGTCGCCTATCTGTCCAAACCAATACAGTAAACTCTCAGGCTATATCCTTAACATAAATTCCAAAACCGATTTATGATACACAGAAGTTGACAACATCTTCCAAGAACATGGATGATGATGACATCATCCAAGTGTTATAATTTCTTGAAGAATCCATTTTAACGTCGTCTTCAACAGCAAAATGGAGGGATTCGCCGGACAGATGGACAGCTTTTCGTTTGTTTGTGTAGAGCAGCATTACTCATTGCGCGGCTCGCAAGCCACATGCGGCTCGCCAAGCCTCTATTTGCGGCTCGCATGGCGGTAAAAATATACAGTGATATGATCATGCAGTGAATACAGATATTTAAAAAAAACAATACAAACAATTATTTAAAAAATAAATCAACAGCGGCATTAAAAGGTGGAAATATAGCCTTGTCTAGAAAATATTTTTAAACTTGCTCGGCTCTACGCTGACAGCGGGTTGCCAGATTGGGAGAATGTGCTCTTTGGATGGACTTATTCTTATTAACTTATTCTTCAATAGCTTCCATGTTATGTGACCCAGTGTCTCCACTTTATTCCAGAAAATAGCACACAGTCACACAAGTCTTAATTTTCCTCTCAAAGTGCACCAGATTGATGCATTCCAGGTTAAAAGGTACCAAATTTTCTTCCGGGGAGCATGCCCCCGGACCCCGCTAAGGACCGGGTTCCCTCCACAGTTTCACAAAATTCTGTGGGAAATACTGCTTCAGCGAGGACATATTATTAAGCAGGCATACTTATTTATGACTGGATTTATAGCTTTTGATACTTTGCGGTAAAAATGGCTCTCCTGTTGACGTCGTCCTGTCAGTGCGGCTCTCCTGAAAAAAATAGTGAATACCACTGGTGTAGAGTGTTCTAGAGTTGCAAAACAGTCACACATTTATAACAAGCACTTGAATGTACAGTCCTCAAAATGGGACATATTGTCTTCTAATTTGACAAAGAAAAGTACTTAGTTTTGATGTTTTTTATAGATTTAATTGTTTCCAATGTAACTCATTTTAGTTCTCATTTTAGAATCTTCAATATCTTATCTTAAAAGGTGTCTTTGATAATGATGCAACTCACCTGGTGAAGTAAAGGTTAAATAAATCAATCAGAAATAATCATCCAACCAAACAAACTATTCCTTTAACTTCCATTGCATTTTGTATTTCTAAACATATGCTACAACCGTTCCATTTCATGTACAACATCCCCTTCAATCAATAAATCAATAGACCTCATTCACCAAGCGGCCATCTTGGTAATTTGGGCGGGGAAATCTTCTAGAAATTTTGGGGATACCATGACGACTCAACAGAAATGTGTTCTAAATTCTACCTCGGTGGTGAAATGGAATTCAGAATAATGTGTATCAGTTGTCATGGTGAAGATTTAAGAACAGCTTCCAATATGTCTGTTAGGCGTATAAGGTCTGTTGCATCTCGTCCGTAATAACCACAGGGGACATTTTCAGGAAGTCCTGGCACAGCCTGACTCTGATGTCATAAAAGCTCAAACAAGACTTTACATATCCGTCTCTCACATCACACTACCTAAAAAGAGTAAGGACACATTCTGGTCTCTGCCCACGACACACACCCAATAGAGACAATAGTGGGAGTGTGAAACCTGTATGATGGACAGATCAGCCTACCAGCCTACACAGTAGACTGTGCCAGCAGGATGCTAATAGCTATACAACACAACACCTTGTGGTAAGCTAGGCGACCCCTTAGGTGTCACGTTTGGAAGAGCAAGAGAAGTGTTATTGCGGGAGATACCATGTGGGCAGTACGTAATGTGTTTGTGTGTGTGTGTGTGCTTGTGTGTGTGTGCTTGTGTGTGTGTGCTGCTGTGTGCGCGTGTGTCTGTGTGCCTGTGTGTGCCTGTGTGTGTTTGTGTCTGTGTGTGCGTGTGTGTGTGTCTGTGTGGTGCGTGTGTGTTTTTTTGTGTCTTTGCATGTGTGTGTTTGTGTGTGTGTGTTTGTGCAAGTGCGTGTGTGTGTGCGTGTTTGTACGGTGTGTCTTTGTGTGTGTCTTTGTGTGTGTGTGTGTGTGTGTGTGTGCAGGCTACGTGCAGGCCTGTCGCGGCCTGATGATCGTGGCTCTGCTGATGGGGCTCGCCTGCCTGGTGATCGCTCTGCTGGGCGTCAAGTGCATCAAGATAGGCTCCGCCTCTGAGTCGGCCAAAGCCAAGATGGTCATCGCCGGGGGCATCGTGTCTGCTCTGGCTGGTAGGTCCTTCGTAAGACACACCTGGACATGTATACAACACTGTATACCTCACTGTATACCCCACTGTATACAACACTGTATACCACACTATGTACTACACTGTATACAAGACTGTAGACCACACTGTAAACCAAACTGTACCACACTGTATGCAACACTGTATAAAACACTGTATACCACACTGTATACCCCACTGTATACTCCACTGTAAACCATGCTATACCACACTGCATACCCACTGTATACTACACTGTATACCCCACTGTAAACCACACTGTAACCACACTGTAAACTACGCTATACCACACTGTATACAACACTGCATACAACACTGTATACCACACTATATACTACACTGTATACAAGACTGTAAACCACACTGTAAACCACACTGTATACAACACTGTATATATTATAGTATACCACGGTATACCACACTGTGTACCCCACTGTATACTACACTGTATACCACACCATACCACAATGTATACCCCACTGAATACCCCACTGTAAACCACACTGTAAACCACACTGTAAACCTAGCTATACCACTCTGTATACTACACTGTATACTCTACTGTAAATCCACACTGTAAACCACACTGTATACAACACTGTACACAACACTATACACTACACTGTATATATTACCGTATACCACACTATACTACACTGTATACCCCACTGTATACTACACTGTATACCCCACTGTAAACCACACTGTATGCAGCACTGGATACCACACTGTATACTACACTGTATACTCCACTGTAAACCACACTGTATACAACACTGTATACAACACTATACACTACACTGTATATATTACCGTATACCACACTATACCACACTGTATACCCCACTGTATACCACACTGTATACTACACTGTATACCTCACTGTATACCACACTGTATGCAACACTGGATACCACACTATATGCTACAATATACACAACATTATATTCACAGTGATGATGGGGATGGGTCAGCCTACCAGTGGTTCAGTCCACTGTGCAGTCTGGTAAACTGATCGATCCATTCCATCATACACCCGGGTGAATGTCACTGTAAGGTAGCGTACCTGGTGGTAAAAATAGATCGGCCTCTTAAAGCCGACCATGGATGATCTGGACGTCCGTTACATCATTCAGTTAGCTATGCTAATGGTATCAGTTGTGCAAATTGACTCATTGTTGCGAATTGACTCATTGTTGCTAATAGATTTGTCCATTACCAACAGCAAATTAACTAATTGTTTTGTTCATTTTCCACAGTAAATTTGACAAATGTATTAATTTGTTAGAGTCAGTATTGTACTTATTGTTTTGTTCATTTGCCACAGTAAATTTAGGCTAATTGATTCATTTGTTAGCATCAGTAAGTCCTAATGTATGACTGTTCTGTCCAGGTGTGTGCACCTTGACAGCTGTGTCTTGGTACGCCAACATGATCGTGGAAGACTTCTATGACCCCTTCACCGGGGGAATCAAGTGAGTTCCCCGGAAGACCTCAACCACTGCTTCCTAATAAAATATTTTAGAGGGCTCCTATCATGCCACCAGGTGTGGGTGTGATTAGCTGGTACAAGCCGTTTGGCATAGGGAAGGAATGATTTTCATAGTGACATCACAAGTGGGCGTGTCCACCTACGTGTGTGTTGGATAGTTCAGTCTACCAGCCTACCCAGTGGACTGTAGCAAACGTTGCTCATCTATCCTTCATATATCTGGGATGACACATCCACTTGTGATGTCCCTATGAAAATCATTCCTTCCCTGTGCCAAACGGCTTGTCTCAGCTAATAACATCCACACCTTGTGGCATGACATGAGCCCTTTAATGTATATTATAGTATGTCTTTTGTAAAATATCAAAAATGTTATCGTCAAGTGTCAATGCTCCGATGTGTGCAGGTTTGAGCTGGGAGCTGGTCTTTATATGGGCTGGGCTGGGGCCTTCCTGGCCATCCTGGGAGGAGGCATGCTCTGCTGTGCCTGCAAGAGGGTGACCCCTGCTGGTAACAAAGGGTAAGTGCACCACGTTTTCACCTGAATTAAAGGAACACGTCCAATAACAGACTAGCAGTTAATACTGTGGCACTGACATTGTACCACAGTACTTACATAGTACCTTATTACTAACATATTACCACAGTACTACCATAGTGCCACATTATTACCATAGTACCATAGTAATACCATAGTACTGTAGTACTTACATAGTACAACATTATTAAACTAGTACCACAGTAATACCATAGTGCCACATTTTTAAAATATTACCACATTATTAACATAGTACCACAGTACTGCCAAAGTACCACAGTACTTACATAGTACCACATTATTAAAATATTACCACATTATTAACATAGTCCCACTGTACTGCCAAAGTACCACAGTACTTACATAGTACCACATTATTAAAATATTACCACATTATTAACATAGTCCCACTTTACTGCCAAAGTACCACAGTACTACCATAGTACCACAGTACTTACATAGTATGACAGTACTATGTAAGTATTTATTTGGAACATATTTTCAACATAGCACCAAATTTGTGTTCAGTCCTCTCGACCCGTTCTGATGATTTGATTGGTCTTCCAGGGGTTACCGTGGCGCCCAGCCTAAGAAGATCTTCACACCCAAATCAGAATCAGAATCGAAAGCAAAGGCTTACGTCTAGTGGTGGAGCCTCCTCCTCCTCCTCCTCCTCCACCTCCTCCCCCTCCTCCTCCCCCACCTCCTCCTCCCCCTCCTCCTCCTCCTCCCCCTCCTCCCCCTCCTCCTCCTCCTCCCCCTCCTCCTCCTCCCCCTCCTCCCCCTCCTCCTCCTCCTCCCCCTCTGTCTGGATGTTGGTGCTGTGTTTCTGTCTAGGATGTTTTGTTTTTGTTTTCTTTTTAAGGCTAAGAAAAAAATCAGTGAAATGTAATTATTTTTGATGAAATGGAGATGTGATGAATAAATAAAGTTTTTAATAAATTATAACATCTTTGGCGATTTTTTTGTGTGCGTGTGTGTTTGTGTGTGTGTAATAGTGATAAAAGCATGAAGCTGGCTGTTTAATCACTGTGTTTGTGTGTGATTGTGTGTGTGTGTTTGTGTGCGTGTGCGTGTGTTCATGTTTGTGTACATGTGTGTGTGGGTGTGCGTGTGTGTGTATGTGTGTGTGTGTAATAATGATAAAAGCATAAAGTTGGCTCTTTAATCTCATTGTGTGTGCGCGTGTGTATGTAATAATGATAAAAGCATGGAGCTGGGTTATTTAATCTCAGGGGGTTAGTGTGTGTGTGTGTGTGTGTGTGTGTGTGTGTGTGTATAACAATCTCAATTCGTGCTGACCAGCAGAACAGAGGATTACAGATTACAGCCTCTATTTCGAGCTACCTGACACATCAAATACACAACCTTCACTACCCACTCCACACACTGAGCACTACACACACCTTCCTGCTGGGTCTCCCCATATCATCCCTCTGTACCCTCCATTTTGTAGCTGGATAGCTAACCTGTTAGCCTGCTTCCTCCCATGCTACATATCGTCAGTCGGACCTACAAAGCACAAACGCTACTGAACCTACCTACGTGTTTGTTAATGTGTGCATATTTACGTGTGTGTGTGTGTGTGTGCGTTTTTGCATGATTGTGCGCACGTGTGTATTTACCTGGTTGTGTGCGTGTGTGTGTCTGCGTGTGTTTGTCTGTGTGTGTGTGTGTTTGTGCGCGCGTTTGTGTTTAGCTAGGTGTGTGCGTGTGTGTGTGTGTTTATGTGATGTGCTGACCTAGTGGAAGTTTCACCAATCCGCTCAGACAAGGATTGTTTTATCACAGGAAGACTATGCCAGTGTCTGTGGGCGTGTCTCGGGATGTCCCGCCCACCTCGTCTGACTGGACGGCTGGCTAAGGTAACAAGTAAAAGACAGAAGATGGTCCTTATAGCGTCTCCAGTCTGATTCAACCCTGCAACGCTTTCATCACACAGGTCAGTGTGTGTGTGTGTGTGTGTGTGTGTGTGTGTGTGTGTGTGTGTGTGTGTGTGTGTGTGTGTGTTTGTTTGTATGTGTATCTCTTTCAAGGGTTACAAACTTCTTAATGAAGTTACTTCTTACTGCCCTGTCTCTGTACTGTCTAACCCCTTCCTTCTCCTTAATGACCTCTAACCCCTACCTGCTCCTTCCTGATCTGTCTCTGTACTGTCTAACCCCTACCTGCTCCTTAATGACCTGTCTCTTTACTGTCTAACCCCTACCTGCTCCTTAATGACCTGTCTCTGTACTGTCTTTCACCTAACGGCTCCTTAGTGACCTGTCTCTGCACTGTCTAACCCCTACCTGCTCCTTAATGACCTGCCTCTGCACTGTCTAACCCCTCCCTGCTCCTTAATGACCTCTAACCCCTACCTGCTCCTTAATATCCTGTCTCTGTACTGTCTATCCCCTAACGGCTCCTTAGTGACCTGTCTCTGTACTGTCTAACCCCTACCTGCCCCCTTCACTCTGTAAGTCTCTGTGAATCGCAGTAGACTAAAGCATCTGCTAAATGAAAAAGATAAGATATGGAGCTAAAGTTCCCTCATGTGAATGTTGGACTGGTGGATGTGCATGTGGATTCTGTTTCTAATGTATTGAAACACGTCTGCATCAGAGGCTGCGGTGAACAGCGTCCGCCAATCATTCACCACCATAGGTTAACATCAGGTTGTCCTGTTGTCCTCAGACTGTAACTCCCACTCTCAGCATGAGCACCAGGAGCGTCATCTTCAAGAAGATCACCACCGACAAATCGGTAAGCTGGTGCGACACTTCTGAAGGTTCACAAAGGCTCTGGCACTAGACACACTGACCAGGTGCTAACCAGTCACTAACCAGACACTTACCAGACATTAAACAGACACGAACCAGACACTAACCAGACACACCAACCAGACACTAACTAGACACAACAAGAGACACTAACCAGACACTAACCAGACACTAGCCAGACACTAACCAGATACTAACCAGACACTTACCAAACACTAACCAGACACTAACAAGACACTAACCAGACACACTTACCAGACACTAACCAGACACACTAACAAGACACTAATCATACACACTAACCAGACACACTAACCAGAAACACTAATCAGCCACTAACCAGACACTAACCAGAACCACTTGCCAGACCCACTTGCCAAACACATTAACTAGACACACTAAACAGAACCACTAACCAGACACACTAACCAGACAAACTAACCAAGTGCTAACCAGACTATAACCAGGCTGTAACCAGACTTTACCCGAGAATAACAGACTCTAACCAGACCATAACAGACTATAACGACCATAACCCGACTACATGGGAGGTAAGCCTGCGTATGAGTAGTAAACAATAAGAGACTCCACAACACATTTGACCCTGAGGGCCAGACTAGCGCAGCATTATAACAGATTACAGATGAGGTGAGCATTAGCTCACTGAGGTGTGTGTGTGTGTGTGTTCGAGCATGCGTGTGTCTCTGTGTGTGTATAAATGTGTGTGTGTGTGTGTGTGTGTGTGTGTGTGTGTGTGTGTGTGTGTGTGTGTGTGTGTGTGGTCACATGTGTCCCTGTGTGTTTTATGTTTGTGTGTGTTTTCAGGTTAGTGTTTACATGGGTAAAAGGGATTTTGTGGACAATGTCGACTCAGTTGAACCAGTTGGTGAGTTCTACTTCCTGTTTATTCACCAGCTGTATATATAAATACCACTTATTTAGTATTGTTCTTTCTTTGTTTACTATAATTTATTATTGGTTTCTTTCTTTCTTTATATAAATAAGTGTCAAGATATTTAGTAGTGGTGTTTATTTATTTTGTGAAACTATTAATAGTATTTGTCTACCTACATTTAATAATTCACGCTTTTGCTCACCTGTACCGCCCCTGACCACCAGACGGCATCCTCCTCATCGACCCAGAGGCCCTGAATGGCAGGAAAGGTATACCCAAATGATCTAAAATAGTGCAGATTTCTGGCTTTACGGATTGTGAAATCACACTTGCCATCCAGCAAAATATTTAAAGCTTTTTAAGGATAACACAAGGACTAACAGCTGTTTCCAGTAAAACAAAAACAAAACAACCACAACAACAACAACAACGCAAACTTACAAGAAATCTTCAGTAGCCTGAACTTGGGTGGAGGGTTGGCCACCAAGCACTGTGTAGACTGCTCTCTAATTTGACTAATTCCAGAGCTTCATTCTCTTAGATGTATCCTTATGATGCTAATTACGCCTATGGAATATATCCAAGGTCCACACTAGCATTTTAATAAAAATGAATTGCAATGTGCTTTATTCCTTCCAGATTAGAAAGTAGTCTGCTAGTGTCATTCAAAATGACTCCTACCTGCCAGTTAGTACTGGCAGGTAGGAGTCATTTGGTAGGGGTCACAAGACCACATTTTTCTGTAGCACATGTTTTAGATAACCCCGGAACAATGTCTACATTTTGGATAAAAACGAATGCCTGTTTGGCCCCCTCTAGCGTTTGTCACGCTGTCCTGCACCTTTCGCTACGGCCGAGACGATATGGACGTGATGGGCATCGTGTTCAGGAGGGAGATTTATGTGTCCACCCGCCAGGTGTACCCCCCTCTCCTGGACCGCGAGCAGGCGGTTCACACCAAGATCCAGGGGAAACTGCTGCGCAAGCTGGGTGACAACGCCTACCCCTTCTTCTTCGAGGTAAGATATGACCAACTTATCTCTCTAGAGGAGTAAGTCCCATGACCCTGTATGAATCTCAGGTTGGCTGGAACGAAATGTAACAATCTAACCCTAACAACTATCTACTTCATACAGTTTCCTGATAACCTGCCTTGCTCAGTGGGCTTACAGCCGGGACCCCATGACTCTGGCAAGGTAAAGCACAAACAAGGGATTCAGGCTGTATATCTTCTACTGCTCTAGATTGGAAGGTGGACCATTGAAATCATGAGCTAGGATGAATCAACCAAAGGTGTCAACAATCCAACGTCTCCATGATTTGTCTTGGGAAACAGTGTTAATCTTGCCGGGTAGAATTTTTTACAACATATGTATGAAGAGGTGCTCTTTTGGGTAAGCTGTCCCTTTAAGATAATGTCTTCTCACTTTGCAGCAATGTGCGGTGGAGTTTGAGATCAAGGCTTTCAGCGCTGAGAGCCAGGACGCAAAGATTCGCAAAAGGTGAGAGACTTGAACCGACATTCAGATTCTTACACAAAAACATTGACAGAGGCTGGGACAGGGAAGCTGATAGGCCGCTAAGGTGTTTGAATCCCAGTCAAATGGCCTGGATTCGATTCCCGATTCCAGCTTAAACTGTAGACAAACCCATATCTGAATTCATTATCAGATCATTTATACGAGAAGGCCTGCTAAATAGTGAGCCTGAGTGATTGTGCTATTCTCCACCACTACCCTGATGATGCTAAATAGTGAGCGTGATTGACAGTGCTGTTCTCCGCCGCTCCTCTGTTGATGCTAAATAGTGAACGGGAGTGACGGTTCTGTTCTTCATCGCTCCTCTGATGATGCTAATTACTGAGCATGAGTGACAGTGCTGTTCTCCACCGCTCTAATGATGATGCTAAATAGTGAGCCTGAGTGAGACCCGACACTAAGCAGACACTAAGCAGACACTAAGCAAACACTAAGCAGACACTAAGCAGACACTAAGCAGACACTTACCAGACACTAACCAGACACTAACAAGACACTAACAAGACCCTAACCAGACACTAACCAGACACGCTAACCAGACACTAACCAGACAAACTATCAAGACACTAACCAGAAACACTAATCAGACACTAACCAGAACCACTAACCAGACCCTCTAGCCAAACACACTAACCAGACACACTAACCAGAACCACTACTTAGACACACTAACCAAGTGCTAACCAGACTATAATCAGGCTGTTACCAAACTTTACCCAAGAATACCCGAGAATATTCCCCACCACTCCCCTGATGATGCTAAATAGTGAGCAGGAGTGACAGTTCTGTTCTTCACTGCTCCTCTGATGATGCTTAATAGTGAGCCTGAGTGACGGTGCTGTTCTCTGCCCTATCCTCTGATGATGCTAAGTAGTGAGCCTGATTGAAAGTGCTGTTTTCCACCACTCCCCTGATGATGCTAAATAGTGAGCCTGAGTGACAGTACTGTCCTCCGACACTCCCCTGATAGTGCTAAATAGCGAGCGTGAATGACTGTGCTGTTCTCCGCCCTATCCTCTGATGATGCTAAATAGTGAGCGTGAGTGACGGTGCTCTTCCTCACTGCAGGAGCGCCGTGAAGCTGATGCTCCGGAAGGTTCAGTACGCTCCCGAGACGGACGAGCCGGTCGAGCCGGTGACGAGGAGCCGGGACTTTGTGACGGCCGACAAACCGCTGCACCTGGAGGCCACTCTGGAGAAGGATGTGAGTGGGGGGAGACTCAAGACTCACCTGTTCAGAGTTCACCTAGACTCTGCATAGCCTGGGTGGCTATGCAGAGAGGTCTTAAGTCCCTCCCCTCCTACTTATTGTATGTTGTATGTCCTGGCATTTGATGTACGCACTTCGTATGTCATACTTAGTTATAGTACTTAGTTATGTAGCATCTTATCCTAGCTATCTTTGTTGTGTACGGGGAATGGGTTAACCTAGTGATTGTTAATGCTTGGCACTTGGTTCTAAGAACATCCTTACTGTACCGACAGCAATATATTGTTGTTTCCCCTTCTTCTGACAAATGTACTTATTGTGAGTTGCTTTGGATAGAAGAGTCTGCTTAATGCCCTAAAGGTAAATGGAGCCGGATTGTTCTGGGGCCGATCCGCAGCCTGTAGGCATCACGAACCGAGAGACCCTGGCCCCGACCTGCTGCCTTAGTGACCTGCATTGGAATTCAAAGAATTCACTGAATTCCTAAATGGACTGCATATATATAGCGCTTTTATCCAAAGCGCTTTACAATATTGTCTGACATTCATCCATTCATTCACACATTCACACACCGACGGCGGAGTCAGCCGCGCAGGGCGACAGCCAGCTCGTCGGGAGCAGTCAGGGTGAGGTGTCTTGCTCAGGTACACCTCGTTGGTTGAGTTACCAGCCAACCTGCTCTACCTCCTGAGCTACTGCCGCCCCCCTCCTTCTGCTCAGTGGTTTAAAACGTTCCTTTGTACGACGCAATATTGGTGATGGTTATGTTGGGGGGAACACCCTCACGCCTGACCTCTGACCCCCTCCCTCCTGTAGACCTTCTACCACGGCGAAGCCATCAACGTAAACGTGAGCGTGACCAACAACTCCAACAAAAACATCAAGAACATCATTGTCTCTGGTGAGGAACCCAAGGAGCTGCCTTTTGTCAAACATAGAGCGTCTCAGGGGTAAAGTTTCTGGGTTCGATCCCCGATGTCCCTAGTCTATCGGTTGGCAGCCTTGAGTCAGATGCCCCCAGCCTCACCCCTACCTAGTCCTTAAGTTAAGCTGAGATGTTTGTTATTACTCACAGACGAGCACTTAGAGAGGGGTAAGTCATTTTGCCTAACTAAATAGTCAATAGTCAATATTGATTTACTTTGTTTCCCCTGTCTCCTCCCTTTTCCTCTCCTCTCCTCTTCTCCCAGTGGACCAGGTTGCCACAGTGGTTTTATACTGCAATGACAGCTACGTCAAATCCGTGGCCATCAAGGATTCTGGGTAAAAGTCTTAAAAATGATCAAGTCCTAATTAACTCGTGAAGTTCGTAGCGTTGTCATGGACCACATAGTGATATGGTCCTGGCTTAGTAAGTTTAAAAGTTGGACAGTAAAGTTGATTGGAAGGAAAGTAGCCCTGTTTTTTAAATGCTTGTCTCCTATTGGCTCAGGGATGCCGTCTCCACTGGAGCAAGTCTCCAAAAGGTCTACACCCTCCTTCCCCTATTGGCCAACAACAAGGAGAGGCGGGGCATAGCGCTGGACGGCAAGCTGAAACATGAGGACACCAACCTGGCATCCTCAAGCCTGTGAGTAGCCAATCACAGACATCAAGGTCGATCTCAGTCAGAGCCAATCACAGCGTAGAACAGAAGGACTTGTTTGGTTTTGCAGCAAAGGTTAGTCTTCGGGTCATGTGGATGGGGTTATTTTGATGTGTTGTTGTGTTAATTGCAATTTGAAGGAATACACCTTCAGCCCTAATAATTACCAATCTAAACATGTGTTAGAACATCAACCCACACTTTTATAATAATATAATTCCCGTTAACGATGAAGCCGGCCATGTTTGATGCTGCAACTGACTCAGGTCGGGCATGTCCGAGGTCTGAAATGATTCCCGAATAAAGCTATATGTAATGTTGTTGTGTTCTGCACCTCAGCATCAAAGAGGGTGTTCTGAAGGAGGTGATGGGGATCCTGGTCACATACAGAGTCATGGTAAAGCTGATCATCGGAGGGTGAGTGGAGTGGTGTGGAGTAAAACATATGGCGTGTTCCAATATCCATACTTCCTGTACTTAGTTTGAGTACGTAGAGCGTTCCAATTACGATCGGGGCGAAAAGAACTGAACCCGGATGGTGCTTTCAGAACGGTCCAATAGTGAGTGTGGAACGGTGTACACTTTTCGAACTCAGGGGCAGCCTTCTTGGCTCCGTAGCGGAAGAGGTGGAGCTAGGCTGAGCCAGCAGCTCAGCTCGAAAAAAAATAGCCTGCATTAATGGAGTAATTTTGTAGCTTTTTAGCTTTTTAAAGCAGCTACGCGTAAAGCATTCACCATTTACCATTTTTGGTGGGTGACGAGCCGCGGCGGCAGTCGTGATCGTAATTTATGGTAAGTGCACCACGGAGTATTCGTTTTTGGAACAACACTGACATCTGAAAATCTGCGCACTTAGTGAGTGCGGATAGTGTACTACGTTTAAGTGACCTCATGGGAGTATGGATATCAGAATACAGCAATGGAGGGGAAGTCAATCCGCTCCCTCTGCTATTGGCGTTCAAACACTGGGGTGAAATGCATCGCTTTTCCCCATAGAGACGCTTAAAGAAAAGTAAATCATAGGCCTACGCTTTACTGCAAAACAGAAGTCAGCATTTCTTTTGATTTGGACCTTTACCGAAAACACAGCATATTGAATGTTTTTTTATGGATGCTCATAGCTTATTACTTTAACCATCTGAAATCGGTAGCCGATGTCATAGCTCAGTTCGGAATTAGACTGCAGTATTTTCTTTTAAAACACAGTCAATGGGAAACACAATGTGTTACTCGCTCAGCTTTGGAACGATACCGCTATGTGGTGATGGCTTTACCCTTCCTCCTAATGCGCTTGAGCGGAGATATAGCCATACATCCTGTTTCAAATGGCTGCCTTTGCTTCACTTCAATCTTTGTTTTGTTGTTTCAGGCTGATGGGCTCCAGGTAAGGTCACCTCTTTGCTAATGTAACACCCAGATAGTAACCCAGATAGTTAGATAAACCATAGTTACCTGTACTGTTACCTGTGTGAAGAAATGGCCTGTAATCACCTTGTGATGCTATTACCTGTTCTCACCTGTGAGATGTCATTACCAGTACACACCTGTGTGATGTCATCACCTGGTCTTGTAATTTCCTGTTCTCACCTGTGAAATGTCATTACCTGTACACACCTGTGTGATGTCTTCACCAGTACTCACCTGGTGATGACATCATCTGTACTCACCTGTGTGATGTCATCACCTGGACTCACCTGTGTGATGTCATCAGCTGATGTTGTCATTACCTGTACTCACCTGTGTGATGTCCACACTCACCTGTCTGATTTATATTGGTTGTGTTCCAGTGAGCTTGGCCTTGAGGTTCCCTTCAAACTGATGCATCCTAAACCAGATGCAGGTAGTGTGTGTGTGTGTGTGTGTGTGTGTGTGTGTGTGTGTGTGTGTGTGTGTGTGATTGTGTGTGTGTGTTTGTTTGTTTGTGTAAGAGTTTGCATGCATGTGTGCGTGCATGTAATCTACACAATCTTCTATTTTAGTTTACATATTTAATATTAACTTGTATGTCAACTTGAGCCTGTCCATAAAAAAATCTCTTTGCGTTTTCTCTGGCGCCCCCCACAGCGAGGGAAAGGTAAGACAATACCTCTGCCTTTTTATTACCAATATATATGTGTGTATGAATGTGTGTGTGTGTGTATGTTTGTGTATTTGTGTGTGCTTGTGTGTGTGTGTGCGTAGGTGTATTTGTATGTGTACACACACTTTTCTTCATTTTTATCTGTGCGTGTTTTATGCACATGTGCATAACTGGTGTGTGTGCTTGTGTGTGTGTGTCCATGTGCAGTGAGCCGGAGGAGGAGCTGGTGTTTGAGGAGTTCAAACGCTCCAACATGAAGGGGATGAAGGCCGACAATGACGAAGACGACGGCAACGTGTCCGGGGGAGACGACATGGCCCCAAAGGAGAAATAAGCCCCTCCCAAGACAAAATAAGCCCCTCCCCCTGGGGAGGAGCTTCATTTCCAAATGAGTGTTCGTTAAAATGACAGTTCCACCGACCGCTTGTAGTCCATGGTTGCTTGGTCATTTGTAGCACTAGCTAATAATAATGTTAACATGTCGGTCTGTCACTGTAAACGTGCGAAACGTAGGTCTGTCTGTTACCGTCAATAAATGGTAACTCTCTGCTGTCAGCCAATCGTAACTGTTTGTCTTTATTGTTGATTCGATTTTTATTTCCAGAGACAATTTGACAAATTCTTTGTCTGTCAAACAAGGAATATTAACCCTGCATTAAGGATTTTTTATTTTCCCTGATCGAATCAAAGCCTGAATCCTCACAGTCCTCCTCCCATGTCTTCTTATGGGCTGGTAACCCAGTTTACTTATGCGCCCTCAAATTAAGAAAGCAAAATGCCCTCTAAAAGCCATTTCATTTTGTCGTCTTATATATTCCATTGACAAATGTTACATCTAAATTCTCCCACATATCTTTGACGGTCTATGGTTCTGGTTAATGTTCTGCACATCCCATTGGCTGAGGGTCTAATTAAACTTGAAGGCTGCAATAAGCAATGTTTGCTCTCCATAACTGGCACACCAAGAGCAAACCTTTGCTCTATTAGGTTTCATATGTTGATATTTGTCCGTGTTCAAAGACAAAAATATTGATGCAATGTTCGTGACATAAGCCTTTTTTTTTATGTATGCCAACTGAGTGCTTCCATTGTTTGAGATCACTTGGACCGCTGACCTCTGCCATCGATTTTAAACTCATCTTCATTCACAGGAATGCATGCTAGTCTCTACCGTTTACCCCCTAAAGGCCGTTAGATGAATGACATGCTAGTCTCTACCGTTTACCCCCTAAAGGCCGTTAGATGAACGACATGCTAGTCTCTACCGTTAACCCCCTAAAGACCGTTAGATGAACGACATGCTAGTCTCTACCGCTAACCCCCTAAAGACCGTCAGATGAATGACATGCTAGTCTCTACTGTTTACCCCCTAAAGGCCGTTAGATGAATGACATGCTAGTCTCTACCGTTTACCCCCTAAAGGCCGTTAGATGAACGACATGCTAGTCTCCACGTGAACCCCCTAAAGGCCATTAGATGAACGACATGCTAGTCTCCACCTTGAACCCCCTAAAGGCCGTTAGAGGAACGACATGCTAGTCTCCACGTGAACCCCCTAAAGGCCGTTAGAGGAACTACATGCTAGTCTCTACCTATATGTAGTCCTATCATGCATGTTGTTATGAAAATGATTTCAATGATTGTGAATATTGTAGTGAACAATATGAAAAACATCAGCCTCCATTTGAAGTTTCAGTTTTAATTTATTTTTGAAACAGATTGAAGTTATTGAAGAAGTAAAGCGTGAAGCATGTTTAGCAACGTGTCAAACAGCGACCCCTGTGGCGGGCCCTCATACATATTGTCATCGTGAACACAACAAGAAAGCACATTCACAATAACTATATCGGTAATACAAGCCCCCCCACCGGGTCGGGTCCCAGCACAGCGCGACTCTCTAGTGTGTAAGCGCTTGGCAGACATGCGTAAGCATCACACCGGCAGCACCCTTTTTCTTCATCTCAGGTGCAGACTTGTTCACCAGCATTGCTGACGTGCATGTCTGCATCTGACACAACAGTGTTAGCGACAAGTAATGCAGTCTAATATTACCTTTCTTCTTTATCAAATGACCCTATTTATTTATGATCTATTTCCTCTACCCTCCCAGCCCCTGTTGTTATTTTTCTTCTTCTTTCGGCACTCGTGTACTCCCTTCTCCTCCCCTCTCCTCCCCTCTCCTCTCCTCTCCAGTGCTTCAGTGGAGCCTGTGTGGTATACTGTGTGCACGGCGTAGAATAACCAGCCTACACTCCACCCTGATAAGCCTCCTCCTCTTCGCATCCCTTCGCAGCTTGTAACGACGACGCCATACTTGGGCTAAAACACTTCAAAATGCCGGCGTCGACTTGGTAGAAATCTATGCTCAGGCGTACATTTCGGGGGGGAAAGCACTGCATGTGGGAAACGTGCAAATGAAACATCCCACACTTAATGATTTCAAATTGAATTTTACTCTGGAAAAGCTCAGGAGCGATTTCAGATCTGCAGAATTATGCTCCAGCTCTCCTGGAAAGGAAAGTTATTGGTATCTAAATGTTTAACAGCGTGGCAAACCTTGATGCGGAGGCTGTACTAGGCAGGTTCTCCAACGTGTCAACCCTCTCTATTCCACACCTGATTTGAAACTCTAAAAGGATGTGTCTGCTATGATTTAACCTAAAGCTTATCTCAAGAAGTTCCAAGAGAGACTTAATGTTCAGATCCAGCGAGATCAAAACACGAGACCTAGATTTTTTAGAAACAATCAGGCCTTTGATTGTAAGATCACTGCTACCCATCTCAAAGATCTAACACACTTAACATATTCATAAGCCTTCCTTGTTGTTGTTCGTGTGAGGGTGTGGGTGTGGGTGTGGGTGTGTGTGTGTGCGCGTGTGTCTGTGTGTGTAACCCCATTCAAAATCGTGGGTGCACATTTTCTGTTGTGTGCACATAGCCTAGAACTTGGCCGACCCATGGCTGGCTGGCTGGCTAACTGGCTGGCTGACTGGTTCTATGGTTTGGTGGGGGGGGGCTCTGTAGCTAGTGATCCCCAGCTGTACACGGCCGTAGCAGTCTCCTCATAGCTGTCTGAACCGCCGTCCCGTCCCATCATGGGGGGCAGCATGCAGTTGTCAGGGTTCAGCAGGAAGCCCGAGAATGTGCTGCTGTTCTCGTTGTCGGCGATCATCCCGTTGTTGGCCTGGTCCTTCACCAGCAGCCACACCTCATCGCCCTGGCTCATGTGGAGCACCACCTGCTGGCTGGCCTCGCCTGGGTCGTTGGTCACCGTCGTCCTGATGATCGGCCTGAAGTTGTGGAACAGGCCGACCTTCAGCGGCTTGCCCATGACGGCCAGGTTGTAGCTGAAGACGTAGGAACCGTTGACGGGCGCGCGGTAGATGCCCATGACGGGGTTGAAGTTGCCCTGGTTGTAGAGCACCCTGGGGAAGGCGACCGGCCGGTTGGGGGGCGGGTACGACGAGAACAGTGCGCCGGAGAACGCCGACTGGATGGCCGGGGAGCAGGGTCCCGGGGCCCCTGTGTAGCCCATGGGGCCCATGGTGCCCTGTGGTCCGGTCTCGCCCTCGGGCCCTGGAGCACCATTGACACCCTCCTCTCCTTTCTGCCCCATGGGCCCCTGCGGCCCCGGAGGGCCCTGCTCTCCGTCAGAGCAGTTGCACAGGCCTTCCTCCCCCTTCATGCCCTTCATCCCATCGGACCCATCGGCTCCATTCAAACCCATGTCTCCCTTCAGTCCTCTGGGGCCCATTGGCCCCCCGGTGCCCGTCAGTCCTGGGAGGCCCCTGCCGCCGGCACTCCCAGGGAGTCCAGGGGGGCCACGTGGGCCCTCAACGCTGTCACATGACGCAGGGCAGGTACCGTCCTCTCCGGGAGGCCCCATTACACCCTGGGGCCCAACAAACCCGACGTCCCCTTTCTCTCCTAGGAACACACACACACACACACGCACACACACACAACACACACACACAAAACACACACACACACCAGCTAGAACGCGTGCCTGCGACTACCATGTGACCACCATGTTTAAACCATGTGACCACCATGTCACTGTCATCTGAACATCATGTGGCCACCATGTCACTGTCATATGACCACCATGTCACTGTCATGTGACCACCATGTGACACCATGTCACTGTCATGTGACCACCATGTCACTGTCATGTGACCACCATGTGACACCATGTGACCACCATGTCACTGTCATGTGACCACCATGTCACTGTCATGTGACCACCATGATCTCAGGCTACGTTCAGGTTGAAGACGTGTCTCTGTATTTACTGAGTCGGTAAGGCCTTTGGGCTGCAATCAGAACGATAAGTCACGTGACGTCGCCTGTCAGGCCTGCTACGATTCACACTCATGACGGGATGCGCACAAACCTTTTAAACCGCTGCCCCCCTTTGATCCGGACATTCCCGCTGGTCCCACATTGCCTTTCTCTCCATTATCTCCCTTCTGACCTGAACACACGGACACACAGACACACACGGACACACGGACACACACACACACACACACACACACACACACACACACACACGCACAAAAGTTCCCGGTACGTATGACAGAATCAGTACACTCTATACATGGCGGAATTAGGAATTTCCCTGTTGGTAAAATACACTTTAAAACAAGACATTTTAAATGAGATCAAACTGGATCTGATCAGCCAACAGATCCTCCTACCTACCCTTCAGGCCCGGCTGGCCCGTGAACCCCGGACGACCTCTGAACCCCGTCAAGCCTCTCCTCCCAGGGCTCCCGGGACTCCCTAGTGGGGGTTCATCAGAAGACAACAACCTTACAATACGACCGCACAGGGACTGGAACCCCTCACCCTGCTGTGTTAGTGCCTTGCTCTGCCCTCTGGTCTACAATGGGAATGGAACCCTTAACTATGTTCTGTTAGTGCCTTGCTCTGCCCTCTGGTCTACAATGGGAATGGAACCCTTAACTATGTTGTGTTAGTGCCTTGCTCTGCCCTCTGGTCTACAATGGGAATGGAACCCTTAACTATGTTGTGTTAGTGCCTTGCTCTGCCCTCTGGTCTACAATGGGAATGGAACCCTTAACTATGTTTTGTTAGTGCCTTGCTCTACACAGGGATTACAACCCCTCACCCTGCTGTGTTAGTGCCTTGCTCTGCCTACCAAACTGCCCTTCCCCCCTCTCAAAGTCTGTGTTTTGTTATGTGACTGGACCAACGGAACAGGGGAGCAGAACCTGGACCCCCGGGGACGTGGGAAGGTTCTACTGAAGGGGTCCTACGTGCCTGGGAGACCTCTGAAGCCCTGGTCCCCTTTGGGCCCCTGGCCTCCTTTGCAGAAGCGGCAGTAGCACATCCAGGGGACCTGGGCCCCGGGCAGGATGGAGTCGCAGATGTCCCCGGAGGGCTCCATCCCCATGTCCGCCATCCTCATGTCCTCCATCCTCATGTCCTCCATCCCCATCCTGAGCCGGTTGTTGCCTGTGTTGTTGCCCATGGCCAACATGTAGTCGTCTTGGAAGTTAGGGGGGTCATCCGAGGATGTGGTCGGGGGATCCATGGAGATGGTGTTGGGGTCACTGCCGTAGGTGTGCCGCTCGTGGACGGGTTCGTGCGGTGTGACCGGGGTGGTGGCGTTCTGTACGTCGGTTTCGTTCTGTGCAATGGTAGTGGTCTTTACAGTGGTGGCGGTGTGTACACGGTTGGCTGTGCAGACGCAGGAGAGCAGGAGACCCGCCAGCAGCCTGCAGAACTTCTGGAGGAGGACAGAAGCGTCAGCACCCAAACCCAACGACTCACCTCAGGTTCAGAGGGACCCCATCGCGCCACTGGGGTTCCCCGGTCAGGTCCTGCTCGTCGGTTAGATGACATTATCACATGACTGGTCTCGGGTTGACGCATGAACGACGGGGCAGTTTGCGATGTCACTATTGGATTTCTGAACTGGGTGTGTGCGGATGACCAGAGATCACACTCTGGTAGTGAGCTATCAACATTGAAGAACGGTGACTACCAATGCCGACAACGTGACTAAGGAAATATCGCTTACAATCAACTTGTGCGTTAACAGTACAAAGAGCCATTCAACGGATTTGAAATATGTTTGGACATTTTTTCTAATCTCTTATTCCTTCGTACAGGCTTGCTAAAGTAGATGCAATTTATATCGGAATAAAATATGCCCAATGTTTTAGTAAAAGTTTTAAACCCCCCCAAAAAAAAGCTATCCAGCCCATTGGAGTGCGGCTCGGAAACCATTGGAGGTGTCCATCCTACTCACCATGTTGCTCGTTTTGTCTGAGTCCCGTCGCCTGAGGAGTTTCTGGGAAAATGATGAGCAGCATTCGGTTCGCCCATCAATTTATAAGCCTCAGTGTCCCCAGCCCGAGTCCACCTCTCACGCACGCGGACTCCAGGAACGCCAAAACTCTGGAGGATGGGAGGGGAGCGCCGGGATGACCTCGTTAAGGATAAACGGCATTGAACAGATTAAAAAAAGAAAAGAAAAGAATAGAAGGCTGTCTTTCTCTGGCTGTGTCTGTCCTCCACCCGTCTCTCTTTCATACCCCCTTCATTCTCTGAGAACAAGGCGGTCCTGCCACTGGGTGTTAAAACCACAACAAACCTCAGGTCTCAATAACAGCCACCCTCCAGAGTCCGTGCTCACCCTGAGCCACCTGGCGGGGACCCAAGGTGGTCCCAGCTCCGGTGCAGCGGGGTCCAGTCTATGAGGGGAAGTTGGGGTTTTGGTTTGTGAGGCTTGGTTTGGTTTGGGATGGGAGGCAAAGCAGAGCTATTGAAAGGAAGAGAGAGTTGATTGAACCATTTCTATATCTCTGCTTGTCTCCCTCGGTTTACGTAACCGAGCGAGACAAGCAGAGACATGGAAGGGAAGAGAGAAAGTGGTTCATTTCATCTGTAGGACAGAATTGGAAGCCGTTGTTTGATAGAGAATTCTCCCTCTCCATTTAATGTGCATGATTATTAACAGCAGCCGGTGCAATAAGACGTAAACATGTTCTAAAATGCCCCCGTCACACACCTCTGTCTCCGCTCACATCCTCCCTCACTTTCTACTCCGCTCGGGTTCCGTCTCATCTCTCATCCTTCCATCACCCTTTCTGCCTCCCCTCCCCGCCCCGGCCTTCCTCCCATTGTTGGGCCATGTTGGCGCTGGAGCTCTTCACAGGTAAGACAATCTAGCACATATCCCTGCCCTAATTCCTGCTGGAGGAGAGGAGTCCACCAGGCAGGACGAGGCCAGCTCCAACTCGATGGCGTCTATCAGTGGAGAGGTGTAAATGGTCTGCATTCATACAGCGTTTTCCTAACCAGTGGCCACTCAAAGCGCTTCACGCTTTATAACATTCACCCATTCATGCACACATTCACACACCGACGGCGGTGTCAGACATGCAAGGGGACAGCCAGCTCGTCGGAGCAGTTAGGATGAGGTGTCTTGCTCAGGGACACTTTGACTTGGGTGAAGGGTATTATTCAGTGCCTTGGGTTTGAGGGTAGGGGCAGGGTTAAGGGTAGAGCTGTGTAACGATTAAGGGGTTTAGTAAGGGGTTACAGTAAGGGTTAGCGGTTCTGGAGAGCAAGGGGATGACTATGTCTTTAGGGACAGGTTAGGGTTAGCGGTTAAGGTAGCAGTAGGGTTAGCAGTTAGCGGTTCTGAAGAGCTAGTGGATGAGTTTGTGGGTTCGGGGTCAGGTTGGGGTGTGATTGTTCGGATACAGGTCTGTGCGCTCCATCTCCGGTGCCACCTGCTGTTTAGGAGAAGATCGCATGGCGTTGTTACGCCCCAAACGGCGACGATGCCTCTCCCTGGCTGTGCGCGGAATTCATGGCCACTTCACCGTGACTGTGAACTCGACTCGATGGGTCGAGGTAAAGTTGAGGAGATCCTCACACAAGAAAACAAAACAATGACATCTCGCAATGGAAAAAAAACACACAAAGAAAGGCAAAGAAAAAAACGAACCGGGCAGGGGTTTCTGGGAACCCGCCGAAGAATGGAAGAGGAACTGCAGGTTGAGCCAAGAAGCATTGGTTCCCTGACCCCAGTGTTGTCTGCCTGGGCGACCCCTGCTGTGTGCGTCCCAGTAGCAGGGTGCGGTGCCTCCTCGCTGGAGAGCGCCCGTAACCGGAGAGGGGAATCATTATCCCGCCTGTTTCTGAGGAGAAATCTAAACATGAGTGGGTCACAAAGGCAACCCGAGCCCGGGGAACAAGGCCCTGACACAAAGCAGCAATCGCGCGGAGACAATGGCTCACCTTAATACCTGCCCCGGTTTCCTCCGTCTGCTCGCAGACACACTCACCTGGGACTCACACCTGTGCACTCGTCAGATCTGCTTTGTCCCTGCTGAATGTGTTTTGTGGGTGAGTTTGTGTGTGTGTGTGTGTGTTTGCATTTATATGTATGTGCTTTGTGTTTGTGTGTGTGAGTGTGTATGTGTGTGTATATGTTTCCATGTTTGTGTGTGTTTCTGTGAATGTGTGCGATTGCATTAATTTGTGTGTGTCGGTATGTTTCCCCCGGTGTGTGTGTTAAAGAACATCATGCCATGTTTGTGACTATGTTTGTGCGAGTCTATGATTGTGCGTGTATGTGTGCATATGTGCCCGTGTGTGTGTTTATGTGCGCACCTGTGTTTGTGTCTGCATGTGTGTGTGTCTCATGCAATATCTCTTTGATCGTCCTCATCAGGACAAGAGAAGGACAATGACTGGATCTATGTGTGTGTGTGTGTGTGTGTGGGCAGCATTTGCCTGTAGTGTGTGTGTACTCAAACAATGAGGAGATTCCAGGGCGTTGTTTCCCGATAACGATGGATCTTCGCTCGTACGATCATTCTCATGATGGATCTTGCGAACCATCGTGAATTTCTTTGGAGTGTTTCCCTGTCGCAGGAAAATGGGGTTAAAAAGCGTTAAAATATCTCCTCATCAAGGCCAACAGAAGTAGCAGAAGTAGCCTACGAAAAGAATAGACTGCAATAATTTGAATGCTAAAGATATTAAAACACAATTGATTAGGCCTAGGCCGACATATGTATCGGTCCTAATCCTGAATGCAATGTGCGTACATTTTTTCACTGCATTTTCCCCCCTTCCATATTACAAAAATCAAAAAAAGCTTGTGTGACAACTAGGTGCTGATTTCTGAAACAAGCTTTGCGCAGCAAAGAGAGCCGACTTTATCTGATCCCGCATAAGGTTTCATTGATTGGCGCGCTCTCTCTAGTCTAGCATATTTGTAGACATTAAAAATGCAACGTTCCATTCATTCATTATCATTCAAACGCAGAGGCTAGGCTTTGACAGCCTCTGCGTTTGAACA